>NC_064924.1:48813594-49120525 GCF_023897955.1 Schistocerca gregaria
GTGGTAGGTGTGGGCTTCGTTTCTATCTTGGCTACAATAATACGATCACTATGCTGTTTGTAGTAGCTTACCCGCATTCCTATTTTCCTATTCATTATTAAACCAATTCCCGCATTACCCCTATTTGATTTTGTGTTTATAACCCTGTATTCACCTGACCAAAGGTCTTGTTCCTCCTGCCACCGAAATTCACAAATTCCCACTATATCTGACTTTAACCTATCCATTTCCCTTTTTAAATTTTCTAACCTACCTGCCCGATTAAGGGATCTGACATTCCACGCTCCGATCCGTGGAATGCCAGTTTTCTTTCTCCTGATAACGACGTCCTCTTGAGTAGTCCCCGCCCGGAGATCCGAATGGGGGACTATTTTACCTCCGGGATATTTTACCCAAGATGACGCCATCATCATTTAACCATACAGTAAAGCTGCATGCCCTCGGGAAAAATTACGGCTGTTGTTTCCCTTTGCTTTCAGCCGTTCGCACTACCAGCAAAGCAAGGCCGTTTTGGCTAGTGTTACAAGGCCAGATCAGTCAATCATCCAGACTGTTGCACTGCAACTACTGAAAAGGCTGCTTCCCCTCTTCAGGAACCACACGTTTGTCTGGCCTCTCAACAGACACCCCTCCGTTGTGGCTGCACCTACGGCACGGCCATCTGTATCGCTGAGGCACGCAAGCCTCCCAACCAAGGGCAAGGTCCATGTTTCATGGGAGGTTCATCCATTTATCTTGTCTAAATCAGTTTGTAATTCGTTTTGATCATCTGTTGACTTTACGAGATGGTAAATGACAGCATAATTTGCAAACAACCTAACTGGACTGCTGTAATTGTCTTCTAAGTTGTTTATGTAGACCAGGAACAGCAGAGGAATGCCACATATTACTTCTGTTTTACTCGATGACTTGCCATCAATTACTATGAATTGTTACCTTGCTGACAGGAAATCACAGATTCAGTCATACACCTGAGACTAGATTCCATGTGTCCGCAATTTAATTAGAAGTAGATTGTGAGGTACGGTGTTGAACGTCTTCTGGAAATCTCAAAATGTGGTATCAGTTTGACATCCCCAGTAGACAGTACTCCTTACTTCGTGAAAACAAAGAACTAGTTACGTTTCACAAGAACGATATTTTCTAATTTGTGTTGGTTGTCAGTAAATCGTTTCATTAGAGGTAATATACAATATTCGAGCACTGTATACGAGGTGTGGCTATAAAATAACAGGACTGATGCTCCCACATAGCAAGTACGCATGCGCCAAAGATGAAAGACCAATAGCTGTGAAGCGTGAAGCTTGTTCAGTCGAATGCAGCATCTCTGGTGCCTGTTCGTCAAATTAGTGTGGCCTTCAAATCAGTGTGACCGTGCCCTTTGTTGCGTGAGAGCTGATATTTTGTTATTTCGGAAAAAAGTGCAATAATAGAACAACAAATTGTAGTGAAGTTGCAGGTGAAACTCTGAAACACGGCTACTGATGCCTATCCTTTATTAAAAGAAGTGTATGCCGAAGGATGCTTACCACGTACTCGAGCTTTTCGGTTGTTAAAGCGTCTCCGAGACGGAGGAGAAGATGCTAACGATGAGTCACGTCCGGGAAGCCGTTCGACTTCAAAAACGGATGAAACTATGGAAAAAGTAGGTACTCTGTTTCTGTCTGGCCACCGTTTGATTATTTGAATAATTGCTGAAAATGTACGAATTCACAAGGAATGCGTAAGCAAAACTAGAACCGAAAATTATCACAATCGAACAAAAAGAAGCTCTTAAAAATGTTTCTACTGTTACTTTGAATATTACTGAAAATGATCCTAATAACAAGTGTCGAATCTTGGTTTGTCACTTATGATCAGAATCTAAACTCTAATGCATACGCTGGAACTGCACAAATTAGTCAAGAGGGCTTAAAGCTCAAATGAGGAAATCATGATTCAATTCGATTATGTTTGTTATTTTCGATGTTTGTGGAACTATGTGCCTTCACTGGGTTCCTGAAGGTGTAACTATTAATAAAAATTACTACCTTGAGGTTCTCGCTCAACTGCGTGGGACAGTAAGAAAAAAAGACGACCCGAATTGTGGAAGGACAAGTCATGGGTTCTGCATCAAGACAACGGCACCGGCTCTTTCCGCGTTGTCTGTTAGGAGGTTTGTAGCGAAGTGCAGCATCCCAGTGCTAGCCACCACCTTATTGGCCTGACCTAGCACCATCTGACTTCATCTGTATACCAAGGTCACCATCTGCATTAAAAGGAACGAGATTTCAGTCAGTTGATGCAGTGAAGGAAAAAGAGGCACGAATAGTTAAGGAGCTCACAGCACTATTTTCAGTATATTGAGGGTTACAGCAACTAAATACGTATCTTTTTGAAATAAAATGTATTACAGCAATAGTACCGTTATTTTATAGCCACACTTCGTGTGTTCCAAAATCCTGCTGCAAATCTACGTTAACGATCAGGGTTTGTAGTTCAGCGGATTACTCCAATTTTCTTTCTTCGGTACTGGTGTTACTTGTGCAACATTCCTGTCTTTAGTTATGGTTCTGTCGACGAGAGAGTGATCGTATACGATTGCTAGGTATGGAGCCAATGTATCAGCATACTCTGAAAGTAACATAACTGTTACACATTTGTAAGTAGGCTGATTAGGTTTTTTTATTGGTAACGCCACGTAGCGCTCTGTATGAAGATCACTGGCTGTGCTGTGTACAGTCTGTGGCTGCTTGGCATTGTTGTAATACTCGCCATTGTAGCGTTGGGAAGTTGGCTGTTAACAGCGCGTAGCGTTGCGCAGCTGGAGGTGAGCCGCCAGCAGTGGTGGATTTGGGGAGAGAGATGGCGGAGTTTTGAAATTTGTAAGAATGGATGTCATGAACTGATATATATATTATGACTATTAAGGTAAGTACATTGTTTGTGCTCTATTAAAATCTTTCATTCGCTAACTATGCCTATCAGTAGTTAGTGCCTTCCGTAGTTTGAATCTTTTATTTAGCTGGCAGTAGTGGCGCTCGCTATATTACAGTATCTTGAGTAACGAAGATTTTTGTGAGGTAAGCGAGTTGTGAAAAATATAGGTTAATGTTAGTCAGGGCCATTCTTTTGTAGGGATTTTGGAAAGTCAGATTGCATTGCGCTAAAAATATTGTGTGTCAGTTTAAACACAGTCATGTATAATTGTTCTAAAGCGGACGTTTCATATGTCGACCCTTAGCCGAGGATACGTAACTGGAATCTTCTGATTTTTTCTTGTAGTTTGTGTAATTAGTGCAGCTATTTTTTATTGCTAGCGCGTAATTGTAGAGAGAATCTCCTTTGTAGTTGCAGTCTTTCGTTGTTGTACAGTAAAACAGGTGTGGCATGCATGTAGATTTGCACCAAGTATTTCGCAGCTGCGCTTGCAATTAACTGGATATTATTTGCTATGTTAATGTGTTCTCTTATTTTTACTCTTCAAATTGTGTTTTTTTGTGTTATCGTGTGAAATATTGTGACAATAATGGCGTGTGAAAAACGTAATACTAGGCTCGAAAGTAAACTGAGAAATGACAGTGAAGACGAAAGCAGTGTGTTAGCGCCACCATGTAATGAATTAACTAATGTTTAAAGTAGTAATTTGGTAATAGTGCATAGGGAAATGGAGCGGGCTGTAAATAATGGTGTAGGAAGTGAAACAATTAGTGAAGAGGGAAGCATTATCGATCGATCGTACGGCAACAGCTCGCGTCAGAAATCCGAAATGACAGAACACAAGCTTGCAAATACTGTACATTCAGGTTTTGCGTCCTCACCGTTTTCTCAAATAAGTCAAGACACATTTTCTGCTTGTCAAAATGTGAATGTTGCCGGTGCAAATGCACTGCCGAAAAGCATAGAGGAACAGATTCCAGACACTAATACATTATTATTGCAATTAATGCAACAAATGAAACAAAATCAGAGACAAACACAGCAACAGTTAGACACAATGGAACAAAATCTTCAAAAGTTAGACACAATGGAACAAAATCAGAGACAAACACAGCAAAAGCTTCAACAGTTAGACACAATAGAACAAATTCTTCGGAAGTTAGACACCACACTTGAACAAACACGTGAAGATTTAACTACTGAGTTACATAACATTGAATCGAAATGTCAAAAAATCTGTAATGACGTAAAAACACAAATTTGTGAGCATTTTCAACTTATTTTTTCGCGGCATGAAAATGCATTACAGAATAACGAAGCAGCCATAAAAGAACTGCAAACTATTGTTCGTGAAAATCACGACACCTTGCAAGCTAAAATGGACTCAGTTTCATCCACTGAGTCGGTTACGCAACTTGCAAGAACTCAGGGAAACTTAAAGGACACAGTAGATTCGATTTCAACACCAATGGACACTCTGAAACTTGGTTCAGAAAAACACACTGAGGAAATGTGTTCACTATCGGAGAAAGTAGCCGAACTTTCGGATCAGTTCACTAATTTACCTGCAAAGGTAGATGATGATCTGAATGACACAAGACCTGTAGCCATCACTGACACAGAAGAGTATGAACAAATTAAGAAAATCAAACAAAATTCAGAATCAAATTAATACGCAATACAAAAGAGAAATCCGGGAAATACAAGATCAGTTGACACAGGTAATACAAAAATTACATATTTCAGAGGACACTCGCGCTCCAACACGGGAAGAGGGACTTAGAAATACGTAACAGCCACAAAATGATAACACAGGGCATTTCGGTAATTATGAAAGAAATTGGCAAGGTGCACCGAATTTTGAGATGGAACCACCGACACGACGTAACAATGACCGATATGCGACTCGCCGTCACGATGATTTTGACTATAACCTGTTCATTACTACACGTAAATTCAAAACATTTAAGAATTCTGACAATGACATTCATCCACAACCATGGCTTCATCAGTTCTCTCATTGTTTTCCTCCCAACTGGTCATTAGAGCACAGGTTAGAATTTATGTGTGGCTACTTGGAGAATGAACCAGCTGTAAGAATGCGATCGGTCATTCACGATTGTCACAGTGAAGGAGAATTTTATCATGGCTTCCTCTCAGCGTATTGATCTCAAGCTACACAACACCGAGTAAAACATAGCATCATAATGATGAAACATTTCGAACAATCTGAATTTTCCAGTCTTGTGAATTATTTTGAAGACATGTTGCACAAGAATCAGTACCTGTAAACCCATACAACGCCTCAGAACTCATCCGCATTTGTTTCACTAAATAACCTGAACATTTACGACACATTATTTTAGCAGGACGTTGCAAAGACGACATTGAAGCTTTTCAGAGACTGTTAAAAGAATTGGAAATTGACACTGACAATCGCGGAACGCGAAAACAGGAACACAACAATTACAGGTCCCATCCGTCGCAATTCCGCGATGAAAGACATAATAACTGGACACGACAAGGTTATTCTCACAACACAAATCGTGACCAAAACATACCCCACCCGTATGACAACCGTTGGCAGAGCAGTAATAATCACAGAAAAAGATCGCATTTCCATAGTAATGACTATCACAGACACTACCATAGAAACAGACAATATGGGAACCAAAACAATTATTATCACGGGAGACAGAATAACTTCAGACACAACGGACCACGGAGAAATTCTCCACCACTTAACCGACAAGAAAGAAACTACAGGAACTACCGACATGACAACAGACGATATAATCATAACGACAGACCTGAATTTCATCAGAAGTGGCGAGATTCAAACAGAGCAGGGCACTCTCGACAAGGTGAATTTCTAGAAGTTAGGTCTCCTAATCCCAATAACGACGCACGCCAACAAAGAGACAGACAATGACTCGCACCCCAGGCAGCCACGTGCGCCGGCTGTCTCAGAGAAAAATAACATAGACGCTAACCTCGAGAAAAATTATAGTATTCTTTACCGACGTATACCACATGATAATTGCGTTCAAGTTGATTTGCTGCGTACTGAGGAAGAGTAAAGGTTTACACCACATTTCACATGTAAAACCGTTTATTGAATGATAATCTGCTTTTTAACTTAGTCTTTGCTATAAAAATTTTCACTTCACGCTAGTAGTACAATTTGTCACACTGAGGGACTGTTAACATGCAAAAATGTTTTAAAGTTAAATATCCAGTCAAGAAACTGGGCAGCTTATTTAGACAAGTATTACAAAAGATTTGTTATAGTGAACAGACGACACAGTGTTGTTATTTATACATTCTTGCTTGTTAATTGCACGATTACGTAACGACTATAAGGCTTACATACTTAGAACATACGCTGTTAATGAGATTTTAGTGCAACATTTTGGTTTAGTTGAAAAGACATTCTTTATTTGAAGTACTTTCTGTAAGATACCAGATGACACAGTGGTTAGTTTGTGTGACAAATATACGATTTTATCACGACGCTACTAATGAGTGACAATTTACAATGTTGCTTTTGCGGTGTTTCTGTTTTATATCTCCACAGTTTTCCTGAATTATTCTGGAAAGGAAAACATGTTTTAGTAGTAACTTTGTGGTATAGCTACAATGAGACAGCCTTTTCCATAGCACAACAATACGTTACAGCACAATACTTTCTTCATCACGGCAATAAGCGTAATAACTAAGATATCTATACGCAAAGCATTTCACTTTTGTTTATCATGAGGTAAGTACATTGACTTCTGCAGAACTTAGCTTTCAGAGGACGATAACTACGACACTTCCACAGAGATTATCTTACAACAAGACGCACAGTTTAGCGCTACATTACACGTATTTGAGTGCTTAATTTTGTACTAAAGACATTTATTTTTAAAGATATTTGAAGTACAATGATACAAAGGTTTTCCGTGATACATTTCATTCCATTGGTGTAATCTGTAACACATGAGGATATAATTACATTAATCTTCAGGGGGGTACACGCCTACTTTTTGTACCAGGTGTATGGCAAGCACAAGGAGCCCTAGCTGATATGGTATTTGCTTATACAACTTTACACATCGGTACCATATTTCTCTAACACAGAATTACACAGCTGTCTGATCATTTAACTGAGAGAGACAAATATTTATTTTACTCCATCAGTGACAGATGTTTACGTAATTACACAGTTGGATAACTTCACACTTATGAAATTGTATTTTGTCTGTACTTGTGAGCTGTTCATATGTTTTCGGAACCATTGTGATAATATGAGAGCTTTGAATGTCGTATTTGGTATGGGATCATGATTTTTAAAGTATGTCTGAGGTAGATGATACTTTTGACATGAGCAGAGAATTTTTTTTTTAGGTTTTGAAATTATTGCAGAAAGCTACGACGATTTTGAGATTTGACTGAGGTGTTATGATGTTATTATTACGATGACTATGTGTATTATGCTGTTACGGTATGTTTATGATAAATAAGCTGATGCTATATGAGGAATTTGATTATGCTATTTATTTATTATGATGAAATATTGAAGAAGTGTCGACGAATATTTACATGTGTAATAAGGTAAGGAATAATGAGTAGTGGTTAGGAAATATGACTTGTGAAAAAGGATGGTGGAAACCAAGAACCGTATTTTGAGTTATGAAATGTGTGTAAATTCGTGAATGTACCACAATGCCGACGAAAATTTTTTGGACGCTGTTATATTTACAGGATTTTGTTTCTACAGATTTGTAACGCAAATTCTTGACCTGTGAAATTTTTATATGTGGCAAACTGGTAGTGCAAACTGGTGTCGTAAATATTTCGGTAATAAAGTTTAGTGGACCTTCACGTAATGCGTTGTGGGCACCCAGCTGCGTGACAGTCGTCTGGAAAAAAGACATTAGTGTGTGCCTTTCAGAGGCACAGGTGAAAAAAAAAGAGAGGCCATTATCCTCGTTATTGATATTCCTTTGCAGAAAGCATCGCAAATACGACACGCTCAAACTTGAAACATATGATTACACTGTGGAGCTCTTAATTTATGATATTTACTAAAATGCCTAATGAAATGATGAAGAACATTTTACATCTATTGTCTTTTTAGTTGAGAGATTGCTCATTTAGTTTAATATCTGGTTTCCAGCTGTGTTGCAGCATTGGTTTTATAAAATAAAATTAAGTGCATTTGTAATGTGAACACTTTCTGCCAAAAGATCTATTGAATAATAATTTTATGATCGACTTTCTTCGAAAAAAGAGCACTTGGAATGGAAAGAACAATAAGAAGGGATTAATAACAGTAACTGCACACATAATTTTCTTTTCAACTAATTGGTAATATCTTTTGTAGAATTAGTTTTGTGGTGCACCACTTTAATGACATAGATATTAATATGTGAATAGACATTTCCCTTTTCTGCATTGCTGTTTTACTGTAATATTTTTTCTGCTTGAGCTTTGTCATGTTTAGATATAAGTTATTGCATTTGCTGCTGCTGTTTTCCAGGCACATTGTTATTGAATTTGACTTTGTATTAGTCTGTTACACCAGTTTTACTATGGATTTATTTTTCTTGTTTGTTGTGCATTGCCATATATTTGTTGTAATGTTGCATGCTATGCTAATTTAGATTTGCTGCTGCTTGCTTTGACAATTTCCATTTTTTTCATTGCTGTTTGTATTAATTGTTTTGTGCTGCTGCATTGCCTCGTGCCTTAGTTTAGCATCTGAGCTCAGTAGGTTTAAGTTAGCTTAAGAGGGGGTAGAGTTTATAAGAAACTAACTATGATGAATTGGAAGAAAAGCATTGAGAAGCTATAAGAAAATGGTTTGCCCAAAAAAGTAGTGTACAGTGGAGAAAAACTATTTTTGAAAGAGGATGTAAACAGAGTACAGAATACAGAAAGCGTGCTTGGATAGGATTCTATTTTTTTTTTTTTTTTTTTTTTTTTTTTTTTTTTTTTTTTTTTTTTTTTTTTTTTTTTGCTGGAGCAAATGTTGAAATAAGACGAAAGATCTATGGAATGAAGTTTTGGGTTGGACTGCAGTACCAAATGTTACACTGAAAACAAACCCTGTCTTTTCCTCCTGTGTTAATTCCGCTATGTGTTTATATATCCTTGTGTATTTGTCTTTTTCCTGTCTTTGTGTGTTTAGCTAATAAGATTTATGTTATAGAATTTTTCAAATACTATGTTATTTTCTTTGTAAAGATGTTTAGACATTATTTATTCTGTTCTGTTTTAATGCTCATGTGTGAAATTAATGTTTTCGAAAACTATTCTCATTATTTTATATATTCACTTATGTCATAATTCCTGTAATACTGATGTATCTGTTTATTTCTATTCTTTTGTAAAGCCTGTACTACTATAAATTTATCTGTATTGTTATGTTCTTTAATAATGTATTTTGTACCTTTGTTATTGTATTCTTATGTTATAAAATTGTAATTGACACCAGTTCATCAAATTAAGTAACTTGTAAGTTACATTTCACTGCACACGTTTCTGTTGGTCGTAGTATATGGACAATATGTGAGGAGTAGGGACTGATTGTATTTACACGTGTGTTACTAGTTCAGCAAGGGACTGGTTAACAGCATTGCTGGTTCTAAGGACAATTAGAAAAAAACTTTGTGAGTGCACAAGTGGTGGTTAAAGGACTTGCGATATTGGCTGCAAGACTCTTCGATGGTTATTGTCCACCTGCACAGTCACAACAGATGGCTGCTAGCCATCTTTACAAGAACTACAGTGGCTCTGCATCTTTGATGGCCCACCAATACCATTATTTCTACAAGTACTGCAGTGGCTCTGCACCTCTGCTAGCCCAGCAATACCATAATCTCTACCAGGACTACAGTGGGTCTGTTCTGTGATGACCTACCTACCAATATTCTTCAACTTCGAATGACTCTGCTGTGGGTTTGCTCTGTTGTGGATCTTTACCTGTTTGCATGTCAAGAGTCAGCACTGTCTTTCCGTTGGAAGGAAAACACTACTTCTTCAAGACTGCATGGAAATCCACTACTTCCGTGTGCATTTTCTTTTTCTGCTCAGACTTTGATAAAAAAAGAAATCTGTAATTTTAATGTGATGAATGATCAGGGCTGTCTTTATGGACTGTGAGAAAATTTTTGCTTTTGACCTGCATTGTATCAATAAGTGTGTGCATTTGATATCTTTGTTATTGTAATTATGAATAGTTTTTTTCAAATCTGTATTGAGCACTGCCCAAAACGATTTGTAAAATTTTTGTGGGGAGCATGGGGGCTATGTAAGTAGGCTGATTAGGATTTTTTATTGGTAACGCCACATAGCGCTCTGTATGAAGATCACTGGCTGTGCTGTGTACAGTCTGTGGCTGCTTGGCATTGTTGTAATACTCGCCATTGTAGCGTTGGGAAGTTGGCTGTTAACAGCACGTAGCGTTGCGCAGCTGGAGGTGAGCCGCCAGCAGTGGTGGATGTGGGGAGAGAGATGGCGGAGTTTTGAAATTTGTAAGAATGGATGTCATGAACTGATATATCTATTATGACTATTAAGGTAAATACATTGTTTGTGCTCTATTAAAATCTTTCATTTGCTAACTATGCCTATCAGTAGTTAGTGCCTTCCGTAGTTTGAATCTTTTATTTAGCTGGCAGTAGTGGCGCTCGCTATATTACAGTATCTTGAGTAACGAAGATTTTTGTGAGGTAAGTGATTTGTGAAAAGTATAGGTTAATGTTAGTCAGGGCCATTCTTTTGTAGGGATTTTGGAAAGTCAGATTGCGTTGCGCTAAAAATATTGTGTGTCAGTTTAAACACAGTCATGTATAATTGTTCTAAAGCGGACGTTTCACATTCTAGACAGAAGGCCTTGAAGACTGATTTAAGCTGCTTCGCTACAGCAAGGATATCCACTTTTAAGCTACTCAGATTTGTAGTTGTTCCTGATTACAATCCCGGAATATTTACTTCGTGAGGGAATTTCGGGGAACTGTGTTTAGTAACTCTGCTTTAGTGGCACTGTCATCAGTAACATCATTATTGTCATCGCATAGTGAAGCTACTGATTGCGTTTTGCAGTTGGTGTACTTAACATACGAACAGAATCTCTTCGCGTGTTCTACCAGATTTCGAGACAGAGTTCGTTACGGAAACTATTAAAATGACCTCGCGGTGAAGTTCGCGCTAAATTTCGAGCTTCTGTTAAACTTCAAGAATATTGGAGGCCTTGCATTCTTTTAAATATGACATTCATTTTCTTTCCTTATGCAACAGTGATCTGGCCCGTTTTTTGTACCATGGGGAATCAGTACCATCTGTCATTAATTTATTTGGTACTGTCTCTCAGTAGCCGTCAATAATGTATCTTTGAACCCAAACTACATCTGGTCCACGCTTACACAGACTGGAGAGAGTGGACAGTGTCTTTTAGGGAGGCGTCAAACGAATATGTATCTGCCTTTTTAAGTAGATGTATTTTGCGTTTACTTTGATGGATTTGGATGTTACGATATTCAGTCTCGCTACAATAAACCTGTGGTCACTAACACATGATGCTCCCTATTTGGTCGGGTTAATTGTTGCTAAGTGGTCAAGCTTGTTTTCGCAATCATTTGCACTTCGGGTGGCTTCCTGAACCAATAGTTCAAATCAATTTTCTGAGATCGCTTTCAGTACAATTCTGGACAATGTTTTATGCCTAGCAGCAACTTTAAGCATGTATTTTCGCCAACGTATCGAGGGTAGATTGAAGTTGCCACCAACTATAATTGTATGAATGGGGTATCTATTCAAAATGAGTCTCAAGTTTTTTTGTAACTGTTCAGTAACTACATCATCTGTGTCGGAAGGGGGGGGGGGGGGGGAGGAGGGTCGCTAAAAGGAACAAATTATTAATTTATTCTGGTTTTCAAGTATAATCTCTACGCACTCTAACTCACAGGAAATACCTACTTCAGTTTCACTACAAGGTGAACTACGTCTGACCGAAATAAGCACTCCACCACCAACTCTGTTTAATCTATCCTTTCTGAAAACGGTTAGGTGTTTTTTTAAAATTTCGACTGAACTTATTTCCAGCTTTGATCATCTTTCCGTACCTTTAAATTTCAGTGCTTTCTATCAACGTTTGAAATTCTGGTTCTTTTCCAAAACAGCTACGACAGTTTAGAAGCACAGTATCGATTGTTACTAGGTCCTCTTTTCTGTTTGGTGCTGCATCCTTTTAGACTAACACCCTTTCTGTAGTGTCCCGAGATCATCTAAACTAAAAAATAAATCTGTCTCTTACACACAACCACCGGTACCCGTCTAGCCAATTGCTGTGTGTAGCGGGCCTCTGACCTATTAAGCGGAACCGTGAAACCCGCCATCCTATGGTAAAAGTCGAAGAATTTGCTGCCTACACGGTCACAGGAGCGTCTGAGCCTCTGATTCAGATCCTCCACTCGGCTCTGCACCAGACGATCACAGTCGGTTCTGTCGACGACGCTGCAGGTGGTAAGTGACAGACATGTTGTATGAAATGTAACATCCACCTAGGAATTCAGTACCTGGAATTACGTAGCTACGACATAAACAGTGGCATTAGTACTACCAATAGTAGAAAAAAAATGTTCCTGTTAGTTTGTGAAAAGAAGAACACAGAAGATAAATTATCGCTCCCAACTCGTACAGTTTGGCTAAAAAAGATATCACACCTATTTGACAAATGAAGAACCCGCATGACAGTTGCTTGATTCACAATCTTTTATTGGGTACATGTAAACTACAATAGTAAGAATATTCTGTTACACGCGAAAACGAGGGTATCCTCAAGTCTGAAATATCAGGTAAGGAAATACCCGGTTAAAATTTCATAATTAAAACAAATTAGAAGAGAGAGAGCAGGACGTCGCACTCTTTACAGCCACTGTTAGACAGCGTGTTAGCAGCGCAGAGTTTTCGAGTGCTTTTGGTATTTAGACCGCAAGACATTGAATTAAATACAAAATTCCAGCTGTGATCAAATTGTTCATATGGCTCTAAGCACTGTCGGACTTAACATCTGAGGTCATCAGTCCACTAGAATTAGAACTATTTAAACCTAACTAACCTAAAGACATCACACACATCCATGCCCGAGGTAGGATTCGAACCTGCGACCGTAGCGGTCACGCGGTTCCAGAACCGCTCGGCCACAGCGGCCGGCTCCATGTGTGAACATTTGTAAGGTGGCTATAATTTCGCACCTTACAAACACTATTCCATATATTTTGCCATGATCTACAAACACAATTACGTATCATGTGATAGGTTGTAAATCGTATATATGGATATATAGAGATGATTGACATTGTCATGCACGCCTTGTAAATAATTGTTAACGCTTATTGCATGAAAGGTGACGGAGGGTTTTTATTATAAAAACGGCGTAATGAATGATTGCCTATATTAGTAGAGGTTGGAACGCCAGTGGAGATGAAACAGCAGGCAGAACTCAAGCTCTGGGTGGAAGGACCACATAGTTGTTGCTCTTGCTCAAACACAGGAAGTAGTTAGATGGACACCGTGACACCTGAGCGCGAAGACACAATACAGGGCCGACCGGCCGCTATCGGCCGCAATTGAAGTAGGGCCGGAAGGATAACCGGATAACACTTCCGAACTTTGCAAATCTTGTACGCAGGTGAGAGGAATGAAGAAGCGGCACCTCGGAAAGCACGCAGGCTGGGTTATTTCCAAGGATGTTTACTCAGAAGCGTACCATTGTACGAGTACCGGTTTTTCCTCGCAAACGTCCCGCGCTGGACGACAAAAGACTAAATACACTCCTGGAAATTGAAATAAGAACACCGTGAATTCATTGTCCCAGGAAGGGGAAACTTTATTGACACATTCCTGGGGTCAGATAGATCACATGATCACACTGACAGAACCACAGGTACATAGACACAGGCAACAGAGCATTCACAATGTCGGCACTAGTACAGTGTATATCCACCTTTCGCAGCAATGCACGCTGCTATTCTCCCATGGAGACGATCGTAGAGATGCTGGATGTAGTCCTGTGGAACGGCTTGCCATGCCATTTCCACCTGGCGCCTCAGTTGGACCAGCGTTCGTGCTGGACGTGCAGACCGCGTGAGACGACGCTTCATCCAGTCCCAAACATGCTCAATGGGGGACAGATCCGGAGATCTTGCTGGCCAGGGTAGAGCACGTTGGGTGGCACGGAATACATGCGGACGTGCTTTGTCCTGTTGGAACAGCAAGTTCCCTTGCCGGTCTAGGAATGGTAGAACGATGGGTTCGATGACGGTTTGGATGTACCGTGCACTATTCAGTGTCCCCTCGACGATCACCAGAGGTGTACGGCCAGTGTAGGAGATCGCTCCCCACACCATGATGCCGGGTGTTGGCCCTGTGTGCCTCGGTCGTATGCAATCCTGATTGTGGCGCTCACCTGCTCGGCGCCAAACACGCATACGACCATCATTGGCACCAAGGCAGAAGCGACTCTCATCGCTGAAGACGACACGTCTCCATTCGTCCCTCCATTCACGCCTGTCGCGACACCACTGGAGGCGGGCTGCACGATGCTGGGGCGTGAGCGGAAGACGGCCTAACGGTGTGCGGGACCGTAGCCCAGCTTCATGGAGACGGTTGCGAATGGTCTTCGCCGATACCCCAGGAGCAACAGTGTCCCTAATTTGCTGGGAAGTGGCGGTGAGGTCCCCTGCGGCACTGCGTAAGATCCTACGGTCTTGGCGTGCATCCGTGCGTCGCTGCGGTCCGGTCCCAGGTCGACGGGCACGTGCACCTTCCGCCGACCACTGGCGACAACATCGATGTACTGTGGAGACCTCACGCCCCACGTGTTGAGCAATTCGGCGGTACGTCCACCCGGCCTCCCGCATGCCCACTATACGCCCTCGCTCAAAGTCCGTCAACTGCACATACGGTTCACGTCCACGCTGTCGCGGCATGCTACCAGTGTTAAAGACTGCGATGGAGCTCCGAATGCCACGGCAAACTGGCTGACACTGACGGCGGCGGTGCACAAATGCTGCGCAGCTAGCGCCATTCGACGGCCAACACCGCGGTTCCTGGTGTGTCCGCTGTGCCGTGCGTGTGATCATTGCTTGTACAGCCCTCTCGCAGTGTACGGAGCAAGTATCGTAGGTCTGACACACCGGTGTCAATGTGTTCTTTTTTCCATTTCCAGGAGTGTATATGGTTGGTCGGCATTCGGAAGAATCTGTAGAGAGGGAGAATATTCGGTGGTTTCGGGAATGTGATTCGTTTTGAGATTTACAATGGTGCGGAGCCGTGCCTTTCTGGGAAGGCAGCAGTAGAGAGACGTGGTCTTCCGTTGTGAGGGCCCGTGTCTGACGGTCGCTCGATGTCAGCTTTGTTGGTACAGGCGGACTTGCTGCCTTTGCTCTCAGGAGAGTTTATTGTTAGAACAGTTAAACACTGTACTGTTGCAAACCTATACGATTGTGGACTTCATCGCTGGGTTGGAAGTCGTCGTTGAGTACGCAGCGTTCAGTAATTGAGAGCAGTTCCTCTGCCTGTACTTACGTTGAGACGTAATCTGAACTCCGTCCTTGTCACTGGGAGTTCGCGTTTCTCGCCTGTAGAACACAGAGAGGAGAAGACAGTATTAGAGTATATTAGTCAAAGGACCGCCTTCTGCCTTCCTAGTGTTTCAAAGAGTTTATTTGTGGCTGGAGTTCTTCCATCGTCGCAGACGATTACGAGAACCATCACTTCGATGCACCGGAAGCAGTAGATACGGGGATATCGCAAATTGCTTCGGCTTATTAGTGCTGTAAAATGTAAAGAGCTGTGATCACGTTAGTTTATTTCCACAGAGGTTCCACACCACCTTATATCATATTTGAAAGTAGTGACTCCTAGTGTTTGGAACGTAGATGATGTCAGTCATTTCGCGTTATTGATATTAGACCGCGCACTCATAACTAGGGGCAGGGTTGGGAAATTGATTACTAATTTTACTTAGGAAATGTAAACTTTGTAATATAAAGGTTTTTTTAATCTACAATAAATAGGTAAGCAGGAACAACGCTTATCATTTAGTAGGATTAGTTTCCTTCATCATTCATTTATGTTTAGATTGTTGTCTATAGAATTAAGAGATCCTAAGATCTGCTTCAGGGGGTAGTCAGACAGGGCCAAATCTTCATTTTAACCTTTATTATTTTCCATTGTGCACATTCATTTTACACATTTTACACATTTTACACATCATGGACATTCAGCCACAGACGTGGAGAGCGAAGAAGATACATCTAGTTTTTCTTTTTTTTTGGGGGGGGGGGGGGGTCAAATAGAGTGTTCCGTATTTGAACTAATAACTTTATTGACTGCTACCTTTGGCCACCTTAGTGACCGAATGCAGAAGACAAAAGGCAGCATTTTGATTTTTAAATACGTCGTATAATTAAGGGAATTGCTGAAGATCAAATTTTTGTGCCCCTGGAATCTGTTAGATCCAGCTAATGGGACCGTTTAGACGTTCAGTATTAACGATAAGATGACGCAGCAGGACAGCCAGAAGAATTTCAACAAGACTGATATCGGCCGCATAAGCCTACGTATTAGACATTGTATTTGCTTTACTATTTGACATAACAACTTCAGAAAATCCGTCCTGTTGGATCAGTTCTTCACGGAAGTGCGCACTTGAGATTCCACGTAACAAGTCGTGAGGACTGCACGTGCCTCAAGTTTGCTTTCACGTCTGTGTGAGTACTACTTTACGGCCGGCCGAAGCAGGCGGAAAGTGAAGTCTCGTTACGGGCAGCACCGGCTCAACGCCCCCAGGGAAGTGCCTCCCCAGCTCTACACAGCTGCTGAGTTCGTGCGTGGTAAATGTTGCCCGGTGCAGGGGAATCGGAGGCAGCGCAGGCCCGCGCGGCTCCAACCGCCAGACCCGAGTGCGCGGGCGCCGCCGCCGTTTTCGCCGGAGTGAATCGGAATTTGTGGGCAGAGGCGTGCCCGGGCCGGCGTGGAGCGGTCCCCGGCAGCGCAGCTCGTAAAGGGGTGACTCAATCAGGCACAAAAGAGCAGCCGCTTTTATTGTTCGGGCACGCCCGCGCGCCGCCTCATTGTCATGCCGCCGAGGCTCGAACACGCCCTGGCCGCCTCTCCCCCGCCCTCCCCCACGGGCTCCGCCCGCGCCTTAACCGCTTCCCACTGCCGCAGGTCTGCGGCGAAACGACTGCGAAAGCGCGCGATACAGGCGCACAGCCAGCGCTCATAAACTTATCGTCATCACTGCGGGCGGACGCGCTTGCAGTTACAGGCCTCCAGTCCGCAGTTAGCCCCTCTCCACGCGTATTCACGAAACAAACTGGCACAGTTGTCCCGCCTGCCACTCCCCCTCCACCCACCCGCCGAGGGAAGAGCTACAGGACGTCCTGATTCAAGAAATCCTCTCTGTTCTTTCTCGACGGCTGCATAACCTTACCTCTCACCTTGCTCACATCCTGCAGTTCATGAGCACAGAGCAGAGACCATAAATGAGTCCGTATACTCGCTTTAAACTCGCCAGCGCGTCCAGCGATGTCATCTGCGAACTCGCCTTCTCTATACGCTCGGAGACTACACTGGCCAGACTCCGCCGCTGTAGTTTAACCGCAAACTCGTCGTGCCAGTTTTATGTCAAGTACAAGCGGACTCTACTAGTGTAGAGTACATGAGTTCGCAAGTATAACCGAGGACTCGCGGCGTTTCCACTACAAACATAACTTCCTGGCAGATTAAAACTGTGTGCTGGACCGAGACTCGAACTCGGGACCTTTGACTTTCGCAGGCAAGTGCTCTACCATCTGAGCTTCCCAAGCACGACTCACGACACGTCCTCACAGCTTCAATTCTCCCAGTACCTTGCTTGGGTAGCTCAGATGGTAGAGCAGTTGCCCGAGAAAGGCAAACGTCCCGAGTTCGAGTCTCGGTCGGGCACACAGTTTTAATCTGCCAGGAAGTTTCATATCAGCGCACACTCCGCTGCAGAGTGAAAATCTCATTCTGGATAAAGATCATTATTTGCGAACGCTCGTACATTTACCGGTCGTTTAACCGTCAATATTTGCCTGCTGATCGGTCTAAATAGTGCCCGATAATAATCTAAATGCCCAATAGCTGCATTAAAAGAAGTAGTCCACTTATTTACAGCCGGTATTATGAAAAAAATAAAGAAAACAAGGCGAAAACATCCACTAAACATAGGTTCTAAGATGTGTATCTCAAGAGTATGAGCATTTGTTCATCTTCGCTATTGTGAAATACGAGGGCTGTTCTGCAAGGGCGCGGAGAAAACAGAGTGAAAATCCGATGAAGCTTTGCACAGACATGTTGTGTAGTGTCTGTAGTACGCCCATCGATCGCGTCAGTTCGCTCTTTTTCAGTCTGAACGGACAATGAGTGCATAAAGATGCCTAAGTACGAGACGTATTCGGAAAGTAAGGTCCGATTAGATGGGAAATGGAAACCACTGGGATAATCCGAAAGAACTTTGCAGTTGGGCAGTGTCTTTAGTGTGCATCAATAGCTTCTTGTCGCTCTTTCCGTTTCAAACCGCAATGTGATCGCGTAGAAATGCCTAGAAAAACCATGTCTCCCATCAAGTATGTCGATCTAGTGAGAGATTTCGCCTGATTCTATGCAGACCACATAACATAAATGTCATGCACCTCTGCCTTCAAGAAAATTTTCAGCCACATTCTGCAGGGACAATGAACACGCTCATGCACCATTTTCGACAGGGAGTGTTCGATCATCCACAATATAGATCTTAATCTTAATTGCCTCCTTCCATCATTCATTTCTGCTCACATGAAGAGCTGGCTACGGAGACAGCATTTTAGCACGAACAACAAACGGCAGTCCAGCATAGAGAATTGGCAGAAAGCATAGACGGCTGCTTTCTGTGAGAACGTTACTGGAAAGTTTGTACAACGCCACGACTAATGTCTGTCGCAGCTACGACTATTTAGAGAGGTAGCTGGAACGTGTGGCTAACTGTTGCAAATAACAAATTTTTGCCAGCCACTATGGCCGAGCGGTTCCAGGCGCCTTATTCCGGAACCGTGCTGGTGCTACGGTCTCAGGTTTCGAATCCTGCCTCTGTTATGGATGTCTGTGACGTCCTTACGTTAGTAAGGTTTAAGCAGTTCTAAACCTATGGGACCTATGACCTCAGATGTTAAGTCCCATAGTGCTTAGAGCCATCTGAACCATTTGAACAAGTTCTTGACTTTTCACAGTGGCTTTCATCTGGCGACCGATCGGAACTTACTTTCCGAACAGCTCTGGTAAATAGTGTCCCCCGCTAAGCATGAGGGCCTGGTGACAGATTTCACCTGTCATGCAGCTCACATAACACAACGGCAGTTCTCGGCCGCACGCTGCAGGGGCCATTGCAACGTTTTCCATGGAAACTGTTTGGTCATCCACAGTGTGGGTAATTGACTCCCCCTGCGTTCCCTCTCTGCTAACATGAATCACTGGCTAGGGAGACAACATTCTCGCACAGACAACGAGCTGTGCACCTGCGCAGAGAATTGGCGGAAAGCACAGGCAGCTGCCTTCTATGACGAAGTTATTGGAAAGTTGGTACTACTCTACGACAAAAGTCGGAGCGGCGACTATTTAGAGAAGTATCTGTCACGTGTAGCTAACTTGTAAATAAAACATTTTCACAGTGGTTTCCGTTTTGCCATCGATCGAACCTTACTTTCCGAATGCCATTCGTACATCCCCTCTACAATAAGCTCTTTCCTTTCCGTGTTTTGAGAGGTGATCTTATGTACCAAATCAACAAATAAAATGTCCGCTAAACATGGGGGTCTAAAGTACATATTAGAGCTATGAGCACGAGTTCACACTCGTTACTGTCAAACACGTCTCTTTTATTGAACAAGTGCTCATACCGTTTAAGATATGCATTTTAGAGCCGGGGTTACTGGACTTTTTTTGTTATGTTCCATACTACCACATCTCAAAATATGGAATACATTTTAAGGGTGATTATAAACAAAGTTACAGTTTCGAAACGTTGTAGAAAAAAGAAATCCTGCTCAGTATGACGTCCAATTTGAACTGGATAAGCCGGCCGTGGTGGCCGAGCGGTTCTGGGCCTTACAGTCTGGAACCGCGTGACTGCTACGGTCGTAGGTTCAAATCCTGCCTCGGGCATGGATGTGTGTGATGTCCTCAGGTTAGTTAGGTTTAAGTAGTTCTACGTTCTAGGGGGACTGATGACCTCGGATGTTAAGTCACATAGTGCTCAGAGCCATTTGAACCATTTTTTTAACTGGATATTATCGAGGAAGGGGGAAACGTTATGGAAACCAAAAATAATTAACGAAAATTTTCCCGCTAGATGGCGTGGTAAGTGTCATAACGTAAATGGGAATCCACTACAAATGACAAATGAATGTTGAGTTGCGCATTCAATCAACCGAACTGTGCAATGTGCATGATCTAAGGAGTCTGGCATTCAACAGTTGTGGCACTGTTAGTTACATTAATTCCCCACCAGAAGGTAAAATCGATTTTTAAGTGTCCTGAGGCAAAAAACACATAAAAAGGGACATTGAAACCGGTTTTTAACCGTTGTGAGATTGGCGCAAGACATTTTGACTATGCTGTCCACCGTTTTCTGTCACAACTTGAAATCTAGAGAACGCATGTTTCACATCAGAGTGGCGGGTCACTTTCAGAATGCGTTGCGCAATGCGCGCCTTCAATTCAGCTACGTTAGTAATTGGAACACTGAGCACAACATCTTCCAGATAACCCCGCAGCCAGAAGTCACACGGATTATGATCAGGTGATCTGGATGACCAGGCTGTAGGGAAGTGATGGCTTACAATTCCAGCATTTCCGAAGTGCTTTGCAGAAGCCACTCCACTGGCTGTAAAATGTGCAGAGGAGCGCTATCTTGCGTAAAAATGACCCTACCCATACACCCACGCTGTCGAAGGGATGGAATGACTTTGACCCGAAAAAGAATCTCATAGTGTTTACCTGTGACGGTGCAGGTAACAGGACCCACAACACCCATCTCCTAGAAAACGTACGGCCCTACGATGCAGTCAAACCTCACCACACAGTTACCTTTGCAGAATGCTTCGGTACTGGCTAATGTGCGAAAGGATTTTCTGTTGACATATTCTGCATTTCTGTGTATCGACATGTCCTTGAATTGTGCTTCGCCTGTCCACAGAATGTACCATGGTCATTCATTCTCCACTACCATGTGAACAAGAAATTCTAGAGCAAACGTTTGTGTTACTGGCAGGTAAGCATGAAGCAACTCCCGATCGTGGGTGATTTTATATGGATAGCAACGCAAGATGTTTCGTGGAATTTTATACACTCTGCCCACAGGCATGTACAAAGTTCTGGCAGTTCCCAGTGTACTAAATCTTTGTAGATCACATCTCAGACTCCTGATGCCATATCTTCTACCGACGCTGCATCAACTGCTTTTCCCCCTCCGCCACATTGCACTTCGAATTTCGTAATCACTTTCTCTGGATCCTTGGCATACATCGGACCAACACCTTTGTTTACACTCTTGAGTGTCTGGACCTTCTACAGAGCTACCAGGGTACAGTCACAGTTTTTGTAAAGGAACCTTACCACCAGCACGAGATCCTGGCATGCTGAACTTCTCAGATGCAACCTGACGAACAGATGGGTATCCTGTATCTTTTATTATGCGTATTTTGCCGCTTACAGTGCCATCTGGTGGTAAAAATTTCGCAATTTTTTTTTCTGTTTCCATAACATATCCCTCTTCTTAGATAATATTTCGTTCAGTTCCATTCACATTCGACGTCATACTGAGTAGTGTTTATCTTTTTACACCATTTTGAATATGGAACTATAATCATAATCTCATTGTAACTGAATATATTTTTATTGGTGAGAGAGGACGCTATACTGAACAACATTAATCGGTATTTACATCATTTGCAGACTAGTAATTATAGCTATTACAAGTCATATGTTTTTAGGTTGGGTAATACATCCAAGTACATGTGGAAAGAGCAAGCCATTAATCATTATTTTCTTCTGGGCAGTGGGTCAGGTGTTGAAGTGTGGACGTGTGTACAATGACCGGTGAGTCTATACTGACAGGCAAAGTCCACTTAGTGGTGAAGTTATGGTCGTGAAAATAACATCACGTCGTTAAATTTGTGGCATGTTTGTGGGAAAATGCAGTGAAAAAGAATCGAACACATTAATGTGTACATATTAAGCTAGCACATTGAAACGTCTGTGTGAAGTCGTGTCATAAGATGCTTGTCGAATTCGGTACAACTTAATCACTTTACTACTTGATTTTAGCTCAATTCATGAACTCTTCCAGACAGACTCATCACTCAAATAAGACCTGTTGAATATTGTATGCGAGTTTTAATGTGGGGTTTCGGTTATGTTTTGTGAGAAACCCTGAGTTGGTCATCGTCTGCTGGGAGCAGACGACGTTGCTTCTCGTTCGAAGGAGAGCACAGGATGACCAACTTAGGTTTCCGATACCTGAACAGAGAGGTTTACCCATCTTAGTCGAAGGCTGTTTTTGTGTGTGAGGTTGGTGACGGAGTGCTACCCCTCTGGTAGCTTCCGCTGCACGGGGAGCTAGGTTATCTCGAAAGAGAAAGCAGTACTCTTCTGTGAACGCTTGGTGAGTACGGGTCGTAGCTCTTAAGGGGGGTTTCAGGTGCTAGGAAGCAGGCTGAGCTAGGACTTCGTTATATTTAACTGTTGAAATACTTGAGAACTTCAGCTTAACTGAAGCGTGTGAAGAGAGTTATTTTTTCGAATGTGCCATAATTATATTGCTTTAAATAGACGATTTTTGGGTGTTTAGTTAAAAATGTGGAAGTTACTTTGTTCATTATTGAACAGCGAAGAAGTAGAATATCAAACGGTAAATCTGATTAGGAAAAGCTGGTTATGATCACGTGAGTGTAATACTGTGTCGTAGCGAGTATGATTTTTAATCTTATATTTTGTGGAAGTTGCCTTTGTCTTTGTGTGTCGATTTTGTGCCACGTGTCTGGTAATAAATTACCCTTCTGATCCACCACGCCACCGCAATAGGCTTTATTTTTGCAGTTTGTTTGTTTAATCAGCTATAATTTCTGCAATAATACCTGTTCTTTCGTGCGCTTTCTGCAAAGCAGCACAACAGTTGATTCGGGATGCACCACGTGCTCTATTTCGATCGTTTGCAAGCAGCAGATGCAGTTAGTATGTTGACATTTATCTCACAACCTCGTACATCCGTTGTGCATGCGTAGAATCGTCATGCGAATCTCACTGAGATATCTTTTGGTATGAATGCAAAGGAGATAATAGTCTCATTGTCTCCCACCCTCGTTTTCTGTGTTTCTTCTTGCTGTAGTTAAATTGTGCTCTTTTACATTCTCACGTAGTTCTTACTTAAATATTTCTAGTCAGGCACCAGTTGTGTGTAGTTAGGATGTGCAACCAAATACTTGGATACAATAAATAATCTACGTGAAAGATAAATTCTGTGGGGTTGATCTTACCCACTTATTCCGATTTCCAGTTCTGAATTAATCAAGTTGCTTCATGCACGACATGGAGTGCTATTTATCTGCCTACTTAAAGAAATTTGCATACTTGTAATTAAATTATTAAAGTAATTAAACTATTAATTTTCCAGCTCCGTTTTTTTCTAAATGGTTAGGAAGGGCTTGAGTTGGTGGCGACCCCTAATTTCTGAATTTTTATCATTATTTGCGTGAGAGAAGCAGCTAGAAATGCGAGATAACGTATATGGCTCGATGAGGACCATCGTAAAGATAGTAATACGCTACACCTTTTAAAAATATTTGCATTTATTCGTGTTACATCCTGTGCATGTGTGTGTGTGTGTGTGTGTGTGTGTGTAAGGAGGTGAGAAACAATCTGTAAAGATTGTAAGGATATTTCTGGATAGCTTGTGCTGAGAAATCGATACGTTGCGCAGTTTCCGAGTTAGTTAACATTGAAGTTAGCAAATCAGGTCCTTGCTCGTGCAAATTCAAGCGGTCCATCAGACAGAATTAGTTTTAGGCGTTCTTCCAGCGGAGATAATGTCATACGAGACTGTTCTGCCTTTGGCTTGGTTTGATCCTTACTACCGTTCCATGTCCAATTTTTGTATCGTACTCTTGTTCGGTTTTAGGAAACCAAACGGAGAAGGCGTTTGGCGACACCGTCGTTGGCGTGTCATTTGAATTTGCGAGCTCAACGGCCTGATTGGTTAATTCAAGGCTAATTAACTCGGAAACGCCAAAACGTACCAGAGTTCTTTCATTAACTATTACTCCTCAGCATAATCTATCCTGTAACATCATTAAAAGCTTTCCAGACTTTCTCACCATCCTGTATGTACAAGGTGAGGCAGCTGAAATAGGCCACCGCAGATAATCCAGAATGAATAAATAGATCGAGATGTAGTTTCTGTCAACTTACAGCCGACAATACGGCCAGTTTCCTGACTTTCGCAAATAATTTTTATAGTCACCGAATCACAACCCCAACTTTTTTCCCCTAATGGAACTACACACTTTTTTATGTGGCATTTGAAAGGAGCTTCTAAGATAACTTTAACGGGATACATGTCTGGCATTTTGATCAAGATAACAGTGCCGCAAACTACTCTCCCGCCGTCAGAAGAAGAGGTTCCACAAACGGCTGATCAGTTATACCAGATGCAAGCAGACACGCATCTCAGGAACGGTTCGTGTGTTAATTCTCACGGTTGTCATACCAAATGCTCATAATGTTGACCTTGAGCATTCTACACGCTATGAATTGATCCTAGAGAAACAATACTGCACTCTGAGTTTCATCTGTAGAGGCAGCAAGTCTTCGGTGTTTCCTAATAAACCTCCTGTTTTAATTTTAGTCACAGATAAAAGTATAGAATTGTTAAGTTTGGTGAGGCTGCAGACCAATTTCCGTTTCCTGAACGACCGTTCCAATTGTCTCCTAATGTTCTCTTAAGAGCGTCCGTGATTACATGTACGGAATGGGCGGGAGACATCCGTCATGTTGGTACCACACTGATAGCCTTTTGCCCAGTGAGATCTCTTTCAACAACTGGGGCACCAGCGTATCTCAGGAACTCGACATACTTGCGTTTATTTAGATTCCCATCAAGGAAGCAGCGACCAATGATGCGGGTCTTGAAAAACACACACCAAGCGTTGATACACCAAGAGGGTCGTTTTTATCCATTTCTTTGAGTCAACGTGAATTTTCAGCTGATGGTTATTGCATATCGCGAAGAGCGACTTGTCCATGGTTTGTAAACGATGCTTTTCCTTAGCAAAATTTTGCATAGATATGCAAATGTTGCATATGTTGTGCATTTCGTAGATAACTTTCCGATAACTATAACCAATTTTGGAAGTCATTCCCGTGAAGCTGTATATGCATCGAAATGTGAAGAGGATGAAATGCGATGGCGTGTAGTGTTCGCAGAACAATGGTTTAGTTGATACCTTTGGTACTACCAAGACGTCTTCGTGGCATTGGCATTGATGTTACTGGTGTTGAATTGTTAGTTTCATTTCTTTCATCAGTTGCTCTTCTTTTTTCTTGGCGGGGTTTATTCTCCACACTTCATGTTACTAGAACTTTTTTTATAATGTTTGTGAAGACAGATCGTAAGTGCTTGGCACGATATGGATACTCTTCAGTACACAACCGCACCGGTGCTCTAATAGTTTGGCGACATTCGTCGGCATACGATATTCCCTTTTTCGACTGTCGTATACATTATCAACGTCTGAGTGGCTTTACGATCAAGCAGAACGAGGACTGATGCTCTTCAAGTGCACAGATAAACATAAGAACCACACGTGAGTTACGGAGTTACGTGTTTGCTAAGATCTCGTATAATTGGTCAGGGGTATGTGGAACCCCTTCTCCTAACGGCAGGTTGCTGATTGGCGCCACTGTTATACTGATGCTATTTGAGCAAGTCCAATACATTTAATGTCTCTGCAGTTCTCTTAGAAGTTCCTTTTTCGTTGTCCTGATGACGGAGCACTCGTTTTGTCAACATCCAGAGGCGTTTAACTTCAATGGCCTCCCTCAAACGCGTTAGTTGAGCAACTACTGCACTCCGTACAATGTTGCTCTTTTATTAAGGTATTCAGGCAGGATAAAACATCTCGACTCCCGAAAAACAGAGACAAACACCCTGCCAGCTGATGTGGCTCACTTGAACTTCTTGTTGGTGGGTGAGAAGGTGTGTTTCCATTATTTCGATTGAACCTTGGATTCGGGTTGAAAGTGGTGAAGGCCAGCGTTATATATTCTCACAAAACGTTTGAGAAATATCACAGGATCTGTCTTATAAACAGCCTTTTTTCGCGGACATAACTTGCGTCTAGCATTTGATTTCTGCTGTCAACATTCTTGTGACCCATCGACATTAGACCTTGTGCATGAGTGTCCAACGCGTTCCTGATGTATGTCCATTCTCTCAACTGTGAAGCGTTCTGCCACGCCCGTCTGCCATGACGAAATCCTGGATTACAGAACGGTTTCCCCTGTACCGGCCTTTACCAGTCTTCCACTGCGAGGTGCCTCTTGGACAGACGTGTTGCCCCGCATGAATTCCGCCTCCCATTCTGTCACAGTTCCATTATGTCATTATGTCATTTCCATCGTGTCATTATGGATGTCCTGTGCAGTAAAGCCCTTTTCCAGAGAATTAATATGAATGGTGAAGAGCAGGACCCGTGCTTATTCAAGAGGCATTGATAGTCGGAAACCGATCCTAAAAAAGGGTTCGTGAATTAACTATCTGGGCATAATCTTTACAGAAGACGCAACATGTGAAGCAGAAATCAAAGCGAGGATCCAAGCCGTCAACCGATCATACTTTGGCCTCAGTGAACTTCTTGCATCATGTGGTCTCTTGAGGAATTTCACACTCCAGCTGTATAAAACAGTGACTCAACCCGTAGTTCTGTATGGTTATGAAACTTGGGGTATCCGGAAAAAGACTTGAACAGTATTTTTGTTTTTGAGCGGAAAGTCGTAAGGAACATACTTGGTCCGGTATAAGATGAGATCACTAGAGAATGGAAGATCACAAATAATTGTGAATTAGACGAATCGTAGAACTGATGAGAATCAAGCGCCTTATATGGGCAGAACATGTCAGTCGGATGGATAAATGCCGGTGGCCTTTGGAAGCTATGGATTATACTCCCTGTGGAAGACGTCCACTAGGAAGACCACAGAAGAAATGGAGGGATGGAATCCATGAGGACTTGCTGCAAACTGGAATAGAGAATGTTTGGCCCCAGGAGGCACAAGAGAGAACCCAGTGGAGGAGGGACCTTGTAGCAGCACGCGGTCCTCTGGCCCTGATCGCGTAAAGTAAGCAAGTACTAATATGAGAATCACATTTTGGTGGATTGTAGAAGCACCTAAAATTGACTGCCAGCAAACACCAATATACATAAGTCTTGTACGCAGTTAACCGATGACTATTTGACGTTTCACACAGAGCAGTAACATTTTGGCAAACATCATATGCGTCGTGGCCTAGCTACAGAAGGTAAAATGTCAAATTGCTATTGTGCAAATTCCGTTACTAATAACAGAAATACAGTCTCGTGTGAACATGATACAAGAAAAATGCACGACTTTAATTGAAACTAAAAGACCAAAAGCGTAAATTATACGAATACAAAGTGGTTTAAAAATAATGCTTGGAATTATTTGTAATTATGATGAAGTGACTAATAGAATTTAAAGAAGGGTGGGGGAGGGGGGGGGGGGTTGCAACACTGTGTAAGTAAGAGTCGTAGACAAGCTCAAAGAAACAGATATACTGAAGAAAACCCTCAGATACAAATGCAAGGATCTGATTCAGTTGGTAATATGGCTTTGAAATGAATGGTAAAATGTGCTTAAACTGTTAGACGTACAATTTATTGGATCGGTAGTCACGGATCGGCCAACAGAAGTAAATCACACAAAATAAATGCTGAAATCTGTATACGAGAACTGTGGCGAACGAGAGACAGATTCTGTCAGAGGATGCTACACTGGCAGCAGAACGTTTAGCAGTATCCGAGTGGCAGAACGGATGATTCCTATTCATTTTCATTTTCTATCGCACTTTCTAGCTATCATTGCAATATTTATAAAACAAGTTCGCGCGTTGAGGGAGCAGCAAGATGCTTAAAGGTTGCTTCTTTAAACTCCTGACGCCACAGCTCTTCGGAGAACAAGCACTATTTTATAAACCTCGTTCCCAAAGCAAGCAACCTACAGACAAAGAGTTTCCACTTTTTATGGCCAACCTAACTATATATATAGTTTTGTGACGTTACGTTGCCAGACACTAACATCTCGTAACTGCCAGCTTCACGTTGCAGGTGTGTAAGAGTTCAAGTTCCTACAAAGGCTTGCTTTTAATGGAAATCGCCATCCACGCAATAACCAGTAGTTACAGATTTTCAGAAAACAGAGAAAGATATCTATCTGTACACCTACGGATCATCATGAACTATTTCTCGTCTATCGGCTTCCCTCGTATCACACACAAAATAGATACGGGAATTTTCCAAGTCATTAAACTCTTGTTTCCGAATAGATTTTTAACCTCAAGTGCTTTATTTTCTATAGTATAATTAATGCTAAATTTATATCACCGTCCACTAATGGTGAGACTGGACAATGTCTATTGCAAAGAATATGCTGCAGCATTATCATACAATAAACGACATCAATTGGAAGCTGCCACCAGGGTTTGTCTCATAATTTCTTAAAATCACGTCTGTAGATCCTTGTAATATTTTAAAATAATTGGCAGGCCATTACATACTTCAACTGGCGTAATATGTCGAGCAAAGTTTGAAAAAATTTTAACTTACCAAAATAAGATCTGCTTCTTCGCAATTTTCATGGTGGCAGTGTGGATTCCTTCGAATGCTTCCTCTCTGCTTCCTGTCTGGATCATAATGATACACTCAGCTAAAGGAGCTTAGAAGAGTCGTCGGAATCAGACTGACCAAGATGCAACGACCGGATTTCCGTTTTCCTTTTTACCAATTTTGTATGTGTGTATAGAATCTAGTACAAACCGGACACACATTTGAAAAGCCTCGTGGAACAGTATTTATTATTGACAAAAGGCGATGCTCTTCAGCCATCAGGGCCTACACACGGTCTTCCGCTTTGGCCGTGCGGTTCTAGGTGCTTCAGTCTGGAACCGCGCTGCTGCTACGGTCGCTGGTTCGAATCCTGCCTCGGGCATGGATGTGTGTGATATCCTTAGGTTAGTTCGGTTTAAGTAGTTCTAAGTACAGGGGACTGATGACCTCAGAGGTTAAGTCCCATAGTGCTTAGAGCCATTTGAACCATTTTTGAGCCTACAAACGAGCCGTATTTTCAGTTTGCCAATATGAATATGACGGCCACTTCTTGGGTTACCTTCCAGACTTCTTATCCGTTTGGTAGACACTTGGGCCACACAAGTAGACTGTCATAGTTTTCGTGTTGTCTCCATACACGGTGCAAGATCATATTAATTTCTATTGATGTATCTTCCAAAATCAAGAAAAGTGTTGCCGCTCAGACTTCGTATTCTCAATGCGGTGCTCCGATCTCTGTGAAGGAAGAGCCAAGTTAAATTCCAGTGGTGAATTGTACATAGATACGTAACTGCTCTACAATACAAGCCAACTTTGGGGCATACTTGGAAAGTGTGGATTGCATGTGAATGTAACAACTTTGAATGTGCTACTGTGAGGTGCAGATCGTCAAATCATCTACAGATGTCATCACGTATTGTACTTCCTACTGAGGCCGTTCTGTCAGCATCACTAAAGGTGAAAACATAGTTCAGTGATACAAGGTAGAGATAGGAAGTTATTCATGGACATGTGGACGAAGCATCCGCGTCGCCAACAAACGATGTATTCCCGAGCACCACACTGACAGTGGACAGGATGTGACGTAGCCTCCGAGAGGCTAGAATCTTCCTTCCTCTCTACGCCCCCCCTCCCCTATCGTTTCAGATTACTTAAGAGCACGTCTGTATTTCTACAACCTGTAAGAAAGCATGGAAATCTGAGAACGCGACTGGTGTGCCCACATCGCCATCAATATTAAACCTGTATCCGTTGGAAAGGCCTCATGGATCGTATGGATAACCCGATTCAGATATTTCTTACCTCTACGTCATCATTTCTGGCGTGTATTACTTAGTACGGCTCAGTGGACCTCATGATATCGTAGGGCCCTCCATCTGCTTCTGTACCCTGCTATCTGTCTCCGGTCTGTGATCCCTGGCTGCAGCACATTTTGTCTTACTCCATACTTATATCTCCTCCTTTGTCTTCCCACTGACCTGTTGCATGATGGGAGCCAGCCCACTGCACTTTTGGGCTGTCTCACTTCTTCGATTCTCATTAAACGTCCAACCCATTTAAATGGCTTTTCAAGTTAGGCTTCTTTTATAACTCTTTTAGTTTCATGTTGTGGCGTCTTCCCCATTCTCCAGTAGATGGATTTCGGGGTGGACTATATTTATTTTTCTGAGGACCTTTCCCTGCGATGTAACCAGATCTTGTTTTCGAGTACTCCAGATTTTAGAACCATACAATACCATTGGCATTATTAATGTTTTACACAATCTTAATTGCTCAGTTGCTTAGATATGTGTGTAATGTGAATGATGAATTAACTGGGCAGTGAATTGCAGCTTTGATATTCTGTTACCATCGGAATGGTTCTGAGTCTACCAATGGCGACTATTCCAGATTTTAGAACCATACAATACCATTGGCATTATTAATGTTTTACACAATCTTAATTGCTCAGTTGCTTAGATATGTGTGTAATGTGAATGATGAATTAACTGGGCAGTGAATTGCAGCTTTGATATTCTGTTACCATCGGAATGGTTCTGAGTCTACCAATGGCGACTATTCCAACAACGCAAACCAGCCACAGACTGCACACAGCACAGTCAGTGATTTTCATACAGAGCTTGGGACTGGGCTCGCATTTGTCTCCACAATCCGCACTTTCGGATTGCACTCTGGTGGTAGTGCGTATAAGTGACCACGGGGCATCAGAGAAAGGGCTGGTACTGCCTAGGTTGACATTATTAACACATTTTTAGTTGTAGGCACTCTATCCAATATTAAGAAACACTTCGCTAGTAAACAAAAATATTTTTATGGAGAGTACTAGTAAGCGATATTTGCTCGTTTTTTGTGATCAAGTTGCCAGAAATGGATTGAATACTTCCACAGTGCTTAAGTTAGAGGTTCCTCCTGTAGCATATAAACCACAGGGTTATAAAAATTACTCTAAAGTTTTCCGATTAAAAGTGATATTTCGTCAACTAACTTTCGAAGCCAGCACAAAGATCACATTTGAAACAGATATTGACAACACAAAATAATGTACAGAAAATAAATGAGCATCGGAAGGTAGCAATGTGCTACCGCAAAGCGTCGTGCGAAACTAAAATTAGAAACGAAAGACCGAGGCTGTAAAACGTGCGACATTTTCACAGATTTCGTAAGACAGTTGCGGAGCTAAATAAAGTATGTTTGAAACCTCCCCTTAGAAAAAATAATGAATTACTGTGCTGATAAACCTCTTACATTATTTGATTTTCAAACAGCTGAGCAGAACTGAACGTACTCCGACATTTCGCTCCTTACCTATTCTGATCAACACTAAACCGACAAGCAATATTTTTAGCGCAACGCAATCTGACTTTCAAAAATCCCTACAAAAGAATGGTCGTGACTAACAAAAACCTATACCTTTCATGAATCACTTACCTCAGAAAAATCTTCGTTACTTGAACTACTGCAATACAGCGAGCGTCTCTACTACCAGCTAAATAAAAGATTCTAACTACTGAAGGCACTAACTACTACAAATTTACTCTCTCTGATGGACACACGTCCAGATCATCCGCTCTCAGAACTCCGCCATCTCTCTCCCCACATCCACCACTGCTGGCGGCTCACCTCTAACTGCGCAACACTACGTGCGCTGTTAACAGCCAACTACCCAATACTACAATGGCCACTATTCCGACAATGCAAACCAGCCACAGACTGCACACAGCACAGTCAGTGATTTTCATATAGAGCGTTACATGGCGTTACCAACATATAAACCTAAACAGCCTACTTACATGTTGTAGCGAGGCAAATTTAAATGTAGCACATCTGCTTTGTGTCATACGCCTACTGCAGCTGCCTATGGAATGAAACTGTGGATAACGTGCGCTGATGAGCCAAAATATTATGACGACTACCCACCGCGAGGTTGGATGCCTCTTGGGCACGAGATTCCTCAAGGCACGAGAAGTAGTAAAGAAGATGTGTAAGTGGAAGAGAGACGAGTGGGCATTCATTAAGCGAACACATGGGCCGCAAATGTGTAAATCCACTGATAGAAGCGGTTTTGACAGAGATCGCATTGTTGTGGCCCTGCGGCTGGAAAGGAGAATCTCCGAAACGGCGAAGCTGGTCACCTGTTTGCGAACTACTGCCGTGAACACCTATGGGAAGTGGTTGAAGGATGGTGGAATAACGCGAAGGCCTTGTGGTACTGGATGTCCTCGTCTCATCACAAATCTTAGAGATCGGTGGATCCTGCACTGTGTAATTCAGAATAGGCAGCGATCTGTAGCAGATCTGACGAGGGAGTACAATGGGCAAGTGTTTCGGAGCAAACCGCTCAAAGGCTATTGTTGAACATGGAGCTCCATATTACTCGACCCCTACGTGGTCATGTGGTGACCCGACGACATCATCAGTTATGACTGCAGTGGGCACAGCATCACTGAGTTTTCACCGTGGATCAATAGAAATGTGTCGCCTGTCGAATACATTGCATTTCTCGTTTCACCATGTCGATGGGTGGGTCCTTACACGCCGTCATCCGGGCGAATGGATGCACGAAACATGCACTGCGCCACAAGTGCAGGCCGGTTATGGCAGAATTATGGTATGGGTGGGTACGTTGAGTTGGGCTTCCATGACATCTACGGTGGCAATCGAAGGCATCATTATGGTACTGAACTATATAAAAACCATGCTGACCACCCGCATCGCTTCATGCTTTAAGTATTCATCTACGGCGATGACATCTTCCAGCACGTCAACTGTCCGTGTTTCACCATTGGAATTGTTCTACTGTTGTTTGAGGGGCGTTATGGTGAATTCACATTGAAGTCTTGGACAGCAGATGTGCCTGATATGTCCCCTCTTGAGCACACATAAGGCGCCAGCTGCACGCCCGTAAACCACCATCCCGTAATTCGTGGGAATTGCTTGCTTGAGAGTAGACATCAGATGCCATATATTTCTGGAATTGTGTCAAGGACTTTTAGAGTCCCTGCAAGTAGACTCTCTGTTTTACTGTGTCTGAAAAGCGGAACAACATGCTATTAAACCGATTGTCACAATGTTTTGCCTCATCGGTGTATGAGGCATTAGGTATACCATCGGACTTTGCAAAGAACTGAACCCACGCAATACGAAAGACAGCAAGGGGAAATAGATGCGAGAACGACCGTCATCCAGTTTGCTGTTCGGAATAATACACGCCTGCCTTAATATAGGAACGAAAAAAATTGAGTATCTGTTACATAACGACAAACTTTGCTTTAGGAAAGGTAAAGGTAGCAGACTGGCAGTTCTGTTCTTACGGTCTACTGGAAGCAAGACGTACAGTAAGGCAAATCAAACACTCATATGAGCAGTCGACCTAGAAAAAGCATTCAATCTCAAATGGTACAAGATATTGGAAATTCTTAGAAAAATGGTCTACTATGTCAACAAAAACGAGTAATTTGCAATGTCAAAAACCAAAAGGGAATAATAAGAATGAAAGTCGAAGAGAGAAGAGCTCGTTTTAGGAAGGGTATAATAGCAGGATGCAGTTTTTCTCCCCTGTTGTTCAGGCTCTCGATTGAAGATACAATATCAGATTGATAAGTGGGCACATTCTGTCAAGTTCTTTGTAAATTTAATTCGATTTTATGACCACTGAAAAAACTTCATATACCCTCGCAAACAGTGAAGTTTTGTTTCGTCTTCCCCTTTGCGTGCTTCCCTTGTTTTGTCAAGTAGTGTATTTTCTTTGTAATAGCAAATTCATTATAAATGACAACACTAATTTAGACTGATTTAATAGCGCTGTAGTGCTGATGATCAATCCTGGTAATAAATCGTACCGAGCAAATGTTCCGTAATTTGATTCGCGCGCCGCACTGAAAAAAATCGCAACGTAAAATAATAGTTAATTAAGAGTAATGAAACTTTGGGCATACATTTGTCTAGATGACATAGGTAAGTGATTAGCATTGGAAGATCACCGGTTAACATAAGTGCGAAATAAACCATTGTAAATGTGAAATGCTGGTACACTAATACCTGGTGTAACCTCCAGAATGTTGAACGCAAGCATGCACATGTTCATGCATTGTGTTGTACAGGTGGCGGATGTTAGCGTGTGGGATGGAGTTTCTTGCCTGTTACACTCGGTTTGTTAATACAGCGACGGTTGAAGCTGGTTGTGGATGACGCTGGACTTGCTGTCCGATGATGCTCCGTATGTGCTCGACTGGAGACAGCACTGGTGGTCGACACAGAGCAGTACATGGGGGAATGTTTGGAAAACACCCCTTGGAATACTGTTCATGAGTGGCAGTACAACAGATCTAATCAACAAACTAACTGTAAGATGGCAAGAACTATTCCCCCCACATGAAGTCATTAAATATCACCAAACTCACGTTGAGGGGTGAACAAAAATGACTGACAAGGCAGAATGCATCCTGTAGAGGGTATAGTATGGACATACTGGAAAAATTAATGTTGGGTGATGGCTTTAAAGTAATTCACGTGACATGAAAACTTTGTGGAAACGCGTCGATTTACTGGAGGCTAGTTTATCCCAGGGAAATATTCGAGTTAACCATGGCCAGCTGGGGAGCGGCGAAGGGAAGCGACAATAGGAAGCTTAGGGTGGCTCAAGCTCTGAGAAAGCGGTAACAGGGTGCGGCCTTCAGCTGCCTTAAGTAGAGTGAAAGTGAGGGGGTGGTTGATCCCATGCTGGTACCGGGAAGCAGACGGAGAACTTGTATCTCTGTTGATAAATGTCTGTCATCCCGTTTTCAGTGAAACATGCGAGAAACCTGCGCAATGCTATGTGGAGCGGTCAACAGAGGCTGAAATATGCGTGTTCGTGACTATAGCAGCTTCACGCTGAATTCACGGTCTGCAGAGTCTGAAGTAAATCAGGTGAAGAGCGACAGAATGAAATACACCGGCCTCTGATGGGAATGTAGGACCAAGGAATTTGAAGTACTCTCCTGGGAGTCAGAATTTCGGAAAAATTGGTATTTTACACAGATGCTAACCTTGATGAGTGGCCTGGGAGGAGCTAAATAGCAGATGTTGAGAGGAAGGGAAATGTTGTGGGAATTTGTTCACTTCCCAGCGCAGGCATTGGTCGGCACTGGGAAGCGACGCAAAATTAACACGACTTGTGCTGCAATTGGAGTAAGTGATTTTGCTGGAGGGAAAACCGAGGCGAAGAGTGGTCTGGCAGAAGTCTCCATATAAGGCTTCCGTTCTGAGCTTGCCTAGAGTGAGCATGTGGCATTCTTTACTCAACTTGCCTGAGAGAGTGTGAACATCTCTGGAGTTTATGAATTAGCAAACTGAACGATGGAGCTTGGAAATAGAAAGTTTTCATTCAGCTATGTACTGAGCAAGATAGCTAGGAGTGAATAGACCAGTGCAGCCTTGCAGCACCATGAGGCCGGCCGACCTCCGCACAATGACGACGCCCCGCCATGCTGAATTCGGTGATATTGCGCCCGCTCCGGCTTGAGTTATGCCAGTGATTAATTTGCTGGACCACGCCGGCAAAGTTTCCATGAGGGTTTCATGGGCTGTGTATTGTAGAATTCTTCTCGCACTTTGCATTACGCCTGGGTCACTCTAGAGGAATTAATTTTGATTTATCTCGTTTTACTCCACATAAACGCAATTTATTCCCACTGCCTGTTAGGGGAGTCATGTAATGTGATGAGTGAAGGTCGTGAGTTAAAAAAAAATTGTGCAAATCGACTGCATCTGTTTTCAATGGAATAGTTGAAATCCGAAGTCACTTTCTTAATTAATTTTATGTTCAACATTTGCATCTGGTGTTCAATAGCTGAATATAACATCAATGTACACCCCTTTTTAATTAAAAGGGGATCAATTCTGAATCAATTAATGTCAACACTGCCACCGCAGTTCAATCAGGAGTCATAAGGCCTTATTACTTTCTTTGCGTTATCTGATATTGTGGCAGTTTTGCACTCTCTGTTGATCTGTTAGTCAATTAGTTGGGGTGAACACACGTCAAGACCAGATAAGTGGGGTGTTACATAACGTACAATACTGCAGTCAGAGTACGTGGGTTAACCATGAGAGTCGTCATACCATCATACACCTCAGATAGTAAATCCATTATGTCTCGCACACAGACAGATAGGTTGCAGGCCCTCACCTGGCCTTCTCTTAACCAACACACGGCCCTGACTGGCACTGAGGCAGAACTAGCTTTCTTCAGAAAACACAACAGACCTGAATCCTGCCCACGAATGAGCTCTCACTCGACACCACTGAAGTCGCAAATGGCGGTTGTTTTTGGTTCACTGGAATGCACGTTACAGGGCGTCTGGCTCAGACACATCCTTGAAGTAACCGATTTGTAATAGTTCGTTGTGTAGCTGCGGTGTAAGCAGCAGCTCAAATTGTTGTTGCAGATCCAGTACGATGCGCCAGAGCCACACGCCGAACACGATGGTCTTCCCTCTCGGTAGTGCCACATGGCTGTCCGGAGCCCGGTCTTCTTGCGACTGAACCGCTGCCAGTAATCATGTACAGTAGCTACGTTCCTGCCAAGTATTTCTGAAATTTCGCAGGAAGAACATCCATCTTCTCGTAACCCTGTTCCACGACCTCGTTTAAATTCAGTTGTTGTAATCTTTTAATAGTCATCTTACGACAACCGGTGATTATATATGTATGCAGGGTGATTCAAAAAGAATACTACAACTTTAAAAACGTGTATTTAATGAAAGAAACGTAATATAAGCTTCTGTTATACGTCATTACAAAGAGTATTTAAAAAGGTTTTTTTTCACTCAAAAACAAGTTCAGAGATGTTCAATATGGCCCCCTAGAGACACTCAAGCAATATCAACCCGATACTCCAACTCGTTCCACACTCTCTGTAGCATATCAGGCGTAACAGTTTGGATAGCTGCTGTTATTTCTCGTTTCAAATCATCAATGGTGGCTGGGAGGGGTGGCCGAAACACCATATCCTTAACATACCCCCATAAGAAAAAATCGCAGGGGGTAAGAGCAGGCTTTTTGGAGGCCAGTGATGAAGTGCTCTGTCACGGGCTGCCTGGCGGCCGATCCATCGCCTCGGGTAGTTGACGTTCAGGTAGTTACGGACAGATAAGTGCCAATGTGGTGGCGCTCCATCCTTCTGAGATATGAATTGTTGTGTTTCTTGTTCGAGCTGAGGGAACAGCCAATTCTCCAACATCTCCAGATACTGTAGTCCAGTTACAGTAGCACCTTCGAAGAAAAAGGGACCAAAAACTTTATTGGCTGAAATGGCACAGAAAACATTCACCTTAGGCGAGTCACATTCATACTGAGTTGTTTCCCGCGGATTCTCAGTGCCCCATATACAGACATTGAGACGGTTGACTTTCCTGTTAGTGTGGAAATTTGCTTCATAACTAAACACAATCTTTGAAAAGAAAGATTCATCTGTTTCCATTTGAGCAAGGATAAAATCACAGAAATCGATTCTTTTAATCTTATCAGCTGCGGACACTGCTTGAACCAATTTCAGACGATAAGGTTTCATAACTAACCTTTTCCGTAGGACTCTCCATACAGCTGATTGTGGAATTTGCAGCTCTCTGCTAGCTCTGCGAGTCGATTTTCCTGGGCTGCGAACAAATGCTTGCTGGATGCGTGCTACATACACTCGTTCTCGGCCGTCCAGAACTTTTCCCTTTGCACAAACACCCATTCCCTGTAAACTGTTTATACCAACGTTTAATACACCACCTATCAGGAGGTTTAACATCATACTTCGTTCGAAATACACGCTGAACAACTGTCGTCGATTCACTTCTGCCCTACTCAATAACACAAAAAGCTTTCTGTTGAGCGGTCGCCATCTTAGCATCAACTAACGCTGACGCCTAGTCAACAGTGCCTCAAGCGAACAAATGTACAACTAAATGAAACTTTATAGCTCCCTTAATTCGCCGACAGATAGTGCTTAGCTCTGCCTTTTGTCGTTGCAGAGTTTTAAACTCCTAAAGTTGTGGTATTCTTTTTGAATCACCCTGTATAGAGAGAGAGAGAGAGAGAGAGAGAGAATTTAAATAAAAAGAAATAAATCAGTTTGTATTTGAACTTTTATTTTAACATCGATCATTGTTCCGTTAAAATTTCAGCATATTAAACTTGATTCATAACTAATCTGGTGCCTTATTTAGCATTGTGAAAATGTGAGTTTGTAATCTCACGGAACACATCAAATATGGAGCCAAGATTGGGAGACTACATTCAACACTGCATTCAAAAAATAACACACGAAGAACGTTGAAACATATGCAAGAGGAAATTAACCACAACCAACCGATTCAATTTTTACCCAAAGAAGTTACGTTCGTAGCGCAGTCCTGTCCATCATGAAATTACCACACACTGGTATACTAAATTCATACTAACTCTCTGTGAAATCTTCCCGAAAAGAATAGCTGAGGGCTACTTTGGTGATTACACCGCATGCTTCAAGTGGTCAACTTGGTTTACACAAAGAGTGTAACTCCACAATAATTTTGATAGTTAAAATAAATTACATCGAACCGCAATTTACAAAGGAAAAACCTCGAAGTGGTTACTATCGTCTTACTATTAACTTTGTGGGTCAAACAATTGTATAAGCAAGTGGTACTGGTCTCAAAGTACACCCCACGTGGGTTGAACATAAAGAAAAGTTGCTATGTTGAAAAATATTGTCAAGATGAGACGTTATAACCTCCCGCACATTCGCATTTAAGATTGATGATCTTAGTTAGAGTTACGGATCCTCAACACATGGTTCCACTTTGCTCACAAAGTAGTGCCTAGGCAACTACTGGAAGATATTCTGAACTTCACACTCAAATTACACTGCGTTGCAATTTAAGATAACATAAGATATTTTAGATCTAAACCTGAAATAAAGGTGATTAAATTTTCAGTTAAGCTGAACTTAAGAAATCCATTGTCCTACGGACTTAGCAGAGACGCGCTTAGCTGGAGATCTTACCACTTCTGACGCTCGCCGTAGACAGACTGGCCTGGGCCCCTACCGAGGGTGCTTCACAGATAGAAACGGAAGTGACCAGAGAGGCAGCTTTCTATACCAACATGTCAAGGGACGGACAGGACCATACTAAGAATAGAAACCTCTTTCCTTTTCGAAAGCGTAGCTACCTGTTCCGACGTTGGTCCTACTGTTCTCTAGCAGGCAGGCTTGTCAGCTACCATCAAGCATGCAACTAGAAATACATTTGCTCATTCATCCTTTCACACAGAAGGGAAGGGGGATGACAGTATCTTATCATACACAGTATATAAAAGAAAGCAGATGTAGGTTCCGTATGAGACTGTGTGACATGAATTACATATAAATTGTATTTTAAAGTGTAGTAGTGTGACAGATCGTTCTTCATTATGTGTTCCACTGCTCAGTCTCCTACCAGAAAGAGTCAGAAACACCACAGTAAATTTAGATGTGGAATGTATGCCGTAAATGACAACAGATTTAAGAAATTAACATGAAAGGAATCCAACAGAGACCTTTCACCGCGACAGTTATAGTGCTTACTTAAAGCAAACCTGCTTTGCTTCCTCATAGTGGAGCGACTAGCACCACTGTTATCAAATCTCACGGCATTTGAATGGAAACCATCTTCAGATGTCGAAACATGCCTACCAACTTTCGTGTATGTCGCACAACTCCTTCTTGCTGGTGCGACTCTTTTTCCGACAGCGGACATTTATATAACGTGCATGTACTCGGAGCGCGTCAGCCATTGGGGATGCAGCCCGCCGCTATGGTAGCTCGGAGGGCGGAAGAAAGCAACGTTTCAGATTTCGCTTTGTGTGACTATACCGGTCCGCAATTGACTCTTTTTCTCGGCCTGTCGAGTGCGTGTGCCGCTCCCGTTGACAGAGTCGCTGCGTCCGGAGATGGATCGTCACGGAGGCGTGACAGATGGGCCGCGCCGCTAAAAAACGAGACGTGCGGTCCGCCCACTCAGCTAAGAGCCGGCACGTCACCCCACACCTCCCACCCACCCACACAGCTCGGCTCGCGCGGAGCACAGACTAATGGCAGGCGTCCGGCAGCCCATTGGCCAGCAATCGCTGCGCTGGTAGCTTCAAACACCTGCAGCGGGGTGCGCCCCCTGAATGACACCTCCGTGTCCACCTCCACAACTACCCTGTAAAGCTGTCGTACGGAGTATGCAGAGACGCAAAGGCAATGGAATGCGTTCGTGGTGTATGTAGACGGATCTAAGTCTATTTAAGTCGCTGGTAGTGCTTACTGGGAATCCTGAAGCAAACAATAAGGCCTATTCAAGCTGGATCCAAACTCCACTATTACACTGAAGAGCCATAGAAACTGGTACACCTGTCTAATATCGTTTAGAGCCCCACGAGCACACGGAATTGCCGCAACACGACGTGGCATGGACTCGACTAGTATCAGCTGAAGTAGTGCTGGAGGGAACTGACACCATGAATCTTGCAGGGCTCTCTATAAATCCTTAAGAGTACGATGGGCACAGCACGTTGCAAGGCATCCCAGATATGCTCAATAATGTTCGTGTCTGGGGAGTTTGGTGGCCAGCGGAAATGTTTGAACTCAGAAGAGTGTGTCTGGAGCCACTCTGTAGCAATTCTGGACGTGTAGCGTGTTGCGTTTTCCTGCTGGAATTGAGCAAGTTCGTCGGAATGGACAATAGATGTCAATAGATGCAGCTGATCAGAGAGGATGCTCTTGTACGTTTCACCTGTCAGAGTCGTATCTAGACGTATCATGGGCCCCATATCAATACAACTGCACACGCCCCACACCATTACAGAGCCTCCACCAGCTTGAAATGTCCCCTGCTGACATGCAGGGCCCATGGGTTCATGAGGTTGTCTCCATACTCGTACACGTCCATCCGATTGATACAATTTGAAACGAGACTCGTCCGACACGGCAAAATGTTTCCAGTCATCAGCAATCCTATTTCGGTGTCTACGTTCCCAGGCGAGGCGCAAAGCTTTGTGTCGTACAGCTATCAAGGATACACGAGTGTGTCTTCGGCGCCGAAAGCCCATATCGATGACATTTCGTTGAATGGATAGCACGCTGACACTTTCTGATGGCTCAGCACTGAAATCTGCAGCAATTTGGGGAAGAGTTACACTTCTGTCACGTTGGACGATTCTCTTTAGTCGTAGTCGGTCCGTTCTTGCAGGATGTTTTTCCGGCCGCAGCGATGTAGGACATTTCATGTTTTACCGGATTCCAGATGTTCAAGGTACACTTGTGAAATAGTCGTAAGAGAAAATCCCCACGTCATCACTATCTCGAAGATGCTGTGTCCCATCGCTCGTACGCATACTATAACACAACGTTCAAACTCGCTTAAATCTTGATACCCTATTATTGCAACAGCACTAAACGATCTGACAACTGCCCCAGGCAATAGTTGTCTTATACAGGCGTTGTCGCCCACAACGCCGTATTCTGCCTGTTTACATATCCCTGTATTTGAATACGCGTGCTTATACCAGTTTCTTTGGTGGTTCAGTGTAGGTGCTCGAGAGTGGTAAACACTTTGCAAGAGCGCCACTTAATTTACTTGTATTTTGTTGGTGTTAAAGAGTAATACTATTTTCGTTATAATTTAATTGAGATTCATGGCAGTGATTTGTGATAGTTAGTAGACCCCGCCCGCTTCCTCGGAATTAGGGGCTGGTACTGGCCCCTACGGGCTTGCTCTGGAGCGGGATAGAATTGCTAATTAGGTATTTTAAATAGCAAGCAGAATCACTGCGTTACTTATATGGCTAAACATTAGTACTGTGTAGTTTGTAAACGTCTGTTTTGTTTTCTAGGTAGTATACCATTAATGTAACAGATAGATTTAAAAAATTTATAGGCAAACCTTGACATTTTTTCTGTTTAAACTTTAATTCCCAGATTTTCCTTTGGTTGCCGTTACAGCTACCGCGATATGGTGAATAACATTGTGGTTAAGCCAGTGAACCTGTCCCACTCCCCTCCCAACTGCCAGGTTCCTTTATGTCCTTCGACTCTAGTAACTCCAGTGAGGAATTTTGTACAAGTTGTATGTGAACTTCTCCGGTTATCTTTAGAATTTCAGGTTTTCAAATGCTTTCGCTGGATCTGTTAGCCTTTCTTCAGTGTATCTTCTAAGGTAACCCGAGGGATTAGTATTGCCTCAGGAGTTCCAACAGTTCTCCGGTACGAATACAGATGTTTTCTGAGGTCAGATTCTGCTAGTCTTTCCACTACTCTATAAACAAGTACTATTTTGCAGCCATGCATCATTACAATAATGGTTCCCAAACATTTACACCGGTTAGCAACTGCTTTTTTGGAATTGAAATTACTACATTTTTTCTATATCTAAGAGCTTTTTCCTGTGCTTGCGCAGCAGTATTATTTGTCTTCCTCCCTTCTTCCTCTTTCGTAGTTAGCTGGAAGCAAGGCTACCGGTATCCCACTTAAAAAGCGTAATTCTCTGTAGTTTCACTTTTGTGGTCATTATCCAAGATGTACGTTGTAGATGGCGTATGTTCTAGAATTTTATTGGAATGAGCTTTCTCTGAATTTTGAGAGTGGTGTTCGATTCACAGAATGTCACGCCACGTCGAGTCAAGGCAAACCGCAAAGTATTTCAAACGGCGACATTCATACCAAGCGCTGGCAGAGCAGAAATGAAGTGAATGCCACTTAAGATCACTCTAAGGATTCTCTAGCAGAAATTTTGACTATGACTGAAACGATGTATTCAGGTCAGCGCCTGACCAAGGGCAGCTCAATCATCTGCCATCATCTTGATCTGCCGCGCTAGTGACCGCGCGTTCTCAGGCGCCATGTTACGGATTGCGCGGCCCCTCCCGCCGGAGGTTCGAGTCCTCCCTCGGGCATCGGTGGCCGTGTTATTCTTTGCGTAAGTTAATTTAAGTTGTGTGTAAGTCTAGAGGCCGATGATCTAAGCAGTTTGCCCCCATAGGAGTTCACACACACATACATCTGAATCTAACCCACACTGGTGGAAGTGGAGAGCGTGACACCAGTCCAGTGTTTATCAATCTTTGTTGAGATGTTCGACTCATAACTACAATCCGATTACAATCACTTGACGGTTGACACTTCACGCGTTGGTTTCCTTCAATTAGAAAGCCCAAAGTGAAGCTCGAACCGTTCGCCATTGCCAAGCTACCACATCAGCTAGTCAGTTCCCTTCCGAATCCTTGTCTGGCATTATTTCTTTCTTGATGTGCTTGGATCCCACATCATGGCTCTATGGCTCTGGCACTTATATTTCGTACTTCAGTACTGGTGATAGCCACCAAAAAGCCCCCCACCCCCCACACTCACACACACACACACACACCCACTCACACACACACACACACACACACACACACACACACACACACACAACTATATTGACGAAATACACATGTTTCATACACAGCACTAACGAAACACTATTGAATACTTCCGCACAGGGTGCTATTCAGCGTCGCATTTACAGTTATAATAATCAAAGAGATTGGCTTACATTAGGTAAGTTTCGCACTTCGCCGCAATTCATCTCTGTGACTGGAACACAACACTCATTATTAATACTTCAACCATTGTTATGGCGTCACACAGTGGTTAGTGTATAAACCTGATATGTTAAAGGTGGTAGGTTCGAATCTCGTAAAATATTTCAAGCTTTTTTAATTTCTAAATCTTATAAAAGAGGTTTATTATTATGTTTAATTAATTTAAATGTAATCTTTTATTTATAATTCTTTGCTGCGTCATATTCAGCACCCCACTGACTGTTGTATTTGCTCTTATTTTTCTTCCTATCCTCCTCTTTTCGTTTGGTATCTGCCTGTGTTGCCTATAATCTGCAACCAAGTGTTTTATTTGCTCCTATTTTTCTTCCTATCCTTCTCTTTTCGTTTGGTATCTGCCTGTGGTGCCTCTAATCAGCAACCAAGTCTTTTATTTGCTCTTATTTTTCTTCCTATCCTCCTCTTTTCGTTTGGTATCTGTCTGTGTTGCCTCTAATCTGCAACCAAGTGTTTTATTTGCTCTTATTTTTCTTCCTATCCTCCTCTTTTCGTTTGGTATCTACCTGTGTTGCCTCTAATCTGCAACCAAGTGTTTTATTTGCTCTTATTTTTCTTCCTATCCTCCTCTTTTCGTTTGGTATCTGCCTGTGTTGCCTCTCATCTGCAACCAAGTGTTTTATTTGCTCTTTTATTTTTCTTCCTATCCTTCTCTTTTCGTTTGGTATCTGCCTGTGTTGCCTCTCATCTGCAACCAAGTGTTTTATTTGCTCTTATTTTTCTTCCTATCCTTCTCTTTTCGTTTGGTATCTGTCTGTGTTGCCTCTAATCTGCAACCAAGTGTTTTATTTGCTCTTATTTTTCTTCCTATCCTCCTCTTTTCGTTTGGTATCTGCCTGTGTTGCCTCTCATCTGCAACCAAGTGTTTTATTTGCTCTTATTTTTCTTCCTATCCTCCTCTTTTCGTTTGGTATCTACCTGTGTTGCCTCTAATCTGCAACCAAGTGTTTTATTTGCTCTTATTTTTCTTCCTATCCTCCTCTTTTCGTTTGGTATCTGCCTGTGTTGCCTCTAATCTGCAACCAAGTGTTTTATTTGCTCTTTTATTTTTCTTCCTATCCTTCTCTTTTCGTTTGGTATCTGCCTGTGTTGCCTCTAATCTGCAACCAAGTGTTTTATTTGCTCTTATTTTTCTTCCTATCCTCCTCTTTTCGTTTGGTATCTGCCTGTGTTGCCTCTCATCTGCAACCAAGTGTTTTATTTGCTCTTATTTTTCTTCCTATCCTCCTCTTTTCGTTTGGTATCTGCCTGTGTTGCCTCTCATCTGCAACCAAGTGCCAACGAGGACTGCTCATCGGTTTCTAACGCGGCAGCTCGTGGAGCCAGTGTGAGGAGAGTTTCATGTAAGCAATAACATGAAATTGCGGTTTGTTTTTAGCGCTGAAACTGAATTTTTTTTCTGCCTAGTGTTTGGTCGCAGAAGTTATCTTTAATCGTCGTGAAAAGAGAGGTGGCGGTCGTGATTTTAGTTCTGCCGCAGATGCTGACCGCTCTTCTCTCGGATGCATTGCCCATCAAAAGGTTGTAGTTAGCTTAGGACATGAGTTCACGACCACAAAACGCGTCCTCCGCCTAAGTTCAGTCACTGGTCACTGAAAATCAAAAGTCGATCGAGCTTCTCACATTTTCGACATGCTCGTACCTCGCGGCGGCCACTCCCAAAATTGCTCCACGTTACAATTTAACAGTGTTTTCCGGCAGCCGTTGGAGCAACACTTCACCAGCAGGTGACAGACGTCAACTATGAAGAAATTGGAATACAGCACCGGTATTAAATAATTAAACTTTAATTTGACTTAGAATTAATATTTAAAATCAACATTAGTGTGAGGTGCGACTTCCTTGGGTACGAGTACACTTCTTACCCGTTCTAAAGCCGCGCGGTCTACGAACCTTGCCACGGTACAAAAGGCTACCCCCGTTGGAAGTTCGAGTCCTCCTTTAGTCATGGGCGTCTGTGTGCTGTCCTTAGCGTAAATTTGTTGAAGTTAGATTAAACAGTGTGTAAGCCTAGGGACTGATGACCTCAGCAGTTTGGTCCCATAGGAACTAACCACGCATTGGACTATGGACGCAACAGCCTCCACGCCATGCCTGAAACATTCGCCGTGTCAGTTAGTGAAGACTAGGAGCTGGCATGAAGCTATACGTCTTCCCAATGCATCCCAGAGATGCTCTGTGGCTGACTAAATCAGGGGACGGGGCAAGTCAGTGAAGGATCCGTACATAACTCAAGGCGTTTGAAGCTTGAGGTCTCATATTATCCTCGTCATGAAGAGACTGACAACAGCATCTATCATCCTTGCCACGTACTGACGAGCATTCAACCTCCACTCATAAAGCAAATTAGTCCTACAGCTGTTCACACGTTGAGTCCAGAAGTTGGAGAGGTCTGCGTTTGGAGAATCGCTAACGCCAGTGACATTTAATCATGTCGGCTGAGGACACGTTCAAGCCAATGTAATCGGCACAAACATATTCGTCACTAAATACCACAAGATGCCAGTGTGTGTCCCAACTGATGCTAGCTCTACACGACGCAAGCCTCTGATATCTGCGACATTGTGCCGCAGACACCGCTGTAGCGAATTCATCACCTCTGCATTGGTAATACGTCAGGATTGTACCCCCAACTTCTCACAGAGTCCAGCTTGTTCCTAAACCTAAATCACTCTATTAGAATCAATGTTTACGAAAAATAGTGAAGATGTTTAGTGTTTGTCCCTGTTTACTAAAATCAGTGCTGATTAAGGGAGGAATGTTTGTAGGCCGATCTCAGGAAATTGTGCGTGTTAGCACAAAAAAGTTCACTTATTTTTGAGTGTCCTAGTGACTGAATCCGCATGGGTCGTAGAGTTGTACACCTTGACTTTTATCTTCGATGTATTTCTTCGGGAAATGGGAGTGTGGTGACCTGAAACCATCGCGATAGTATAAGCTGGACATGGCATTTAAGAACTGAAATGTTGTTACTACATTATGCTAGTACGTGCAAATTCTATAACCTGTGGTGTCCCGTAGTAAGCCTAAATTTATATTGTAATGCACAAGCGCAACTGTTACAAACTTATACATTCACATTGTGCTCTATCTCCCACCAAATGTCCCAACAATCTGTATGCGAAATGTACAACATCAGCAGGAAATAATATAATGCAAATTCGTCGCTATCACCTAACCCAAAATAAACAGAGCTAAGTTACGAAGGGACTATATTTTATTACAATGAGCACATGCCATTTACACCACATACTAATTTTTTTTTCTTTTAGGAAGCAGTAATAGAATTCTTACACTAATTATGTACAAAAATAGCTAGGCCACGAACTGACCCTGGATAGGGAAAACGAATGTCAATAGAACAAGATAAAAGTCACACAACATCTTATGAATGCTGTGTACCACTACACTCAAATCTATCATGAGTGTCGACGACCTGCTGCTTACAAGGGCCCAGAAAGAAATAGGAAGAAATTTCACGCTGCAGCAGTATCGTCTCCAGACTGGCTCCCACAATGAGTGTTTGTTCTAGGCATTATGGGGTCAGTAACTCCATCGAAGCTGCATCAGGTTTTACATAATTTTATAGCGACGGCAGCTTGAAAAGTAAGCAGTGTCCCCAGATCACTCGGATGTAACCTGACGTTCTTTGCCTCTGTGTCTTTGTAAGATGGCAAGAACTATACCCCTTACATGAAGTTATTAAAGACCACCAAACTCACGTTGAGCGAACATTAGGGGTGAACAAAAATTACTGAGAAGGTACAATGCATCTTGTAGAGGGTATAGTATGGACGTATTGGAATAATTAATGTTGGGTGTGGTTTTAAAGTAATTCATGCAACATGAAAACTTTGTGGAAATGCGTCGATTTACTGGAGGCTAGTTTATCCCAGGGAAGCATTCAGAGTTGAGTGCGGCCTGCTGGCGATGCGCAGCTGGGGAGCGGCGAAGGGAAGCGACAATAGGAAGCTTAGGGCGGCTCAAGCTCTGAGAAAGTGGTGACGGGGCGTGACCTGCAGCTGCCTTAAGATGAATGACAGTGAGAGAGTTTTTGACCCCATGCTGGTGTACCAGGAAGCAGACGGAGAACTTGTTTGCGTGTAGATAAATGTTCGTCGTCCGGTTTTCAGTGAAACATGCGAGAAAGCCACGCAAAGCTAAGGTGGAGCGGTCAACGAAGGCCAAAATATGCATGTTCGTGACTATAGCAACTTCACGCTGAATTCACAGTCCACAGAGTCTGAAGTAAATCAGGTGGAGAGCGACAGAATGAAATACTCCAGCCTCTGAAGGGAACGTAGGACCAAGGAATTTGAAGTACTCTCCTGGGAGTCAGAATTTTGGAAAAATTGGTGTTTTAAGCAGATGCTAACCTTGATGGGTGGCCTGGGAGGAGTTAAATAGCAGAAGTTGTGAAGGAGGGAAATTTGTGGGAACTTGTTCACTTCCCAAAGTAGGCATTGGTCGGTGATGGAAGCGACACATAATTAATGGGACTTGTGCTGCAATTGGCGTAAGTGATTTTGCTGGAGGGGAAACCAAGGCGAAGAGCGGACTGGCAGAAGTCTCCATAGAAGTTTTATTTGTTCTGTTCCCAGTTTGCCTAGCATGCGGACATGGCGTTCTTTACTCAGCTTGCCTGAGAGAGAGTGAGCATCTCTGCAGTTTATGACTTAACAAACAGAACGATTTAGCTTGGAGATAGGAAGTTTTCGTTCAGCTATGTACTGAACAAGATAGCTAGGAATGAACAGACGAGCGCAGCCTTGCAGCACCACGGGGCCAGCCGCCGTCCGCACAACGACGCTGCTCCGCTACGCTGAATTCGGTGATATTGCGCCCACTCCAGCTTGAGTTAGGCCATTGATTAATTTGTTGGATCACGCTGGAAAAGTTTCCGTGAAGGTTTCATGGGCCGTATATTGTAGAATTCTTCTCGCACTTTGCAGTACGCCTGGGTCAGTTGATAGGAATTAATTTTGATTTATCACGTTTTACTCCACATAAACGCAATTTATTCCCACTGCCTGTTTGGAGAGTCATGCAATGTGATGCTTGAAGGTCGTGAGTTAAAATAAATTTATGCTAATCGACTGCATCTGTTTTCAATCTAGTAGTCGAAATTCCAAGGCACTTTCTTAATTAATTTTATGTTGAACATTTGCATCTGGTGTTCAATAGCTGGATATAATATCAATCTGCAACCCTTTTTAATTAAAAGTGATAAATTCTGAATCAATTAAGGTCAACACTGCCACTGCAGTTGAATCAGGCGTCACAGGGGCTTATTACTTTCTTTGCGTCATCCGATATTGCGGCAATTTTGCACTCTCTGTTGATCTGTTAGTCAATTAGTTGGGGTAAACACACGCCAAAACCAGATAAGTGACGGGTGAAGTGTTACATCTTGAATATTTATTTATGCTTTATAGTAAACAGGACATACACAGTGTAAATGCGGGGCTGTGATACGTTATGTTTGATTTCTGGCCAACTCCAGTGTTTTGGGTATGCATGACAGGACCCCGGGCACCAGCCTGTCAGAGGAATTTCGCTGTGGAGCATATTGGTTTTACATCCTAGGAAAGTATCCACAGGGGATACTAAAAAAGGTATAGGTGTCCAGTTGCAGACTCCTATAGTCATCAGGTAAGACCAGGGTGGAGTGTGGTGGTGAGCACCTAGCTATTCTTGAGAGCATCAAGGATTATCTTCCAAAGCACTGCGCCACAGCCTGGCCTACAGACCAGTGGCCGTTTCAGCAGTGGAAGGCCAGAAAGCACTCGATTTGGTGTTTCAACAGCACAGCAAAGTGTCGGGCGCCGCTATTATGCCACAGGCTGTCAGTCGATCCATAGACTCCGACGGCCTCCAGCCTCGATCTCCAAAATGATCTCGTTGACGTCGAAGAATTGCACTCAGGAGTGACGCCCCCAGGTCCATCTCAAGTAGTCACATGCTTGCAGGTGTCAACTCTCAGCCGCCACTTAGGAGACAGGAGCTGGAAACATTGGTGTCTGTCACAGGAATGGGATGAGCAGCAGCAATGGCCATTCCTTTCGAAGGCTGATAATGGACAGCATTCAAGTCACACAGGTCAAGCCTCCAACAGACCTCCAGGCTGGAGTGGTTACCGCAAACCATTAGCATTGCCTCCAAAGTTGGCAGTGCAGCTGGCAGCAGGAGCATCATACCATCGTGGTTTCATAGACTATCAAGGACAGCTTAATTTGCTGAGGGTCGACATCCATAGCCTCCCCTCTCACTGGATAGCTGCAGTTGACAGAAGGGCTGAGACTAGACACTGGGCAGTTGAAAGCGCCAAGGAATCAGACATTTGTTAACAAGGGCAGGATATTTATGTTGGCCAATTATTCAAAAACAGCCTTAATCACATTTATTATTATTATTAATTATTATTATTATTATACCGCCCACCGGCTTCAAGCCGACGTAGGGGTCATCTTCTGGGCGTTTACACCATTGGTCGACTGCTGGTGGTGTCATTCCTGTCTACATAGTGGCCATAGTTTCCTGCCATTATGTAGACAGGAGTGACACCACCAGCAGTCGACCAATGGTGTAAACGCCCAGAAGATGACCCCTACGTCGAGTTGAAGCCGGTTGGCGATATAATAATAATAAATGCGATTAAGACTGTTTTTGAATAATTGATTAATCATACTAATCGCTGCTTCATCTCCACAACCATGTTGTCCAAAAATTTATGTTCGTTCCCTCAGTGCATTCTGCGGGGATGGGGAGGGCTATCACATCATGTGTTCTGTTTTCCTTCACTGTCAGCGCTCCTGGTGACTTCAGATTTCCGCAACTTCACCTTTCAGAGGCTCTTTTCTGCTGCTTCGGCACCTGAATAGTTATTGGTGCGTCGTACCTGCTCTTCCTTACGACACTCGGCTTTGTCGTTAGTATGACGGTATCTCTCGGCTTCCACGATGCCATTAGCTTTCACTTGCAGACTTCGGCGCTCTGTCGTTCCCCTGTGCTGCGATAGTTTCCGAGTTTGCCGCAACTCACTCGGCATTGACCCCTATCTGGATATCTACTGGTCACTGACACTGGTGGTTCGGCTTCCGGGAGCTTGTGAGGTAGAGTACGGACGAATTTTAAGTGTTCACTGGGTATAGTAGCCGGGTGTATAACATGGGTGTGAGCGTGGGATTGATCTAAGACGTACCCTTTACCCTGTGGCTCCTGCAAGGTGCAGTTTCCACCCTCACGCTGCTGCAGAAGTCAGACAGACGCTCCTAACGTTCTAAAGAGAAATGCCTGAAAAACTTACAGCAATAAATATCTTCTGGAGTCATTCGCTGTAAGGAAATGACACAAAAATTCACAAAATTTCTTACGTAACTAGTGGGTAGTGCTAGTTAGTGTAAGAAAAACATGAAACTAACGAAAATTATTATTTATTTTGCAGAAATTCTGAGAAATCACAATGACACTTTTAGTTATGAACTGAACACGCTATTTCCTGGTTCTTTTCGGAATGAGAAGTTATCTCTCAAGGATAGGATTCGCTAATGAAATTTCTATACATAGTTTAAGATTGTTATTGATTTGGCACAATGGCTGAGAGCTGCACCTACTCAACTTGAATAATTATCCACTAGAATGTTGCTAGGTTCGTTCGACATTGTCGCGTGTGAAATGTAGTGAAGTGTACTGTTGTGGAGGAAATATGGGGCTCGCAAGAGCTGTAGCGCACAATACCGTAAGCTGTGATGACTGCTGTCTGCGTCGCTCACAAATAAGACAACTCTCGTTCTATCTGGATTGACCTTCGCGGATCAAACTCCTTTTCGACGCTAGTCTAACTATTTGCATGGTACACCCGTCAGATAACCAGTCCACTGTGATGCCACTCAAAAAATCGCTTGCAGGCCTTTAACTATAACTCTGTCTGTTCACACCGCACAATAAGTGTGGTGGCCAACACAGTGAACAATGCTTAATCGCAAGGACTCAATATAGAGTCGCACTTCAATTCGCTCTAGACAGAGGTACTCTCCCAGTGAAGTACTGAGGAGAGACTTGCTCCTCACTCTTTGAGTACACGTACAAGCGCGCAACTCTCGTTACGTGTTCTCGCTCCAAGAGCGACAACGGAACGGCCCCTCTCCATTCCAGACGTGAAGGGGTATATCTTTCAGTCTCTTCCATTACTCCTTCAGCTCAAGGCGTCAGAAATATCGACTGCCAATCGGCATTGCTCTTCTAAAGCGGGAGAATGACGTTTCATTTAAGGCGACCAATCCGGAAATCTGTAGTATCGGCGTTTGGCATTTGCTGTCCCCCTGTGAAAATCTTTGAAACTGCATGCTGTGTGTAAAGAATGCGTAAGCTGGCCGCTCCCACACAATGTAGCGGAATTTGCTTTTAAGCCGAACATGGGGTCGTCCTTTCACTCGGGCCAACGCTGTCTGCTCTACGGGCGGTCACCGGCCGATGTAGAAGAGTTGGGACCGGTCTCCTGGCGTGCGGTTTCCTCTCTCGAACTAAAAGGTGACTGTCGTGTCTGGAATGTATGTGTGTAAGCCAGCCTCGAGTATTTCAACCACGGTGCGCACTTACGATTTATTAGTTCGCAGAATGAGATTTTCACTCTGCAGCAGAGTGTGCGCTGATATGCAACTTCCTGGCAGATTAAAACTGTGTGCCCGACCGAGACTCGAACTGCAAGGTTCGCAGGAGAGCTTCTGTAAAGTTTGGAAGGTAAGAGACGAGGTACTGGCGAAAGTAAAGCTGTGGGGACGGGGCGTGAGTCGTGCTTGGGTAGCTCAGTTGGAAGAGCAATTGCCCGCAAAAGGCAAAAGTCCCGAGTTCGAGTCTCGGTCGGGCACACAGTTTTAATCTGCCAGGAAGTTTCGATTTATTAGTTATTTGCATATCGTTTACATGTATTCATACAACACTGATTTCATCTTATCGAGTTTGGGTTCGAATGAAGCGTCTTGATGTACGGAATATGACTGTGGGGGCGGAATATCTAAGCAATGAGGGTCAGGAGACCACGACGTCTTACAGGGATTACCTTAGAATTGCGAGTGACTGGTATACTGAAACTCGTCACCGTCTGTGGCTCGCAAGGTACGTGATCTCCTGGTAAGGCTGGTAACCTCAGCGCCTCGCATCTCACCACAAACAAAGGGGTGGACAAGTCTAGCTCTTGGAGGCGCATGATACAGGGAGATGGGTCCGCTTCAATCGGCCATTAGCGCCCAGCAGGGGGGGAAACGGCGGCGGCTTAACGCGGCGGCCGCGACACTTGGCGCCGCGGCTGCCCCTGCTCCCGCCCCTCCCCCTGCCACTGCCGTGATTGGATTACATTTAGAGCGCCCCCAGGGGCCGGTAATGACCGCGCGACAAATTGTCGCCGCGCTACCGGCCGGGCCGCCGGCCGCCGGCCGCTCCCGCGGGACGCTGCCTCGCCTCGCCTCGCCTCGCCTCGCCTCGCCTCACGTAATTACCGCCGCCCTAACAGCGTTTGTCTCCAGTGCCCAATTTTTACCGGATTCGACACCCGCCTTAGTGGCCGGCCCGCGCGGACGTGACCGACATAGCGGCCTCCACTCCACCCCACCCTGGCCGGGCTCCCTGGCGTCTCGTTTCGGCCAGCTCCTCATCTCCTCCTCATCCTCTTCCTCCTCTCGCCCTCCCTGGCCTTACACTTTTTTTACGGTACAATCGACAGCGCCACAGTTTACAGCTGGTAGTATCACACAGACGGCCAAACATGACGCTTTACCAAGGAGGGAGGCACCTCAACTTCACCCCCGACTTCGAAGATTGGCTAAAACTTAAACACGCGCGAAATTTGGCACGGACTTCAATGCAAGATGCCTTTAGTAGGTTCCACAACGAAACATTGTCTCGAAATTTGGTAGAAAATCCAGCAATAAAAGATTGCTGTATGGTGTGGCAGGTGGCAGTTGACGTTAAATAAAGAAAAGTGTGAGGTGTTCCACATGAGTTCCAAAAGAAATCCGTTAAAATTCGATGACTCGATAAGTAGTACAATTCTCAAGGCTGTCAATTCAACTAATTACTTAAATTTACGAACAACTTCAGTTGGAAAGACCACATAGATAATATTGTGGGAAGGCCAGCCAAAGGTTGCGTTTCATTGGCAAGACACTTAGAAGATGCAACAAGTCCAGTAAAGAGACAGCTTACACTACACCCGTTCGTCCTCTGTTAGAATATTGCTGCTCGGTGTGTGATCCTTACCAGGTGCGATTGACGGAGGACATCGAAAGGGTGCAAAAAAGGGCAACTCGGTTTATATTATCACGTAATAGGGGAGAGAGTGTGGCAGACATGATACGCGAATTGGGATGAAAGTCATTACAGCAAAGACGTTTTTCGTCGCGGCGAGATCTTTTTACGAAATTTCAGTCACCAACTTTCTCTTCCGAATGCGAAAATATTTTGTTGAGCCCAGCCTACATAGGTAGGAATGATCATCAATATAAAATAAGAGAAATCAGAGCTCGAACCGAAAGGTTTAGGTGTTCGTTATTCCCGCGAGCTGTTAGGGAGTGGAATGGTAGAAAGATAGTATGATTGTGGTTCGATGAACCCTCTGCCGAGCACTTAAATGTGAATTGCAGAGTAGTCATGTACATGTAGATGTAGATGTGACAGTGCTCGCATCTTCGGGTCACAGCCACACTGTTAGGAGGAGTCTTTATAGTGTTCCAACGAGGACCACAGCCCAAAGACATCCTTAGAATGACAACAACCTGCAGAACCGGCTGTTGTCAACTGGATTAATTATTCTTTAATTAATCTGACCCATTATGAACATTACCCGCGTCCGTATCTGAGGTCGCTAAACCACGCTTGTGTGTTGGTGCTTTACTCGTAAGTAAGCCTGTTCGAATCCTTGTGGGGGAACGCTTTCACTGCCAGTGTTCGGCCGGCCAGGGGAAGAGACGTGGTGACGTAAAATTCCCGGTCTTTGCGCCGATGCTATGGATTAAATTCCAAATCCGTCCGCAGTGTCTCACGAAATGAGGGCATGTGATACTGTTGATAGTGACCAGTCCGTCGGATCGGGACGTTCAGCTCAACGACCCCTCGGTGCTATTCAAGAGAAGTGGGTTAGGTACCAGCACCGGGTTCGTCCTTTATCTTCCCCTCATCCATAACCAAACAATGCCAACACTCCACTGTGTAAGCACTTATCACATCTACATATACATCTACATGGATACTCTGCAAATCACATTTAAGTGCCTGGCAGAGAGTTCATTGATCCACCTTCACAACTCTCTGTTATTCCAATCTCGTATAGGGCGTGGAAACAATGAGCTCTGAGCTCTGATTCCCTTATTTTATCGTGGTGATCGTTCCGCCCTATGTAGGTCGGTGTCAATAAAATGTTTTCGCATTCGGGGGACAAAGTTGATTGGAATTTCGTGAGAAGATTCAGTCACAACGAAAAAGGCCTTTCTTTTAATGATTTCTAGCCCAAATCCTGTATGATTTCTGTGACACTCACTCCCATATTTCGCGATAATACAAAACGTGCTGCCTTTCTTTTAACTTTTTCGATGTACTCCGTCAGTTCTATCTGGTAAGGATCCAACACCGCGAGGCAGTATTCTAAAACAGGACGGACAAGCGTAGTGTAGGCAGTCTCCTTAGTAGGTCTGTTACATATTCTAAGTGTCCTGCCAATAAAACGCAGCCTTTTGTTAGCCTTCCCCACAAGATTTTCTATGTGTTCTTTACAATTTAAGTTCTTCGTAATTGTAATACCTAGGTATTTAGTTGAATTTATGGCTTTTAGACTTGACTGATTTATCTTGTAACCGAAGTTTAACGAGTTCCTTTTAGTACTCATGTTGATGACCTCACAGTTTGCGTTATTGAGGGTCAACTGCCACTTTTCGCACCATTTAGATATTTTTATCTAAATCGTTTTGTAGTTTATTTTGATCTTCTGATGACTTTATTAATCGATAAACGACAGCGTCATCTGCAAACAACCGAAGACTGCAGCTTAAATAGTCTCCCAAATAGTTTACATAGATAAGGAACAGAAAAGGGCCTATATCACTACCTTGGAAAACGCCTGAAATCACTTCTGTTTTACTCGATGACTTTCCGTCAATTACTACGAAATGTGACCTCTCTGACAGGAAATCGCAAATCCAGTCACACATCTGAGACGATATTCCATAAGCAAGCAATTTTACTACGAGCCGCTTGTTTGGTACAGCGTTAAAAGCCTTCCTGAAATGCAAGAATACGGAATAGATCTGAAATCCCTTGTCAATAGCACTCAGCACTTCCTGTGAATAAAGAGCTACTTGTGTTTCACAGGAACGATGTTTTCTAAACCCATGTTGACTGTGTGTCAATAGACCGTTTTCTTCGAGGTAATTCATAATGTTCGAACACAATATATGTTAAGTATGGAGCTAATGCATCAGCATACTCGGAAAGGAATCTAATTGCTATACATTCTGGACCAGAAGACTTGCTTTTATTGAGTGATTTGAGTTGCTTCACTACTCCGATGATATTTACTTCTACGTTACTCATGTTGGCTGCTGTTCTCGATTCGATCACAGTCATCCAGACGACCAGATTCACACTTGACAATTCATAACATTTCGAAGGAAGGCAACAGCAAACCACCTCCACTACCCCACTGCCTTGAACGACGGTGCAACATTTCTGCATCTCCTCCCCCATTGTCATTCCTTCAGTCCGTGCAGCTACCTCAACACGATTATGGATATTGCAGAAAACCGTTTCTGTATACTAACTGGAAATAAATATTCATAACTGGGACCAGTCACTTGCCAGATATTTGTTTATTTCCATGAATTACCTTGAAGCATTTTCAGGTTCATGTTAACATAGAAATGCACAAGAACAAATTTTCACTGTTCAGATATACTGAAGAGCCGAAGAAACTGGTATAGGCACGAGTATTCACATTCAGAGGCATGTAAACAGGCAGAATTCCGTGCTGCGGTCGGCAACGCCCATATAAGAGAGTAAATGTCTGGCGCAGTTGTTAGATCGGCTACTGCTGCTACAATGGCAGTTATCAAGATTTGAGTTTGAACGTGGTGCTACAGTCGGCGCACGAGCGATGGAACACAGCATCTCCGAGGCAGCCATGAAGTGCGAATTTTCACGTACGACCATTTCACGAGTGTACAGCGAATCTCAGAAATCCGGTAAAAAATCAAATCTCCGACATCGCTGTGGCCGGAAAAAGATCCTGAAGGCGATTAAAGAGGATCGTTCAACGTGACAGTACAACCCTTCGCCAAATTGCTGCAGATTTCAGTGCTGGCCCATCAACAAGTGTCAGCGTCCGAACCATTCAACGAAATATCGCCGATATGGGCTTTCGGAGCCGAAGGTTCACTCGTGTACTCTTGATGACTGCACCACAAAAAGCTTTACGCTTCGCTTGGAACCATTAACACCGACATGGGGCTGTTGATGACTGGAAACATGCTGCCTGGTCGGACGAGTCTCGTTTGAAACTGGGTGCGTACGGGTATGGAGACAAGCTCATAAATCCATGGACCCTGCATGTCAGCAGGGGACTGTTCAAGCTCGTGGAAGCTTTGTAATGACGTGGGGCGTGTGCAGTTGGTGTGATATGGAACTCCTGATACATCTACATACGTCTATGACAGGTGACACGTACGTAAGCACCTTATCTGATCGCCTGCATCCATTCATGTCCATTGTGCATTCCGACGCACTTGGGCAATTCCAGCAGGACAATGCGACACTCCACACCTCCAAAATGCTAAATAGTGGCTCCAAGAACAGTCTTCTGAATTTAAACACTTCCGCTGGGCACCGAAATCCCCAGACATGAACATTATTGAGCATATCTGGGATGACTTGCAACGTGGTGCTCAGAGGAGATCTCCACCACTTCGTACTCTTACAGAGTTATGGGCAGCCCTGTAGGGTTCATGGCGTCAGTTCCCTCCAGCACTACTTCAGACATTAGTCGAGTCCATGCTACGTCGTGTTTCGGCAGTTCTGTGTGCTCGCGGGGGCCCAACACAATATTAGTCAGGTGTACCAGTGTCTTTAGCTCTTCAGTAGATAATTTGGGTTCTGGAAGTTGCTTCACCAAGAACAGAATATACCGCCAAAAGACACAGAGCACCATACTAGAATCATGAATATATAAACATTTTCATGTCGAAATGAAGATTTCCCTGAAAAATCTCAAAAACTAGTTCATGGAAACAAAACAAGTATTTCGTGAGAGACTAGACTTACCTATCCGTATAGATCTTTAAAGTATCCTTTCCTTTAGCCTCATCCACTATCGATTGCGTTCGATCATCTACAGAATGGTATATGATATATATAACAGGTATAAGATAGTTAAAATACCAAATTTAACAGAAGAGTTGGGTGTTTATTCTACAGATTACATTGTATAATGAGATATATTTCGATAAAATTTTAGGCCGTTGGTGCCCCACTGTTCGTAAATATTTAAGAAACATCAGGATGGGCCACCAATGGCTGATAAAATTTTTTTTTCTTATACAACGAGTCCACAAACCATCATAAGGTACCATAAAACATATACAACATCTTTACAGGCGATATAAAATCAATGGTGTGAAAAAAAATGAGACCTATGAGTCGTCACTGTTGTCAAATAGTAATTTACCAGTAACGAATCATGGATTTAATATTTTTTGACGCCATAGACTTCATACCATCTTGCAAGTTGTCGTAAATCTTCTATGGTACCTGATGATGGCCTGCAGACCGAAACTGGTTGCATAATGGGTAGTTAAAAGAAATCGAGACAGGTTGAAAATACGGAACTGAACCGTTTACTATTTCAAAAGTAATCGCCACAGTTGTTAATACATGCACCCCACTGTGAGATAAGACAGTCAGTGGCTTTATGGATAAATGTTTACGGTTGTCTACGGAATCATGACTGCAGCCACGTGCGCATCTCCTCGTTCGAAGCAAATCGAAGGTCACGAATGTCATTCTCCAGGGCACGAAAAATATGGGAGTCACATGGAAAAAAATGGTTCAAATGGTTTTGAGCACTATGGGGCTTAACTTCTGAGGTCATCAGTCCCCTAGAACTTAGAACTACTTAAACCTAACTAACCTAAGGACATCACACACATCCATACCCGAGGCAGGATTCGAACCTGCGACCGTAACGGTCGGGCGGTTCCACACTGTAGCGCCTACAACCGCTCGGCCACCCCGGCCGGCAGTCACATGGAGAGAAATCGAAATTATATAGAGGGTGTGTAAGGGCTTCCCAGTAAAACTTTTGCAGGGTACTCGAAGTAACGTTGGGAACACGTGGACGGTCATTATCCTGAAACAGGATGATGACGTCCGACAACATTCCTTGGGGTTTGCCCTGATGCTGCCCTTCAATTTTTGCAGTGTACACGTACTACTGTGCGTTAATTGCGGCATCGTGTTCCATAAAACCAATGAGCAGCGGGCTATCGGAGGGCCCTATTCGATACAGAGACCCGAAGAAACAGATTCGTGTCCGTAGATTTGCTTTGGACGAAGAGATACTCGCCTGGGTACAGTCATGGTTTCTAAGAAGACACTATCTTGTCTCACAGCTGGATAAATGTATTAACAGTTATGGCGATTACTTTTGAAATAATAAACAATCAAGTTAGTTTTTTGTGTGTCTCGTTTTCATTTGACTACTCCTTGTATAATAAAGTGATTTTTTATCGGCCGCTCTTGCCTGTCAACCATAACGTTTATTAAATATTTGAATAAGTTAAAACGTTACATTACTTTTACGTTGTTTGAAAAGTAACTTGATCTAGTGTACAATTGCGTTAGACACTAGTAGAATAAAAAAGTGGTTGACATGTGATACGCTAAAACATCATACGGTGTTCCCATTAAAATTACAGCATCGCGAAACCAGCATGCAACAAACGTCGAATTAGTATAAAGTTTGCTATATGCTTGGATATGCAAATGATTAGCATATCAGCGCAACTGGACAAAGTAAATAGGAATAACGCTAGTTGTATTCTGTATGTGAGGAAAGATTGGACACTCTGTTTATCATTCAGAAATCGCGTTCGAATTGTGGTTGTTTGTGAAAAGATCGTGCAACGGCTCATAGGGAAAGCGAAAACGTCTACCAGCATGTGCCGCAATTTTACAGCCACGCAATCGTTGGCTATCGAGATTTATCGTTCCGCAATATAACTGTTCCGTTGTTCGACATTGTACAACTGTCAGGCAAACATGGAAGAGATGGCATCGGAAGTACCATACCGGCCATCACACTCTCAGCAGATGCGCGTGAGTATCGTCCGAGAAGATAGACATATTGTTCACATTGGTACATGCGGGATCGCACAGTCACGAGCTCAGAAAATGGGCTTATTTCCAGCAAGATAACACCCGCACGGACAGTCATACGACGTGCCTCAGTTGGGAGTACAGAACCACGGTAGACGCATCTGTGTGCAGAGTTTCTGAGGGGAACGAATATTGCCATATTGATTTCATGATCATCCGAGCCAGACACCTGGAGAGATGGTGTGTGATGCTGCAGAGTATACAAGACGATCGCCTGCTGTTGAGATAGCAGATATTTGGACAGCAGGCGTAACAATTTTGACGTCTAGAGTCCGGTGAGTGTGATATATGTTCGAGATCTCCGCGATGTTACCTTTTAGCAAGATTACGCAAGACGGCAAGTTGCCCTTCTGTTCTGCCCTACAGGGAACGGACAGAAACAAGGAAACGCCAAAAGCAGCACACCTTAGCAAGCCTAATATGGGGTGGCAACCCTGTTTGCATTGAAAACAGCTTCCAGTCGTCTCGTAGTGGATAAATACAGGGCCTGCATATTTTTCGAGGGAACCTTGTACCATTCTACCTGCAAAACAGTGGCAAGGTCAGGTAACGACGCTAGAGGTCGGTAGACATCGCGCATCCTACTCTCCAAAGTGGGCCATAGAGGCTCAGTAAGATCGAGACTGGTCAGTGTGTTGGCCACAGGAGACGCTCACAAAACCAGTCCTGCACGCTGAGAAGTTATGTGAACGGGAGCCCCGTCGTCACCACTAGCAAACAAACATTGCACAATGGCCTGCACCTGACCATCCAAAATGGCTGGCCGTAATGCAACTTTGCAGAGTAGCGATGCGGCCCACGGAATGCCGCGATATGGGTTCCCAACTTATCACCGATCCCCCGCTTGTTTTATTCCTGGAATAGAAAATCGGCCAGAAGTTGGAAATAGTTTACTTATTTATTTATTTAAATGTCAAGTTCCGTAGGACCAAATTGAGGAGCAAACCTCGAAGGTCATGGAACGTGTCAGTACATGAACTTACAACATAAAAAGTAATATCAGATAAAAATAAATGTTCATGAACCTGAAAGAAAATCAGTCCATAAGTTTAAGCAAACGCTATCAGCAATACAATGAGAATCATCTTAATTTTTCAAGGAACTCCTCGACAGAATAGAAGGAGTGACCCATGAGGAAACTCTTCAGTTTCAATCTGAAAGCACGTGGATTACTGCTAAAATTTTTGAATTCGAGTGGCAGCTTATTGAAAATGTATGCAGCAGTGTACTGCACACCTTTTTGCACAAGAGTTAAGGAAGTCCGATCCAAATGGAGGTTTGATTTCTGCCGAGTATTAACCGAGTGAAAGCTGCTTATTGTTGGAAATAAACTAATATTGGTAACAAGAAACGACAATAACATATTGAGAGCCCAATGTCAAAATACCCAGACTCGTGAAAAGAGGACGACAAGAGGTTCGTGAACTCACACCAGTTATTGCCCGAACCGCCCGTTTCTGAACCCAAAATATCCTTCTAGAATGGGAAGAGTTATCCCAAAACATAACACCTTACAACATAAGTGAATGAAAATAAAAAAGGTAGACTAATTTACGTGTCGAAATATCACTCACTTTCGATACCGTTCGAATAGTGAAAATGGCAGTATTAAGTCTTCGAACAAGATCCTTAACGTGAGCTTCCACGACAGCTTACTATCTATCTGAACACCTAGGAATTTGAACTGTTCAGTTTCACTAGCCATATGCCCGTTCTGTGAGATTAAAACGTCAGGTTTTGCTGAATTGCGAGTTAGGAACTGTGAAATCTTGGTCTTACTGTGATTTAACGTTAGTTTATTTTCTACAAACCATGAACTTAGTTGATGTACTGCTCTACTTGAAACCGAGTCAATGTTGCACACAACATCCTTTACTACCAAGATAGTGTCATCAGCAAACAGAAATATTTTAGAGTTACCCATAATACTAGAGGGCATATCATTTATATAAATAAGGAACAGGAACGGCCCCAACACTGATCCCTGGGGCACCCCCCCCCCCCCCCCCATTTGACAGTACCCCACTCAGATCCCACATCACAGCCGTTATCAACATTGTGAATAACGACCTTTTGCTGCCTGTTGCTAAAGCAAGAGGTGAACCAATTGTGTGCTACACCCCTTATTCCGTAATGGTCCAACTTCTGGAGCTATATTGTGTGATCAACACAGTCAAATGCCTTTGTTAAATCAAAAAATACTCCAAGCGTTCGAAACGTTTTGTTTAGCCCATCCAGTACCTACAGAGAAAGGAGAATATAGCGTTTTCAGTTGTCAAACGACTTCTAAAGCTGAACTGTACATTTGATAGCAAATCGTATGATATAAAATGATCAATTAACCTTACATACACAGCCTTTTCGATAACTTTTGCAAACACTGATGGCATAGAAATAGGTCTCAAATTACCTACATTATCCCTTTCTCCCATTTTATAAAGCGGCTTTACTACTGAGTACTTTAATCGCTCAGGAAACTGACCATTCCTAAAGGAAAAATTACAAATATGGCTAAATACAGGGCTAACATGTGCAGCACAGTACTTTAATATTCTACTAGACACTCCATCATAACCATGAGAGTCCTTAGTCTTCAGTGATTTGATTATTGTCTCAATCTCCCTCTTGTCTGTATCACAGAGGAGTATTTCAGACGTCAATCTCGGAAAGGCATTTGCTAAGAAATTTATATGATTTCCTGTAGATATTAAATTTTTATTTAATTCACCAGCAATGCTCAGAAAATGGTTGTTAAATACTGTACATATATCTGGTTTATCAGTAACAGAAATATTATTACTGCAAAATGACTTTATATCGTCAACTTGTGCTGCTGACCAGACACTTCCTTCACAACTGACCATATGGCTTTAATTTTATCCTGTGAATTAGCTATTCTATTTGCATACCACATAGAAGTCTCATTCTACCAACTGACTTTCCTCCATGGTTCCACACTCCAGGATTTAAGGCTTCCGTGCCATGTTTCCCTGTCACAGGCATCTGTGTCACTGACGAGTGGGTTTGGAATTCCAGCTAGTCCTGCCGTTCCCTGCTTATTGAGCTCCGTTTGTGTTCATTTGGTGCTGATGGGGTTCGCTAGTGAGATGTTAAGTTCTGCAGTGCCTTCTTCATCTGTCATCCTCTCATTCCACGTCACTGTCCTCTTCAATGGCCGTCCGTTACAATCACTCAACACTCACTTTCGTCCGTGTTATGGCTTAGCGGATGATATTTTTGCGCTTCCCCTTACGTGGTACAAATCTTTGACGCGGTGCCTCTTGAAACACCTAACGCTACAGCTCACTTAATTACGAGAGCACTCACCATACACGGATCAGCAAGTTGGCCACATTCAAATTTGCATAGCTCCGGTATAACGCACTCACAACTTCACAGTGCACCGTTCTCACCACGACTGACAGTTGCAGCGTATGGAGGACGTGGTACAGATGCCACTAGAGATCAAATACAACAGCGCACGTTCGAATCCTGCCTCGGGCATGGATGTGTGTGATGTCCTTAGGTTAGTTATGCTTAAATAGTTCTAAGTTCTAGGGGACTGGTGACCTCAGATGTTCAGTTGGTTCAAATGCTCTAAGCACTATGGAACTTAACTACTGAGGTCATCAGTCCCCTAGAACGTAGAACTACTTAAACATAACTAACCTAAGGACATCACTCACATCCATCCCCAAGGCAAGATGTGGTCTTGCGGTTCCAGACTGTAGCGCCTAGAACCGCACGGCCACTAACGCCGGCCACATGTTCAGTCACACAGTGCTCAGAGCCATTTGAACCATTTGACTTGAACAAAATCAAGGCAACATATAATACTAATTACTACTGTCTAATGAATAATCTTAACGAAAGTAGGAAACTTCCACAAACTACTGTATCGTAGTGCTTTATCAAATTAAACAAACGAAAACCATTTGAACCATTTGAACAACATCTCAACATGCCGACTTGGCTAGGATATGCATTCATGCTCAAGCACGCATCTCTTGCGGTGTTTCCATATTTCTGTCCAACTCCTGCACCTCGGATGTTTTATTGTTGCACTAGGTCTGCACATTTTTCAGATCAGTCATTGAAAACATGTGGTCGCTCTTTATCGAGAGACTGGCGCGGTCCAGTCCGCAATCTATTGCTAACGATTAATTCTGGGCTGAGGTAACACAACAGGTACTGAGTTACCCATTTATGTCATCCAGTCTCTGTGCAACTCGATAACCAGCTGTGTTAGTGGCGGGAGCTCTGGGCACTACATTTCCCAGCCTTTATACTCTCAAATCACCTACCAAATAATCCTATATTCTTCTTACTATACTGTGTAAACACCATAAGTAAAATTTCGTTATAGGCTGTACTGCCTGTTGTTGGACTTTTCAAGGCCATTTCTGTATAATCATACATCCTGCTATATTACCAGACAATGGAATTAAAGTTGTGAGGGCGAGTCGTCAGTTGTGCCTGGATAGCTCAGACGGTAAGAACATGAAATGCAGTAGGGAGCTGGTATTCAGTGGAAAAGTACTGATTCATAATCAATTTATTAACGTTTCTAAATACACTAATGAATTTATTTTTAGAAACAAAAATCCAAGAATAATACTAAAAAATTGCCTCCAGAACTGAAAAGGCTAAATTTCAATAACACAACTGATAGCAAACACCTCAAAACGGCAACAGTATCATATCCCTTCCTTTTAGTAAAGAATATAAAATGAAGTAAAAAGACATTTACATTACAAAGGGGAAAACATATTATCAAGTGAGTATGTCACAAATAGCAAAACGGCATTGCCTTCGAGATTTTTGGAAATTCAACCCCCTAAGCGAGTTAAATAGTGGATGAAAAGTTTTATGTGATTTTTTTTATTATGAAAGAATTTTTAAAGCAGAATGTATGAAAATTTGTATTGATCTTCTTAGTTACATTTTTTAAAAAAGGAGAATAAACAGAGAGTTTTGAATATACGACAGGAGAAGATACAACATACAGAAAAAGAGAAGAAAGTTTGGGTGGATTAAAAATTTGGCCCCATGATCTACTTAAGACCATTCTAGAACCTTTACAAAAAAGTGCAATGGAAAAAAAATGCCGCGATAAGAGTCATGCAACGAAAATAAAATTGGGGAAAATGCTAGAGAAGATCAATCTGGGTTCAGAAAGGGTTAAGGAACGAGAGTTGATATGGGATGCCTGAGGATAACTAGAGAAAGGATGGACATGAACAAGGAGGTGTTTATTTGTTTTACATAGAGGGGGAGAGGGCCTTTCGCGCGACCGCTACGGTCGCAGGTTCGAATCCTGCCTCGGGCATGGATGTGTGTGATGTCCTTAGGTTACTTAGGTTTAAGTAGTTTTGAGTTCTATGGGACTGATGACCTCTGATGTTAAGTCCCATAGTGCTCAGAGGCATTTGAACAATTTTTGAGAAGGCTTTTAGCACAGTCGTTTGAACTGTAATGGTGAGAATTTGAAAACATGTTTGTATAGACTGGAAAACAGAAAGGTAATGAAAGAGATGCAACAAAAGCAGAAAATGACAGAGTAAAGAATGAAAAAACGAAAGCAAGATGAGTACTGTAAAGGGTGTAAGGCAAGGTTGCTCACTGTCACCGCAAATATCAACACATATGAAGAAGAACTGATAAGTAAGGCCATGGAGAATGCAAGAGGCATTGTAACATGAATAAAAATGGTGAAGACTACAAAAGGAAGGCGAAGATGAACAAGCAGTGTTGGAAAAATCAGAATAGGAGGTGAAACAGGTATCGAAGAGTATTGAAAGAAGAGGCGAGGAGTATGGGATGAAGATTAATAGAGAAAAGACAAAAGCGATGAGAGTAAGCAAGAAGGAAGCATCAGTTAATGTATTTGTAGACGAAAAAAAGATAGAACAAGCAAAATTGTTTCTGTATTGCGGAAGTTTGACATGGAACGGTAGCTGTACGGAGAAAAAAGGAGAAGGATATCTGTGGGAAAGAGAGCATTTCAGAAGCTGAAGCCATTACTAACAGCTAAGAAGAATTCCAATTGAGCCGAGGAAAAGATTTGGTACATGTTGTTCCTGGAGTGTCATGTTATACAGCAGCGAATCGTAGACAGTTAAAAAGAAAAATAGGTATTTACAAAGGTACGGAGTGTGGCTTCGGAGAAGAGCGCTTCAGATGAGGTGGACTGATGGATGTCAGACTTAAGAATGACGAAGTAATGAAGAAAGTAAGGGAAGAAAGATTATTAGAAGTGATAAGAAACAGGGAAAAACTTGGCTGGGACATACAGTGCGTAGGAATTGCCTGCAACAAAGAAGTATAGAGAGAAATGTGAAAGGAAGGAGAGACAGAGGTAGAAAGAGAATTGGAATGATGGACGATGTGAGAAATGGACGAACAGACAAACGTATGAAGGAATATGCTCAGCACATATAATTTTAATTAATATTGTGTTTATACTGGTTGCTGGTGAGGAGGAAAGTTATTAATGATCTCATTCATAAGTCGCCATATCAGTCATCACAGTCTCTCAAGAAAGTTATAATTAAGCTTCACTTGTTCGGACGATGACTCTCCTTGTCCACAGTCTCGTTGATTTGAAGCGACCTCCAATCCTGTGTAAATAAAATGTCTTGGTTTTCTTGCGTTGCGTAGTCAGTCGGGAAACCTCAGATCAAGCGGAAAGTTTGCTTTGACAGAGTTTAATTATCCGGTGAAATAATGGAGCTCTTGGATCTAATAATTGCAGGTTCGTTTCCAATTCATCGGAAATTCCCTTCTGATTACCTACGAAACGACATCTCCTTGCAAATTTCCAATTAGAGAATACATATATAATGAAATTCCTTACACACCTTTGATGTAAATGCTCAGTACATATTTTCTTGAGTAGCATACAATATATTTTCAATATCTTTGTTCCAGTAATCTCGACAGCAAAATTACAATTATCCAATGCGGCTATTCGACACGGAGAAGATCCTAGAAGTCCTCTCAACACACCAGAGAGAATATTACAAAGAGTAATTATGCGCTCACGCAATAGTAATAGTACTGTATTACTTTGCGCATCGATTCTGCTAGTATACAGATGGTCAAGTAGGAAACGTAATTCACTCATAGAATTGTACAGGGATAATTAGTAGAATATAAAGAGATATTACACACAGACACGATGTAAAGCCTTCAGTTGAAACCTGTCATAAGACAGAAACGTTCTTGAATGATACTGTATTGTTAACCAGCCATTTTTCAAGTCTGATACATATGCAGACTGAAGCGACAAACTGCACGTATTGCCGTAGCATGATGTGGCGTACTGCTTAGCGCATCTAAGCAGGAGTCCCAGGTTAGAATCCAGATTTAGGTACAAGTTTTCATTCGTCGCTTCAGTCTGCATATCTACATCAAAGAAGAAGTTGGTGGCAACTCTGATTACTCCAGTTGCAATGTATCGTTATTTTTGCTAGTGAAAAGTAGAAAATACATTACACAAAGGTTTTCTTCGTTGTGAATCTTCAGGTATTGGCGGCGCAAAGACTGTTCCATTAAGTTTCGGGTGTGCATAAACCTATGGCTGGACGTTATACAGCCGAAATATTAGAAGAAGAAGGGGATTTTTTGCGGCTGCACATCCGAAACTTGATGGAACAGTTTTGTTTGTTATCTATAAAGCTGAAGTTACGTCAGATATACAACAGACCAATGTCTGCAACCCCGGCAACCGATGACCATTAGATAAACATATCCACAGGAGCTATGTATTTGAAACCTATTCGTCTACTGTAAGCTAAACTAAAGAATAAATTATAGGTAGATGTAAAAAAGTCTTCCTATAATTTTCGGCATTCGCCTGTAGAATTACAAACGAAAGCCCTTAAGGGTGCGAGCTGCGGCAGGTGTAGAGGACAAGCGGTGCATATTACGGAGGCGTGGGTCCCGGATAAGCTTCTGGCGAAACGCCAACACGAGATAAGGCCGGGCGTGGGGCGACAGGAAGCAGGCGGAAGTACAAAGCGTGGGCAGAGGCAGCAGGCAGCAGGCAGCAGGCAGCAGGCAGCAGGTGCGGCGCTGGCGGAGGGACGCGAAAGGGACAGGGACAGGGACAGGGACAGGGACAGAAGCAGCGGCAGCGGGGCGATAAAGTCGGCGGTCTTCTGTTTAAGGTCCATGACTCGCCGGGAGGTGGATCAGGAAATACGTCGCGGGGGATTGCTCGGCCGTAAGGCCTGCGAGGGGCGGCGATTGGTGGTGGGAGGAGGCAGGAGGGAGGGGGGTGCAGATATGAGGGGAGAAGAAAGGCGCCGGCGCCGGCGGGGGCGGGGGCGGCGGCGGGGGTGGCAGGCGGCGGCGCTATCGGCCGCAATTACCGATACTGCCTTTGTGGCCGGCCAGCACCGACCACCGGCCATTCCTCACGGTGGGTGGCCCGTAACGATACGTCACGTCACGTAAGGTGGCGCAGCGTGCTGCAGCGAGTGGCGAGCTAATCACACCTCGCTTCACCGCTACTCTCTGAATGTCAGCACGTTCTTTCGTTTACAGTGTGTATCGTTTAGAACGACGCCACTAAGTGAAGGTAGAGAGGCTTGAAAAAAAACTGTACAAACTTTGTGGACGTTTCTGCCTTCTGACGACAGTGAATTGAAGTATACTGTCTGACAAAAGCACTGGAGCACGCAGAAGAGCAGGGGAAAACAAAATGAAGCTTCATAGACTGATAGCGTATGTGCCAGTTTTACTGTAATTACAAGTATGAGCGAAATTCACAAAGACGTAGGCAATATCAGCCCACGTAGCACCCCTTCTGAGCTGGATGCATGCACTGATTCGATTGGGAAAGGTGACATAACGCCATTGTATCCTCTCCTGAGGCAAGCTGCTCCACAACTGTTGTAACTGGTCCTTTTATTTATTTATTTATTTATTTATTTTTTTATTTATTCATTTATTGTTCCGTGGGACCAAATTAAGGAGAAGTCTCCATGGTCATACAACGAGTCAATACATGAAATTATAACACGATAGTAGAAACAGATAAAACGAAACACAAGAACGTATTTACGCGACAATTCGTAAGTTTAAATAAAGAAAATCAACAATGTAACACTGGAATTTGCTTAATTTTTCAGCTCTTCCAGGAGCTCCTCGACAGAATAGAAGGAGTGAGCGGTGAGGAAACTCTTCAGTTTAGACTTAAAAGCGTTTGGGCTACTGCTAAGATTTTTGAGTTCTTGTGGTAGCTTATTGAAAATGGATGCAGCAGAATAGTCCACTCCTTTCTGAACAAGAGTCAAGAAAGCGCATTCCACATGCAGATTTGATTTCTGCCTAGTATTAACTCAGTGAAAGCTGCTAACTCTTGGGAGTAAGCTATATTGCTAGCAACAAGGGACATTAAAGAAAATATATACTGTGAGGGCAATGTCAGAATTCCCAGACTATTGAATAGGAGTCGACAAGAGGTTTTCGAACTTACACCACATATAGGTCGAACAGCCCGTTTTTGAGCCAAAAATACCCTTTTTGAATCAGAAGAATTACCACAAAAAATAATACCATATGAAAATATGCGAAGTAGACTACTTTTCGTGTTGAACCGTCACTTATTTCAGATATTGTTCTAATGGTAAATAAAGCAGCATTTAGTTTCTGAACAAGATCCTGAACAAGGGCTTTCCACAACAGCTTACTATCTATCCGAACGCCTAGGAACTTGAACTGTTTCGTCTCGCTTATAATATGCCCATTCTGTCTGATCAGAATATCAGTTCTTGTTGAATTGTGAAACGTAAACTGTAAAAACGGAGTCTTACTGTGATTTAGCATCAAATTATGATAGGACCTCGGATACTGTCACTACAACGGTGCTGAGATTCGAACTAGTCGCACACGTGTTCTGCCAGGGACAGATCGGGGCTCTTGTTGCCCACGAGACTACCTCATCACGAAAAAATTAACAGAGACGAAAACATACAGTTTGCTCGACCGAGTAGGTACCTGTAGTTAGAAAACGGGCATCTTTGCAGCAAGACAAGACAGGTATGCACATGGATAGTGTAGCAACACCCCTAGCACCACAATCATTCATTCAGCTTCTCTTAAACTGACAGAAGAAGGGGACCAATGCGTCCAGCGACAACAAAAATGATTCAAATGGCTCTGAGCACTTTGGGACTTAACTTCTGAGGTCATCAATCCCCTAGAACGTAGAACTACGTAAACCTAACTAACAACCTAAAGACATCACACACATCCATGCCCGAGGCAGGATTAGAACCGCTCGGCCACACCGATCGACAATAATGAACACTGGTGTGAAATCATGTCATTATCTCAGACGAGTTCCGATTCTGCACACATCACAATGAATGTATCCGTGTCAAGTGGCTCTGGCGAGAATAACAAGCTGCCAGACTGCCTTCGTCAGCATCATATGAGCCCTGTGTACCTGGCAACTTGGAGAGCAGTCGTTCCATCGTTGACATGATAAGACCCATGGTTGTGCCAAATACTCAAGATTTCCATCACGTTATCTCTCAACAAGATAACGCAACATCACTATCTGTATCTATCATCCAAGTTCCCATCGATTCGATGCCCAGCTTGGATGGAGAAACTCTTATCGCCAAAGGTTGAAGCTCTGGACATTTTACTTGTCTCAAAGACCCAAATAACACATAAATTCATTCGCGTATTTTTGCTATTGCCCCGTATACGTACCAGAAGTAGAACTTCGTCGTTTGCTATAATTTGTAGCGTCGCTATTTTAATACACAGTAGTGTACACCAATCTGTTCCCTAAGTTTGTTACATGTCGAAGACGCACTGCACACAGAGCTTCAGGACAGCACCGGCAATGCTATTCAGAAGGTCGCAAACAATTTCGCGAGCTTCTTTACTGGCTGAGTTGCAGTGATTAGCCGTCAGATGAAGCTACTGTAATATGGCCGATATTTGTAGTATGCTGGCCCTCTTCGCCTGATAACGGGTTCTGGACCTACGAAACACATCTGTTCTCTAAGGACTGCTTTACAAGGGAGCACAGTTCCAAACCGACTCCAGGAAAATATTTTAAAGTTTAGATTTTTCGGCCAGCCGCAATGAAATATTGTCTCTCCACACGTTTATTTCCGTTGAGTGTCAGTCGACTGGCGCTCGGCAGTCGTTCGAGCAAGCTGCGTGCCACAATCGCGAACTTAACACACATATGACCAAACAAGCAATTCTCTGCTTGGATAGAATACAACACAATCGTTAAACTGTTACAGTGACAATTACTCACTCTGGTAAGTGGTAATGCAGCTGAAGCTACATTGTTGCCGGCCGCGGTGGCCGAGCGGTTCTAGGCGCTTCAGTCCGGAACCGCGGGACTTCTACGGTCGCAGGTTCGAATCCTGCCTCTGGCATGGATGTGTGTGATGTCCTTAGGTTAGTTAGGTTTAAGTAGTTTTAAGTTCTAGGGGACTGATGACCTCAGATGTTAAGTCCGATAGTGCTAAGAGCCATTTGAACCATTTGAGCTACATTGTTAACAAAATAAAATTCAGTTAAATTATTGTAATAGAAAATGATCCGATCAACTTTCCAGATTAAAAGAGAAGAACATGTTTTTCGTAATGGCACATGTATTTCGCTGGAGACACCGTCTCAGTGAGACTGCAATTCAGTGAGTTAGAATCTTCTGATAACGTGTATCACAATAAAAAGGTTCGCCTCATTAGAGGGTTGTGGAAGGAAATGATGGAGTGTGAAAAATTTATCTCCAGAATACTAATTTATGTACCATCAATCAATATTATTAAAGTTGAAATTGGATTAATTTACAATTGTTTCCATCAGAAAAGCAAAAATCAAACTGCAAAAAAATGACAAGACTTTTACGGAATCACCAGCCTGATAAAATTCGAATTCAAAACACTGTATCTGTGCAGTTGGCACCTGAATGCTCTCTGGAAGACTGTGAATTGAGATGGAAATCATTTTCTAAAGTTCATGCAACTCACAGACGAATACATACATTGTGATGCTGTGTGCAGACTTGTTCACTAACATGACAAACATGGGAAAAACATGAGCTAAAACGCCACAACCCTTGATCTTCAGTTCAGAAAGTTTACAAGAATACATCATAAAATGATTATATACTCGTATATTGTCGCTTAGCGACGTGTGATAAACCACTCTCATCACAAGACTCAACGCAGGCCCTTTCCAACTTACATTAAAACACTTCCTCTATTTCGTGCCAGGGCTTTTCGGAAATTTATTTCCGTCAAGTGCTGGGAAGTAACAGCCATCCTAAGAAGAGCACTCGCCCTTGAGCCGGCCTTGTGGGCCACCTCCGCATCGACAGTTCAAACCCTGTAGTGGTTAGAGAGTTACAGGCTCCATCAATTTGTCTCCGGGAACGAACGGTCGACCTGGAAGCGAGTTCTCCAAGATGCGCTACAGAGGCAGTCCTCGATCCTCAACCGTTTTCCTTGTACAGAGTGGACAGAATAAAACTGGCCAAGAAAATATTTACAATAAGACATCAGTAATGTTTTCTGGTGTTCGAACTCTTTTCGGATATTTCGGGGCTCTATTCGCTACAGAGACCGTTTCGCTTCGTTTTAACGGTAAGTTTTGCACTACAGAGGTTGGTTGAAAGTATTCGGAAACACTCCTAGTCTTAAATTATTGCACAAACAGTTCCCTGCACATTTCCCACGAATTGTGCTTCGTACATCACACGGCAATGAATAAACGCTGCTTTATCGGGATCACCATTTCGGGTTGCCTTCAAAAGTTCGCTAAGCACATCTGCTGCTCTCACACACTGAAACGTAGTGACGCAGGAAGCACTCGGGCAGAGTACCCGAGAGATTCACAAGCACAGACTTGTGACAGCAACCGATTAGTCCATCGAATTTACGGTTTCCAACATCTTCGGTGATGGACACGTCTCCTGTTCAATAACAAAGGACAGTATTTTAAATGACGAGTACATTTCCAAGTGATTGCAAAACATGTTTGTATTTAGCTAATAGATTACACGCCTATATGTATGGAAACAACAACCTCAGATGTTTACGTTATTACTGTGACCTGCAGCAAAATGGTTCAAATGGCTGTGAGCACTATGGGACTTAACTTCTGAGGTCATCAGTCCCCTAAAACTTAGAACTACTTAAACCTATCTAACCCAAGGACATCACACACGTCCATGCCCGAGGCAGGATTCGAACCTGCGATCGTAGCAGTCGCACGGTTCCAGACTGTGTTGCCTAGAACCGCTCGGCCACCCCAGCCGGCTGACCTGCAGCATCATGGGTGGCAGGACTACGGATCAGGCATTTAGCGTAGTTCGTGTTGCAATTGCACGAGGACAGCGATAAGTTCATATTTCAACAGGGTGGTCCTCCAGTCCTCCACTGCCCTTCCACAACGACATTCGTGAGTTTTCGGAAACTGAGCTGTCATGACGATCGACGGATCGTACCTTAGCTGGAAATTATCAGTGGCTAGCATGGACCCCATATTCACTGGACCTGACACCATATGATTTTTACCTCTGGCGTCACGTCAGAGACACTGTTTTCACATCTGCACTGCCCCACAACGTCGCTGATTTACGAAGACGTACAGGGCAGCTGTGACTGACATAAATGCGGGTGCTTTGGTGCGAGTGTGGAGTGTATTGGACTATAAACAGGAAGTGTATCATGGTGACTAACGGTTCACACACTGAAAATTTGTTGACATTGCACAAAACACTCCTGGAAATGGAAAAAAGAACACATTGACACACCGGTATCAGACCCACCATACTTGCTCCGGACACTGCGAGAGGGCTGTACAAGCAATGATCACTCGTACGGCATAGCGGACACACCAGGATCCGCGGAGTTGGCCGTCGAATGGCGCTAGCTGCGCAGCATTTGTGCACCGCCGCCGTCAGTGTCAGCCAGTTTGCCGTGGCATACGGAGCTCCATCGCAGTCTTTAACACGGGTGGCATGCCGCGACAGCGTGGACGTGAACCGTATGTGCAGTTGACGGACTTTGAGCGAGGGCGTATAGTGGGCATGCGGGAGGCCGGGTGGACGTACCGCCGAATTGCTCAACACGTGGGGCGTGAGGTCTCCACAGTACATCGATGTTGTCGCCAGTGGTCGCCGGAAGGTGCACGTGCCCGTCGACCTGGGACCGGACCGCAGCGACGCACGGATGCACGCCAAGACCGTAGGATCCTACGCAGTGCCGTAGGGGACGCACCGCCGCTTACCAGCAAATTAGGGACACTGTTGCTCCTGGGGTATCGGCGAGGACCATTCGCAACCGTCTCCATCAAGCTGGGCTACGGTCCCGCACACCGTTAGGCCGCCTTCCGCTCACGCCCCAACATCGTGCAGCCTGCCTCCAGTGGTGTCGCGACAGGCGTGAATGGAGGGACGAATGGAGACGTGTCGTCTTCAGCGATGAGAGTCGCTTCTGCCTTGGTGCCAATGATGGTCGTATGCGTGTATGGCGCCGTGCAGGTGATCGCCACAATCAGGACTGCATACGACCGAGGCACACAGGGCCAACACCCGGCATCATGGTGTGGGGAGCGATCTCCTACACTGAACACTGGCCGTACACCTCTGGTGATCGTCGAGGGGACACTGAATAGTGCACGGTACATCCAAACCGTCATCGAACCCATCGTTCTACCATTCCTAGACCGGCAAGGGAACTTGCTGTACCAACAGGACAATGCACGTCCGCATGTATCCCGTGCCACCCAACGTGCTCTAGAAGGTGTAAGTCAACTACCCTGGCCAGCAAGATCTCCGGATCTGTCCCCCATTGAGCATGTTTGGGACTGGATGAAGCGTCGTCTCACGCGGTCTGCACGTCCAGCACGACCGAACTGAGGCGCCAGGTGGAAATGGCATGGCAAGCCGTTCCACAGGACTACATCCAGCATCTCTACAATCGTTTCCATGGGAGAATAGCAGCCTGCATTGCTGCGAAAGGTGGATATACACTGTACTAGTGCCGACATTGTGCATGATCTGTTGCCTGTGTCTATGTGCCTGTGGTTGTGTCAGTGTGATCATGTGATGTATCTGACCCCAGGAATGTGTCAATAAAGTTTCCCCTTCCTGGGACAATGAATTCACGGTGTTCTTATTTCAATTTCCAGAAGTGTATATACAATGATACAGAACCTCACCCCAATACAAACATTGTTTACTATCACTTGGTAGTTTCTACATCATTTGGAATAATCCCGTATATTACGGGCGAGTTTTACTTTGCCTGTCCTTCATGCCTATGATTTATCATCGGTTCTGTCCTCTGTTGCTTGTGTGCGTTCAATCTGCTACTGCCTGAAGGCGGGGCAAATAAAAGCGTCCCAGGGTACAAATAACACAGCCGAGGAAACTAAATACAGTACTAACATGACTGTAGAACATGTTGAAACTGACCGCCATTCATGTCTTAGCAATTTTGGGCCTTGGTCAGCAAGTTGCTGAAGGCGGATCGAAGCTGGACAGCTAGAAACGCTGCAATCTAATCGGAAATGTTCTGCTGCAGTTCTTGAAAACTATGAGGGCTGCTGCGATCCAGCTTAGGCTTGTGGGCTCCCCACACAAAGCACCCGCACACTGACGGATCAGGTGACCTGGGTGGCCGCCTTGGGCCACAATCAGACTGACCTCTGCTAACAGGCGTGGCGGTCGTGTGGATGTGCTCAGAGGTTCGGCGGGCTTCATGGGCAGTCGCTCCATCCTGTTGGAAGTACACGTGGTGTGCGTCTCACGGGTGTGGTTACGCTGTGTGCATACATTCACAACTAACAGTATCCACTCGGTGCTTGACCAAGTCAGTGCTACATAGGACATACTGGTTTGACTGCGGCCAGACATGGTAACTGACTACCATACGCTATGCCTATTTCACCAGTTCCTCAGTCCGCATGCACCCGGTACGTCGCACCAGACATTAAATCTTTATTTGTATTTATTGTTGTGCATCTCTTGAATGAAAGTAAACTGCGCGTTTTTCTACCCATTATAGTTATTTCTAAATGAACTGATCGTTTGAAGAAGCGAACAAGCGCCAAGAAATCGATTTTTATTTCGTTTTTCCACCAAACATTTGTTAGTATATAGATACACGTTGTGAGCTATAAAAAGGGAGCGAAAACCACTCACGTTCCGGCTTTTGCACTTGGGAATGTAAGTTAGTTTCAAGAAGTGAACATATCCGAGTCTTGAGTTCTTTCACCCTGAAGGCTGTAGTTGCTCCGATAACCTGTGTTCGTATCTGCTGTTCAGTTGCTAAGGACCTTGTGTTTAGAGTGCATCAGACTATGGTTTTGTGTTTAATGTGTGACGTCTGAATTTAGATACTCTTCATCGAAGGTCAATGAATAACAGTTATCTGTGTATAACAATTCCAGATGGTTTAAAGCCGTGTTAATCTGGCAAAAAGGACATCAACGAAGACCTTGCAAATGTTCTCATTTTCGATTTCCAATTACACGCATTTAAAATACTTCTTGTAAAGGTTATGTGAGTTTATTGATGGTGTAGAAGAGAACACTTTCTTGCTGCAAAAGAACAAGAGTGCCCCACATTCCGACAGCAACGGCGTACAGTGGAAATATTCCAGTACAAGATAAGAAGGTCAAGGGCGTATACAAGATAGTTACATATATTTCATATGATTGCAGCCCATCTTATGAGGAGGTGATGACGAGACTAACAAAAGAAACTACAGAGAAAGATAAAAAGGAAGGATCGTAATGACTTCCAGGACAAAGATCATAGATGATGTTTTCGAAACATGGGATTAGTAGAGACACTTCCTGTATATGTTCTATTATGAAGGTTGTGTGAAATAACTCTTTTTGATGTAACAACAAGTTTAACGCCCAGTTCATAATCAGTTTGAAGAAGGGAACCAATACTCGGACGTTAATAGTGTGACGTGTCGTTTAGGATTATTCAATTCATCTTTCCAAGGTGCTCTGTTAGGAGGTTAATACAAAGAACGCCACATATATATTTAGTTGGGCTGAAATTAAAAATTAGAACAGGAGGGAGTGTTTTGAATTCCCGCACAAAAGGAAGTTTTCGGTTCGGTCGCATCTTCAAACTACTGATTCAAATGTTGCATTCTACATTAGATGTAACGTTTAACATAATATCCAAAAATTTGTAACATAAAATATGTGGAATATCTGTTTACATAGACCGCCTAGTGGCTCTAGTCTCGGCAAATAAATAAATAAATAAAAATTTAGGATGATTAAGGAAATATTGGCCGATTTTCTCCACACTGGAAAAGCCTCTTTCCCCAAAATATCGGTTGTCACACTGGACTCGCATTCGGGAGGACGACGGTTCAATCCGGCGTACGGCCATCCTGATTTAGGTTTTCCGTGATTTCCCTAAATCGTTCCAGACAAATGCCGGGATGGTTCCTTTGAAAGGGCACGGCCGACTTCCCTCTCAATCCTTCTCTAATCCGATGAGACCGATGACCTCGCAATTTGGTCTCTTCCCCCAAAAACAACAACAAAACCCAAAATATCGGAAACCGGCTTCAGAATACACAACAGCAACAGAAACTACAGCAGCCACTGACTTAAGGGGACCGTTATTCGTATGTGTGCTGTGTGTGTGCGTGTGTCTCCTCGCTGGGTAGCGAGCGCTGTCCTCTGCGGCTGCCCGAGGACAAAGAAGCCGCCCCCGGCCCCCGGCCCCCAGAAGCAGAGTCTTTATCGGGCCGAATGGTCGAACGCCCCCCGCTCCCTCCTCCCCCTGCCACCCTCCAGCTAACACGATTCGACAACCGACAGACGCCGCTGGTATTGACGGGCTTTGATTCCGCCTTTTATCCGGCACTGTATCCGCAAGGAGATTAATGTGGCGTTCCGGGATTTGGTTACATTCACAGTTCTCTCCGTTAGAGCATGCCGGCTAAGGTATGCATGGTTGTAGCGAGTTTTAACCCTACTACTCACGACACTGTATGTTTATTCATTTTGTATCTCCAGTCGGAGAAAGCTTAACAAAAAAGTTAAATGAACGTATGGAATCGTTGGACGGGAGACCATCCGGGAAAGTTCGGCCGCCAAGTGCAAATCTTAATTTCAGTCGACGCCACATTGGGTGGCTTAAGCGCAGGTGATGAGGATGAAATGATAATGAAGACAACACAACACCCAGTCCCCGAGAGGAGAAAATCTCCAACCCGGCCGGAAATCGAACCCGGGAACGCCTAAAAGAGAAATTGCAGAATAGCACCTTTAATTTTACGTATCTCATTAGAAATGATAAGGTAGAATCGTAGAGGAATGGAGAAGGGCAGGATCACAGGAAATCTGTTAAGACATGAGAGAATGACTTCTATGGTACTAGAGGCAGCTGTAGAGGGCAAAAACTGTAGTGGAAGACAGAGACTGGAGTAGATCCACCAAATAACTCAGGGCGTATGTTACAAGTGCTACTCTGAGATGAAGAGATTGGCTCAGGGGAAGTTTTTTTTTTTTTTTTTTTTTTGGCGGGCCACATCAGACCAGCAGGAGACTGATGACCCCTACAAAAAAAAAAAAAAAAAAAAAAAAACACCTTGGTAGATCTCGCCATGTACCGCTTCTGTTGGCACTTCCACTAATGGCGTAACTCGTCGATTCTAATACCTATGGCCGGCTGCGGTGGTCTCGCTGTCGGTGTAGCCAAGCGGTTCTAGGCGCTACAGTCTGGAACCGCGAGACCGCTACGGTTGCAGGTTCGAATCCTGCCTCGGGCATGGATGTGTGTGATGTCCTTAGGTTAGTTAGGTTTAAGTAGTTCTAAGTTCTAGGGGACTAATGACCACACCAGTTGAGTCCCATAGTGCTCAGAGCCATTTGAACCATTTGAACCTAATACCTATCACTCTGAAAAACTTCTAAAAAGCTTCTCCTGTTCTTGCCTCGTGTGTTATTCTCCTGCCTGGCATCTGCTCAGGGCCGGCATCGTTATGAGCGGATTTAGCATGGTTGATTTAACCGGGTGACGGGATGGCCTACCTATCGTTGCCCTGTAACAGATACAGCATCATTTCCTGTGTTCCCGTACTGTAGTAGTACCAAATCAAACGCCAAAATAATCACACTACCCAAATAATTGCCGCAAACTATTTCATTCCATTCTGTTTTAATTTCATTACTAAAATTCCACATTTTCCCTTCGATAATGACGACAAGAGAAAAACGTATGACAAAACGGTAACATCTGTTTTCGGATAAATAACCTTGTAACCATCGCACTGTCTTGTAGGGAAAGCAGATTTAACTAGTAAACGTTAAGAAGTCCTGGGTTAGATGTCAGCCAATGCTTAGATCTGAATAAAAATCATTAGCAATGGCGGTCAATGACTTCCGGTAAAAGGAGTCACCCTGATTTTGCCAATGGCCTTTTCTATGATTGCAGAGATCAGACAGAGTTTCAGGGCAACCCCTTACCCTCGTTGAGGGAAAGTTCCCCTAAATGACGGAACAATCAGCAGTGATCAAGGGCATGAGGATGCCGAAGCCAATGGTAATCACTGCATTAAAGACACTATGTAAACTCACAGGAAATGTGGCTTGACACTGAAAAAATATCATGACTAAGATTCCGGAGGTGCTGACAAGGGGGAGATAACCTTCAGAAAAAAAGGATTAACCAGCCAAAGGGTAACATTCTACGAGTCGGCCCGTGGAATGTCAGAAGTTTTAAACGCCACAGAGAAGCCAGAAAATTTCAAAGGGGAAATGCAAAGGCCCAATCTAGGTAAATTAGAGGACAGTGAAGTGAAATTGAAAGAAGATAACGATTTCTCATCACGCAAATCTAGGTTAATATCAACGGAAACAGAAAATGGTGAACGGCAGTATGATTCGGCATGAGAAGCAAGATAAGCCACACAGTGAGTTACAATGATCAGTTGAATGGCCTGGGTGTTCTTAACAGAATCGACACCAAAAACAATAGTTCAGGTATACATGCCGAAGTTACAAGCAGATGAGGAGGTAGGAATAGTATATGAGCGTACTGAACGGGAAATTTCGTGTGTAAATGTAAATGAAAATCTAATACCGTGGGGGAATGGAATTTGGTCATAAGGGAAGAATTAGAAGAAGGAATTACCGGAGAATATGAGCTTCGTATCAGGAGTGAGAGCGGAAGAAAACTAATTGAGTTCTGCGATAAATTATAGCTAGGAGTATCGAATACACTGTTCAGGAACTACAAGAGGAGTAGGTACACGTGGAAAAGCCTAGAGACACAGGAAGATTCCAGCTGGATTACATCATAGACAAACGTAGATTCCAAAATCAGATACTGGATTGTAAGACGTGCCCAGTAGCAGATACAGAATTTAGTAATGATGAAGAATAGACTGACGTTTAAGAGAAGCGTCCAGAAGAATCAATGTGGAAATAAGAGGGATACTGAAGTGCTGAGGAGGAATGAGATGCATCTGAAATTCTCTAAAGATACAGATACTGCGATTGTAAATGCTTCCGTAGGCATTTCAGCTAAAGAAGAATGGATATCTCTAAAACGGGCAATCATAGGCAGTGGACAGACGAACAAAAGTACAGGAAAAGTAACTGAGAAGAAACCTTGGGTAACAGAAGAAATACTTCAACTGATCGACGAAAGAAAGATGTTAGAAATATTCAGGCAAAGACAGGCAAGACAGGCACTAGTAATGAAGTAAGTAGGACAAGCAGGAGAGCCAAGGCGAAATAGTTTCAAGAAAAATGTGAAGAAATCGAAAAAGAAATGGTCATCGGAATTAGTTATTCAGAATATAGAGAAGTCGAAACAGTATTCGGCGAAGTTTAATGCAAGGGTGGCAACATTAACAACGCAACGGAAATTCCAATGTTAAATGTGGGGCAGAGAGTGGATGCGTTGAAAGAATAATTGAAATCCTCTACGAGGGGCAGACTTGTCTGATGTGGTAGAAGAAGAAATAAAAGGCGATATGGAAGGATGGAGGATTCAGCATTAGAGTCAGAATTTAACAAGGTAGGAGGGATATAACAACAACCCCTCAGTATTTCTAAAATCATTGGGTCAAGTGGCAACCAAATGAAGAATCCATGAGACTTAAGACATACCATCAGACTTTCAAAAAAAAAAAAAAAAAATCTAAAAAATTCCGAAGACAACATGAGCAGGTAAGTGCGACAACTATTACACACTCAGTTTAATAGCTCATGCATCCAAGCCGCTGGCTTTAAAAAAAGGTAAAAGCACTAAACCGGAAGTTCTGACGTTGTGCTTCATAACAGGAGCAAGAATCAAGAAAAAAAAAACAAGGCACCTTCATAGGACTCGTCGACTTGGAAAAAGAGTATCAAGACTGAAGTGCTCTGATTGAAAACGATGTAAGATAGAGATGCAGTCGGTGGCGCCTGCTGTTTAGTCTACATATCGAAGAAGCAATGACGGAAATAAAAGAAAGGTTGAAGGCTCGGACTGAAATTCAAGACGAAGGGATTACGACGAAACACTACGCGAATGATGTAGCTACTCTCAGTGAAAGTAAAGAAATACAGAACCTGATGAATCGAATAATTAGTTTAATGATGACACGCTATGAATTGAGGGAAAACTTAAGAAAGACGAAGGTAATGACCAGTACAAGAAAGGAAATTAGTGCTGGTGCCCATGAAGTAAACGAAGTGAAGAAATTCTGCTACCTAGGAAGCAAACACCACATGACGGCAGAAGCAAGGAGAACATTAACAGCGAACTAGCACAGACGAAGAAGGAATTGCAGGTCACATAAAGGACTAAATTTGAGGTAAACATTCCTGAGAATGTACGTTTTGAGAACAGCATTGTGTGGTGGTAAAGCATGGATTGTGAGAAAATAGGAAAAGAAATGAATCGAAGCAGATTTGGACCTGAAACGTCATGTACCACATGACTAAAACTACACATCAAATTTGCTCGTTTGTGAGCTACGCAAAGATAGTGATAGCTTCGTAATTATTGGTCTAAGTGAAAAATAATGTCTTACTTTCAGATTCCTTAGAGCGTTATATACAAGCTAATTGTATTGCAGCCAACCACAAACGAACAAACACTTTTGTAGTTACTGTATTTGCTCGCCTTCACAAGATTACTACAATCCTTACATCCCCATACAAAATTGAAGTCCACAAGATAAACAGGCGAAGTAGAAGGAACTTATTCTCGCAGTTCCGGAAGTTCTACAGCCCCCACAGTAAGCGAGCAGCGAAGCTGTAGGTCGCTTTCTGATATTTCGCAGTGTGTTAAAATTTGAAAGCAATACCTAAGTCACATAGTGAGTCGAGCAAAGTTCAGTTACTGTCGCTACGCGCTATGCGTAGCGGCGCTAATTGCAACAAGTTTTCCCATTATTAACTGAAACCGAGCATTGGTGTTAGCAGTATTATATCTATTAGTATTATATGTTTGCCACTAGGATTAACTCAATATTTGCGATATTTCCCTCAGGTGAAAGCGTAGCAAACAAAGTTTAAACATTCCATTTTCAGTTATTTCGCCGTACAGTTATTACAAGCCTCGTAATAGCAATTTCTTCATTGAATCCACATTTTTACTACACTGTCCATCACATGCTTCACCAATCTAAGCTAAAACTTTAATTTTACACGACGCATTTAGTTTACAGCCAGTTCGTAAAAAATAAGTGTGTTACTTTTTCTTATGCTCTCACAAGAAAGACACCCGCCTTTTTATATCACGTCGTACCGATATAGTATGATTAAAAAGTCTTACAATTCTCCTTCCTTGGGACCAGTAGTATAATACATGTCTGATAACAACATAATTGTGAGAGTAGATGAGCTAAATAGCTGCTAATAATAAGTAATCTTTGTTTACGACGGACTGTTTCGGCTCTATCGCCATTTTGAAGTACCTGCGATTAGAAATTGGCGAGAAGATATATGAATGTGAAAGTCATTTATATTAAGTTATCTGTATAGTACTCATATTTAGATTGATGTGACGTCCATATTAGGTCGTAAGTGGATTGTCATATATATATATTGAATGGTTAAAGAAATTGGTATAGTCATACGTATTCACATAGACAAACATGTAAATAGGCAGAATTCGATGCTACACTCGGAAAAGCTTATATAAGACAACAAGCGTCTTGCGCAGTTGTTACACCGGTTACTGCTGTTGCAATGATACGGTATCAAGATTTAAGTTAGTTTGAACGATGTGTTATAGTCGGCACACGAGCGATGGGACACAGCATCTCCGAGATAGCAATGAAGTGGGGATTTTCTCGTACGATTATTTCACGAGCGTACCTTGAACATCATGAATCTCCTACATCGCTCCGGCAGGAAAAAGCTCCTGCAAGAACGGGACCAACGACGACTGAAGACAATCGTTCATCCTGAGAGAAGTGCAACCCTTCCGCAGTTTGCTGCAGATATCAGTGTTGGGCATCAACAAGTGTCAGCGAGCAAAACCATACAACGAAACATCATCGATATGGGATTTCTGAGTCGAAGGATCACTCGTGTGCCCTTGATGACCGAACTACACAAAGCTTTACGCCTCACCTGGTCCCGTCAACACCGACATTGGACTGTTTATGATGGAACCATAATGCCTCGTCGGACGAGCCTCGTTTCAAATTGTATCGAGCGGATGGACGTGTACGGGTATGGAGACAATCTCATGATTCCATGTACCCTGCATTTCAGCAGAGGACTGCACAAGCTGGCGGAGGGTCTGTAATGGTGTGGGGCGTGTGTAGTTGGGGTGATATGGGATCCCTGAAACGTCTAGATACGACTTTGGCAGCTGACAATTACGTAAGCATCCTCTATGATCACCTGTATCCGTTGATGTCCATTGTGCATTCCGCAGGACGTGGACAATTCCAGCAGGACAATGCGACACCCCACACGTCCCTAATTACTACAAAGTGATTTCAGGAACACTCTTCTGAGTTTAAACACTTTCACTAGCCGCCCAACTCCCCAAAAATGAACATGATTGAGCATATCTGGGATTACTTGCAACGTGCTGCACAGAGGAGATCTCCACGACTCCGTACTCTTACGAATTTATGGACAGCTCTGGAGGACTTATGGTGTCTATTCCCTTCAGCACTACTTACACTTCAGTCGAGTCGATGGCACATGTCGTGTTGCGGCACTTCTGCGTGCTCGTGGGGATACTACACGATATTAGCAGGTGTACCAGTTTCTTTGGCTCTTCAGTGTGTAAAGGTCATGTCATTCTTTGAACTTAGGAATATCACAGAATTGCCTCACAACCCTACCAATAGATTTGCAGCTAAAATAACTGAACAATAAAAAAAGAAGAACATACACAGTAATCAACCTAACTACATCAAAATTACTGCCCCAGCCAAAGACACATAAACAGATGGTTCCATATCGGCTCACAATTACATACATAACTAGCCCATCATATCTGATAAACAAAAAACTAAACATACTAATAACAAAACTTTATATTTTCGACAAAAAGAACACGATCAAATATTGTCATGATCTGGCAAGAGATATAAAAGACACACAAATATTGCCTAATGGTAAATTTATTTCATTTGATGTCACTAATCTATATACCGATGTGCCAGTACAGGAAACAGTCTAAGTAAAAAGATATAACCTGTCACAATATGGGACAATGTCCGTGACTAGAGCAGTTGAACTTTTTCAATGAACATTCTTTAAGAATTAAAAATGTATACGAGAAAATACGCACAAGAAATATTCAGAATTTAGACACAAACACTACCTCAAATACTTTATTGAACTTTTAGAACTTGAAAATGCATGAATCGGAAATAACGCACGCAACCACCAAAGATAATAGTAAGAAATATTAGTCAGTAAAATAATATCGCTGTTCATCTGCACAATCTTTGTAAACATTAGCGTTGTAAGAGTGGAACTGTCAAACTACCCGTAACTAACATTTAATTTCAGCCCACTGACATCATTTACCAATCCACTAACAATCCACTAACACACTAGACATCACATAAATCCAGACGTGAGTAAAATAAAGCTACTTTAGTATAAATGATATTCACAGTCATACATGTTCTAACCAAAATTGTAATAGCAGGTACTTGAAAATGGCGATAAAGGCGGTAAGTCTGTCGTAAACAAAGATTTCTTATTATAAGCAATCATTTGGTGCATCTAATGTAATAACAAGACTTATACAGTTCGTTTCCTGTCCACATGATGTTTCTTGTGCTTCTCTCAGAATTGGTGGATTCGTCTTTTTTCGTTCTTTAACTGCTACCCACGAAGAAAAATTCAAATAGCCGTGGTACAGCATACAAGATTAATTTCCTTTCGATACAAAAAGCATCAAGTGGCAAAACTTTCAGAAGAAAAAAATTCTTTGCAAGGGTTTGTGTGGTCGTTTACCTTAGAATTCTTATTTCCAAGGTAAGGCTCCAAATATTTCTTCATTCTTCATCAGTGGCAGAAACTTTACCACTACCGAGATTGTGTAAAAGAAAGTTAGGAAGTGTTCATCGCTAACGGAAGAAACAGAAAAACCACGCAATTTAAGTTCCACACATATTTTTCCGCTGTAGGTCTATATAATGAGGCTTGTCATTAAATCCGTACACAAACAGAAACACAATCAAATGGAAGACCGTTCTAATCTGCTCATTAAGGATTTGCTTCACTCCGTAGGTTATTAACTCGACGTCGCAAAAAAGTTTCGTAAAATGTTTCTTTTTCAAAACAACCTTACTTGTGCAACAAAATATTACTTCAAAAAAATAATTATTCCTTACTAAAAATACTACACTAAAAATCAGTGCTTATGCAAGAATCAAGCGGCTTGCACCTGCCAGCTGATCGATATATCGGTTTCACTGTAATGACGTAATGTGTGGTCTGAATAACACACGGTCTGTAGGTGCAACAGACAGACGGAGCACACAGGTGGTCGAGAAACTGCTCCTTGTGCAGCCGCTAACGTGTGGAACATCCCAGCTCTTATTACTGTCGGAACCAAACTGTCGAAACAAAGTTAGATATTCCCAATTTATTAACCGCAACTGCTTCCGGCAATCAGCTTAGCTTATTTGCAATACAAAATGTTTTAGAACAGGTAAGACTACGTCAGTAACTGATAACTGTAGTTCAGCTTTCACCTGATGGAAATATCGCGATATTGCTATTGGGTGTTGGGGATATCATGGCATTAAAATTTGGTCTTCTCAAAAGATGCATTCATATTCCATTTGTAGTTCACTCCGCTGCTCGACTCACTGCGGCTCGCACCGTTGACCGTTAACGCCACTAGCCCATCGCCATGTCCGGACGCGGAAAGGGAGGCAAAGTCAAGGGCAAGTCAAAGTCCCGCTCAAGCAGGGCTGGGCTCCAGTTCCCGGTCGGCAGAATCCACCGCCTCCTGCGCAAGGGAAACTACGCCGAGCGCGTCGGCGCCAGGGCGCCCGTCTACCTCGCCGCCGTCATGGAGTACCTCGCGGCTGAGGTGCTCGAGCTGGCCGGAAACGCGGCCCGCGACAACAAGAAGACGCGCATCGTCCCGCGCCACCTGCAGCTCGCCATCCGCAACGACGAGGAGCTCAACAAACTCTTGTCGGGCGTCACCATCGCACAGGGTGGTGTCCTGCCCAACATCCTGGCCGTCCTGCTGCCAAAGAAGACCGAGAAGAGGGCCTAAAAGAGCGCAATCGGAGAGGCCCCGCCACGCCCGAGCAACCGCTGCGTGCTCCCTTGCACGCAGCGCGTGCTTTGCCGGCTCGGCAAACGTCCCCTTAGAAAAACTGTACAAGGCTGTGCTTAAACTGACACATATTATTTTTAGCGCAACGCAATCTGACTTTCAAAAATCCCTACAAAAGAATGGCCCTGACTAACATTAACCTATACCTTTCACAAATCACTTACCTCACCAAAAATCTTCGTTACTCGAACTACTGCAATACAGCGAGTGCCACTACTGCCAGCTAAATAAAAGATTCAAACTACGAAAGGCACTAACTACTGATAGGCATAGTTAGCGAATGAAAGATTTTAATAGGTAACAAACAATGTATTTACCTTAATAGTCATAATATATATAGCAGTTCAAAACATCCAGTCTTACAAATTTCAAAACTCTGCCATCTCTCTCCCCACATCCACCACTGCTGGCGGCTCACCTCCAACTGCGCAACGCTACGCACTGTTCACATCCAGCTGCCGCTGCCCAACACTACAGTCGCAGACAACAAATCAAACCAGCCACAGATTGCACACAGCACAGCCAGTGATTTTCATACAGAGCGCTACGTGGCGTTACCAATAAAAAAACCTAAACAGCCTACTTACATAGCCTCAGGGGGGTACACGCTTACTTTGTGTACCATGTGTGTGGCAAGCACAAGGATCCCTAGCTAATATGGTATTTGCTTATACAACTTTACACATCGGTACCATATTTCTCTAACGCATAAATTACACAGCGATCTGATTATTTAACAGAGAAACAAACTTTTTTTTACTATGTCAGTGACATGTTTACGTAATTACACCGTTGGATAACTTCACACTTACGAAATGGTATTTTATCTGTACTTTGTGAACTGTTCATATATTTTTCGGAACCATTTGTGATACTATGAGAGCTTTGAATGATGTTTTTGGTATGGGATCATGATTTTTAAAGTACATTTGAGACAGATGACACTTTTGACATGAGCAGAGAATTTTTTTTTAGGTTTTGAAATTATTGGAGTAAACTATGACGATTTTGAGAGTTGACTGAGGTGTTATGATGTTATTATTACGATGACTATGTGTATTATGCTGTTGAGGTATGTTTACGATCAATAAGTTAATGCTATATGAGTTATTTGATTATGCTACATATCTGTTATGATGAAATATTGAAGAAGTGTCCACGAATACCTATATGTATAATAAGGTAAGGAATAATGAGTAGTGGTTAGGGACTCTGATTGGTGGAAAAGGATGTTGGAAACCAAGAATCGTACTTTAAGAATTATGAAATGTGTGTACATGCGTGAATGTATTACAATGCCAACGAAAATTTTTTGGACACTATTATATTTATAGGATTTTATTTTTTTCACATTTGTAACGCAAATTCTCAACCTGTGAAAATATTTTTATGAGACTGTCACTGTATCGGAAACTGCTGTCGTAAATATTTTGGTATGAAAGGTAAGCGACCGTGACGTAATGCCTTGTGAGCGTCCAGGTGTGCCAGCCGCCTTGATAAAAAGTCATTAGTTTGTGCCTTTCAGAGGCACAGGTGGAGAAAAAAGGAGGCCATTAACTTCGCTATTGACATTCCTTTGTAGAAAGCATCGGAAATACGACATGCCCAAACTTGAAAACATATGATTACACTGTGAAGCTCTTAATTTATGATATTTACTGAAATGAAATGATGAGAAACATTTTATATCTATTGTCTTTCTAGCTGAGAGATTGCTCATTTTGTTTAATATCCAGTTTCTATCTGCACTGCAGCATTGGCTACATCAAAATTTAATAGATGTACTAATATCACTATTTTCTGTCTACAGACCCAGTAAAGAATCATTTTATGATGTACTTTCTTTGAAAAGAGAGCACAAATAGAAATTTCCCTTCACAGAAATTGCAAAAATAATTTTTTTACGATTTTGTAACTTATCTGCTAGCGTATGTTCTCGTGATGCATCACTCTAGTGTTAAGATGTGACATAGGTATTAAACATTTTTACTGTAATATTTTTTCTGTTTCAGCTTTGTCATGTTTAGATATAAGTTATTGCATTTGCTGCTGCTGTTTGCCAGGCATAGTGTTACTGAATTTCACTTTGTATTACTCTGTTAAGCCAGTTTAACCACTGATTTATTTTTATTGTTGCTGTTCATTGCTTCATATTAGTTGTAATGTTGCATATGCTTTGCTAAGTCCTCTGCTTTTTTTGCCAATTTGCATTTTTTTGTCATTGCTGTTTCTGTTAATTGTTTTGTGCTGCTGCATTGCGTCGTCCCTTAGTTTAGCATCTGAGCTCAGTAGGTTTAAGTTAGCTTAAGAAGGGGTAGACTATATAAGAACCTATGATGAATTGGAAGAAAAGCATTGAGAAGCTACAAGAAAATGGTTTGGCCAAAAAAGTAGTGTACAGTGGAGAAAAACTATTTTCGAAAGAGGATGTGAACAGAATACAGAAAGCATGCTTGGATAGGATTTTTTTGGTGGAAACAAATGTTGAAATAAGACGAGAGATCTATGGAATGAAGTTTTCGGTTGGACTGCAGTACCAAATGTTACACTGAAAACAAACCCTCCCCTTTCCTCTTGTGTTATCCCTCTATGTGTTTGTGCACCCTTGGGAATTTGTGTTCTTCCTGTCTTTATGTGTTTATTTGATGAGAATTACATAGTAGAATTTTTCTGATAATATGTTATTTACTTTGTAAAGATGTTTAGACATGATTTATCTGTTCTGTTTTAATGCTCATGTGTGAAGTTGATGTTTCAAAAGTTATTCTGATCTTTTATGTATGTACTTATGTCATAATTTTTGTAATACTGATGTATTTGTTATTTCGATTCTTTTGTAAAGCCTGTATTACTACAAATGTTATCTGTATTGTTATGTTCTTTAATGATGTATTTTCTACCTTTGTTATTGTATTCTTATGTTATAAAGTTGTAATTGACACCAGTTCATCAAATTAAGTAACTTGTAAGTTACATTTAACTCACACCTTTCTGTTGGTCATAGTATATGGACAATATGTGAGAAGTAGGGACTGATAGTGTTTGCACGTGTGTTAATAATTCAGCAAGGGACTGGATAACAGCATTGCTGGTTCTAAGGACATTTCAAACAAATTCATTGTGAGTGGACAAGTCGTGGTTTATGGACTTACTATATTGTCCACAAGACTCTTCGATGGTGCTTGTGCACCTGCACAGTCGCAACAGTTGGCTGCTAGCCATCTCTACAAGGACTACAGTGGGTCTACACCTTTGATGACTCACCAATACCATTATTTCTACAAGGACTACAGTGGGTCTGCATCTCTGGTGGCCCACCAATACCATAATCTCTACTAGGACTACAGTGGGTCTGCTCTGTGATGACCAACCTTCCAATATTCTTCAAAACTTCGACTGACTCTGCTTTGGGTATGCTCTGTTGTGCCCCATTACCTGTCAGCGTGTCAAGAGTCAGCATTGTCTTTCTGTTGGAAGGACACCACTACTTCTTCAAGACTGCATGGAAATCCACTACTTCCGTGTGCATTTTCTTTTACTGCTCAGACATTGAGCAAAAACACTGCTAATTAACTGTGATGAACGATCAGGACTGTCTTTATGGACTGTGATAAAATTTTAGCTTTTGACCAACATTGTATTGATAAGTGTGTGCATTCCATTTCTTTGTTATTGTAATTATGAATTTTTTTTTCAAATCTGTATTGGCCACTGCCCAAAACAATTTCTAAAATTTTTTGTGGGGAGCATGGGGGCTCTATAAGTAGGCTGTTTAGGTTTTTTTTATTGGTAACGCCGCCGCCACGTAGCGCTCTGTATAAAAATCACTGGCTGTGCCATGTGCAGTCTGTGGCTGGTTTGCATTGTTGTCTGCCATTATAGTGTTGGGCAGCGGCAGCTGGATGCTAACAGCGCGTAGCGTTGCGCAGTTGGAGGTGAGCCTCCAGCAGTGATGGATGTGGGGAGAGAGATGGCAGAGTTTTGAAATTTGTAAGACTGGATGTTTTGAACTGCTATATATATTATGACTATTAAGGTAAATACATTGTTTGTTACCTATTAAAATCTTTCATTCGCTAACTATGCCTATCAGTAGTTAGTGCCTTCTGTAGTTTGAATCTTATATTTAGCTGGCAGTAGTGGCGCTCGCTGTATTGCAGTAGTTCGAGTAACGAAGATTTTTGGTGAGGTAAGTGATTTGTGAAAGGTATAGGTTAATGTTAGTCAGGGCCATTCTTTTGTAGGGATTTTTGAAAGTCAGATTGCGTTGCGCTAAAAATAATGTGTGTCAGTTTAAGCACAGTCTTGTACAATTTTTCTAAGGGGACGTTTTAAGATGTGAAAATTACCAAACTATCAGTTTAATAAGTCACAGCTGCAAAATACTAACGCAAATTCTTTACAGACGAATGGAAAAACTGGTGGAAGCCGACCTCGGGGAAGATCAGTTTGGATTCCGTAGAAATGTTGGAACACGTGAGGCGATACTGACCTTACGACTTATCTTAGAAGAAAGACTAAGGAAAGGCAAACCTATGTTTCTAGCATTTGTAGACTTAGAGAAAGCTTTTGACAATGTTGACTGGAATACTCTCTTTCAAATTCTGAAGGTGGCAGGGGTAAAATACAGGGAGCGAAAGGCTATTTACAATTTGTACAGAAACCAGATGACAGTTATAAGAATCGAGTTACATAAAAGGGAAGCAGTGGTTGGGAAGGGAGTGAGACAGGGTTGCAGCCTCTCCCCGATGCTATTCAATCTGTATATTGAGCAAGCAGTAAAGGAAACAAAAGAAAAGTTCGGTGTAGGGATTAAAATCCATGAAGAAGAAATAAAAACTTTGAGGTTCGCCGATGACATTGTAATTATGTCAGAAACAGCAAAAGACTTGGAAGAGCAGTCGAACGGAATGGACGGTGTCTTGATACGAGGGTACAAGATGAACATCAACATAAGCAATACAAGGATAATGGAATGTAGTCTAATTAAGTCGGATGATGCTGAGGGAATTAGATTAGGAAATGAGACACTTAAAGTAGTAAAGGAGGTTTGCTATTTGAGCAGCAAAATAACTGATGATGGTCAAAGTAGAGAGGATATAAAATGTAGACTGGCAATGGCAAGGAAAGCGTTTCTGAAGAAGAGAAATTTCTTAACATCGAGTATTGAATTAAGTGTCAGGAAGTCGATTCTGAAAGTATTTGTATGGAGTGTAGCCATGTATGGAAGTGAAACGTGGACGATAAATAGTTTAGACAAGAAGAGAATAGAAGCTTTCGAAATGTGGTGCTACAGAAGAATGCTGAAGATTAGATGGGTAGATCACATAACTAATGAGAAGGTATGGAATAGAATTGGGGAGAAGAGGATTTTGTGGCACAACTTGACCAGAAGAAGGGATCGGTTGAGAGGACATGTTCTGAGGCATCAAGGGATAGCCAATTTAGTACTGGAGGATAGCATGGAGGGTAAAAATCGTAGAGGGAGACCAAGAGATGAGTACACTAAGCAGATTCAGAAGGATTTAGGCTGCAGTAGGTACTGGGAGATGAAGAAGCTTGCACAGAATAGAGTAGCATGGAGAGCTGCATCAAACCCGTTTCAGGACTAAAGACCACAACAACAACATTAATATTATTTTAATTATGGTATAAATCTATTACAACAGCAAAATAATTACAAATATTTAATCAAAATGCATATGTGCAGCTATTTAGAACAACGTGTAAACATTCGACGTCCCTGACTGCACACAAATGTCTTAAGACTCAGTCTAGTGGAGCCACTCGTCGGATGCTATATACCGAGTCTTTATATAAGATGAGAAACGCGTGTTAGGGCATTTATTTACAATGTGGTTCACAGTTTGAATATCACCACGTTCACTCTCACTGTCAGTTCAAAAGCCTCACTTTCGTATGTTGTACTTACACCAGTTCCAAATCTCCACCCGGAGCTTTAACAGTTGGATTGTTAATGGCCCCCTAATTTCGGGTTGTCGTTATCTGCCATTCACGTTTCGTTTCAGCATTCCTCCTGAGCATTTGGACTCATTCCTGATATGCTGGCGTTATGGATTTGAGTGGTTATAGTCTGAGCGATCTAAAATACTCTGAAGGAAAAAAATGCCAGCAGTAAGAAGAAGTCGTGCGACATAAACGAAAGTAGGTATCCGTGTTTCTACATCTGAAAGACGATATCTATTCAAATGTCGCTCCAGTCGAATGAAAGTGGTACTAGCAACGCCGCTATGAGGGTGCAAATCAGGTTTGCTTCAAATACACGTCGTGAGTTGCTGTTAGTCATGAATGCTTTTAGGATGTCAGAGATGCCATTATCAACACCTCTCTGAACTGCTGGGAGCGGTGATCAAGGAATGTGCGGTTGCAAGAATACCCGTCTCCAGTCGGCCACGTGGCACTACCGAGAGGGAAAACCATAGTTTCGGCATATGGCTCTGGAGCATCGTACTGTGTTTGCAGCAGAAGTTCGAGCAGCAGCTGGCACCAGAGTGACACAACGAAGTGTTAAAAATCGGCTAATTCAAGGACAGTTCTGAGACCGACGTCCCATATCGTGTATTTCACTGACCCCAAACCAGCACCATTTGCGTCTCTAATGAGTTCTCGCTTGACACCACTGAAATCGCAAATGGTAGGGCAAGGGTAGTGAGACGTGGTACTCAGGGAAAGGCAGGATTAGGTGTGGACGGGGCCTTTCTCCGTTGGTCAGATTTTTTGTTTTGTTTTTGTTTAAACACGTAGACTTTGTTTGGAACCAATTGCAGATGAGGTTGACAATAAGGAACGGTTATCAAATCTCACTATTAAGACACAATGAGTAATGAAACATTCTTAAGCAAGTTGCACCACGGCTGAAGGCCTCATTGACCAGAAATTCAAATTATTTGTCGGCGGAAGGCCCCAATAGTAACAACTCGAAAACAATTTAATGGCTGAAGGCCTGGATAGCAAATTCTTAAAAGTTAAACTTCTCCAAGAGATGTTAAAATATTTTCTTCAAAACAGAAAAACAAAATCATTCTCTTTTTTTTAAAAAAAAGAAAAAAACAATCATCACAATCAGATCGAACCTACAGAGAAGTGGGCCTCAGACAGCACTCCAGGGATCGGCCTGGAAAAGGTCACTCAACTTCGTAACCGACGAGACAAGCAGCCAAGAGTTGCATACATTTAACGGATGGCAACTCAAAGTAGTGAGAGTTTAAACGCAGACCAACACTCTTGCAAAATCTACCTAACGTCTGATAACCAACACAATGATGGAATTACCCCAGGCAAAGCAGAACCGGCGGACAGCACTGCGTCTTCAGAATCCAAAGCAGAAGGAACCACTACGACCAAGGTAGTCCAAAAGAACAAAATATCCGAACCCCAATCAAGTAGGCTGTCGAACTGCACGCCTTACCGGACAGCAGCGGCAAGGCGAGCAGAAGTACACTGTCACGAAAATACGCTAACCTCCGGGTCAGGTAACTGGGGCATTAGCGGCCAGTAGGCAGAGAAATACCTGCGGTTGAACTTCACGAATAAACACAAAAATTCTATGATTAATAATAAGAAGTGGAGGACAGCTCATTAATTTCGCCAACTCCAAGCACTTGTTGCTCTTCATCTCAGTGACCCTGTGAGCAGCAACGCACGAACAAACGGCGTGACCTTAAATAGTGGAGGTTTCACTAGTGGGTTAATGTTCACTCAACTCAAACGTCCTGGGCCCGGAGGAGAACGGGGTTGTGGCCCTCGCAACTGCAGCTCCTCAATCCGGCAGTGCCTGCGTGCCGCCAGCTGCCGCGGCACATCTGCGCACTGCCGGACCTCCCTGTTGCTCCATCCCAACCGAACCACCGACATATCCGACCCAGAAAACACTTTGCGTCCTTCCAAAGATAGTATCGATAACGCTGCTGCTGCCACTCGTGGACAGACACCGCTAGCAAACGTAGTGGCGTCAGTAAACACAAGAAGAAAACGAGACGCCACTATCCCTATTACACGATGCCAACCTACCAACTGCACGAACGCGAGCCACTCATGGCTCAGGCAGGGTGGAGGTCTGTTATGTTTTATAATGAAAGCTCGTTCTTCCTCATTTTCAGCGGTGGGCATTTGTTCATTAGAAGGAGGTCAGTTGAGGGCTTGCAACCAACCTGTCTGCTGCTACACGCATTAGACGTACGCCTGGAGTTATGGTCTGGGGTGCAATACCGTATGATAGCGGAAGCACTCTCGTCGTCATCCCTCACACCCTGATTGCAGCATTCCAGAGGGCGTTTTACAACACAATAACACCCCCCCCCCCCCCCCCACATACCGCTGTTGTAACCCAACGGTACAGCGTGTCGACATGTTGCCTTGGACTGCACGATCACCAGATCTGTCTGCTATCGAGCACATATGAGACATCATCGGACGACATCTCTAGTGTCATCCAAAGGCAGCATTAACCGTTCCCGCATTGACCGTCCAAGTGCAACAGGCATGGAACTGCATCCCAAAAACTGACATTCAACACCTGTACAACACAATGCACGTTTTCATTCAATATTCTGGCGGTTACATCGGTTATTAATGTAATTATATATCACATTTACGATGGCTTATCTCGCGCTTGCGTCATAAAACACTGTATCCGGTTTTCTAGGGTGAAGCATCGTTTTCGCCTGTTCGTTCGCTTCGCTCTGTTACATTACACGTACTTCATAACGGGCAGCTGAGAAGACATGCGCCAGGGGAGAGAGCGGCGCGGCCGGCTGCTTCCACGTGCTGGACACGTGCGGTGTCACAGCTCGTTTGAGGCGGCGACAGGATTAGCGGCGGACCCGCCGAGCATTCGGCGCGCGTCGCGGCGCCCGCCTAATTGGCCGGCCGGTGGCCAGCAGGCGAGCCGGGGAAGTCCCCACGGCAAGGCGGGGCACGCAGTCTCTGCCGGCTGGCCGTGGGCCCAGTCAATTGGCGGCGTCCAGCGGCGCGCAGCTGAGGAGCGAGAAACACGTGCACGTCACTCGCAACCACAGCAGCGCTTGTTACCGACAGCGCGCTGGTTGCCCCTTGCACAAGGGGCAGTCACGAGCTCTGTAGTTGTATCCAGAATTTTATCAGAGGCATTTCTAGACATCCTTCTGTCCCGGATTCAATAGTCATGAAACGATTCGTCTCGAATTAGATGTTAACTTCACCTGTATTTGTACATTTTATTATTAGCTTTGGTTAAGATGACAAAACTGTTTGACAGAGAGATTCTACTATTACCAATGTTACCCAATTACACTGTTGCGCACGAGGCATAAACCTAGTTTCTACCATTCTGTTATCTGTGCTCTTGAATTTAAATCAGGCTAGCGAACCAGTCAATGCTTTACAGTTGCTAAATACATTTTGTAATTGGATACACGTCCTAATCTCTTTATTCCCCCCCCCCCCCCCTCTAGACTCGTCCACCAGCAGCCCCTCCATCTTCATCTCGTCTCGTCTCCTTTCTCTCTGTCCGTCATCTCCTTCCCCTCTCTCTGCCCATCTCTTTCTCCATCTTGTCTCTCTCTCTATCTCCTCCTCCCTCCTCTCTGTATCCATTTCGTCCACCTCTCTGCCCATTGCCTCTCTCCTCCTCCCCCCCCCCCCCCCTCTCCCGCGCTCTCTCTTTGAGCCTTCTCATACTGGATATGAGAGACACGTCTTCATTTGCTGGCTATGTGAGGATAGCATCGGTAGCTTCAGTGACAGTATTTTACATAGTTCTGATATGCGAAGGGATAAGATTACGAAGTTTCGATCGATTCAGATTCCACATTGGTACTGTAATCGTAGGCCAACAAGCAGTACATACATATTTCCTTTTTTTCTGTTAAAACCGACTGCAAGGAAGAAACCAAAATAACAGGTTGTTGTGAATAGAACTTTGGTATTTATATGTGTGGTAATTATATAGTTTGTGCCCGTCCGAACGTTTCTTAGAATATCGCCAAAAATCTGAAGTAAATTGGCGAAGGAATTTTGGAGATTTGTGATAACGTTTTCTCTATACAGGGTGTAAACGGTATAAGGCGCCAAAATTATGCAGATGCTCCATCTCGGTGTGCTTGACAAAAAAGTCTAATGACATTCTCTTGAATCATGTACTTTATTTTTGTATTATTAAAACCTAATTTTCTTAGGATAGATAGTATACGCATTTCTGTTCACGTAGTATCGAGCTTATTGCCTACAATGACGGGACGGCCAGAGAAAGGCAACGAGTCGACCAGGGGATTCAAATCATTACACGTGTACAACGACGTGGTGTGATAATCAGGTGGTACCCAAAAAAGGAATGTAAACGGTGTCTGGGTTGTCAAGAATGTGTAATTTGCTTTACGTGAATTGAATACAACCAGTCAGTTTCTCAACACGTCGATAACGAAGGTCGTAGTAGTAATGACAAGCTAATTTGAAACACAATGTATTTCCGTTAGTACAAACTCAATCACCAAGTAGATAGTTGTGATTTAATTACAATCAAATGTTTCACCTTTTTACGGCAATGCCATATCGAATACTAAATTCACATTATTTTCCTTCTGTACAACAACATCGTAATGAAAAGAAAACCCATTATTTCGTTTCCTCTTACACCAATACTACAATAAATGTTCGAAGTGACCACCATTCGCTTCTACACATGCTTCATTACGGCGAATCCAGTTTCCTCGCACTCGTTCACACACATGCACATTGGCCTTTAGGGTATTGGCAGCGTCTAAAATCTTCTGCGTCAATTCGTCCACATTATTTACTGTCTCAGCATTAACAAGTTCCTACATATGGCCCCAAAAGTAAAAATCCAGTGGATTTAAATCAGGGGTGCGTGCTGGCTATCGACGTGAACCCGAACGCCCGATCCATCGTCCTGGAAATAGACTATCCAAAAATCTGCGTATTCTGTGACCAATGTGGGGTGGAGCACCATCGTGGAGGAACCACATGTTATGACATATGCCTACCGGAATGTCCTCTAACAACGTTAGTAACATTGTTTCCTCTAGAAACGTTCGGTAATAGTTACCAGTCAAACGTGCAGGTAAAACATAGGGTCGAATAATGTATTTATCGAGCATACCCGCCCGCCCACACATTTACGGAAAATCGTCGCTGAAAATGTGTTGCCACTACGTGGCGAGGATTGTGTACACTCCACGTGTGCATGTTATGGAAATTAGTTATTCCGTCGCGAGTGAAACACGCTTTATCTTTGACGAGTATTTTGTTGACAAAATCATGCTGCGTACTGTGTAACATAAACCACTCTGAGAATTCACGTCGTGGAGGGAAATCTTGTTCTTCCGATGCTTGTACGCGTTGAATGTGGTAAGGCCGCAGACGCTCCTCTTGCAAAGCGTGATGACCGACAGTGTGCGATGTACCCACGTGGCGGGCGATGCTTCTAGTACTCTGAGAAGGATCCTCCTGGATGCGGTACAGAATTCTTTCCTCAGCTTCCAATGTACGATCGGTGCATTGTTGGCCTTTGCCTTCGCGCGGGGCAGTAAAGAGCCAGTATCTCTAAATCTAAGTAAATTAAATACGTACTCGTCAGTTGTATTCTGTCATGATGTAACAAAAACGGAAAGCATATCATAACAGATACGTTTCGCATACGGACGAAAATTTACCAAGGTGCAGATAACAACTGTACTTTATTAATATGTAAAATCGTAATAATCGCACAAGTAGAGTACTACAATGACACAAAAATTTGGTGCACAGCAGCAAATGTCTTTCGTGCGGGAAGTCGTCGTTGCGGGAAGCGTTCTCGATAAATTCGTACAGCTGCCATTGTAACACCTTTTGCTTCGCCATAAATTAAATGCATATCGCATAGTTCAGCTGTAGTAAATTTCCTTTACATCCTAACAGTTAACACAGTTGCAATAGCATCTGCACAGCTTACTCGCCTGCTGTCGTCGCTCGGTGTATTACAATGACGCAGCCGCTCAGCCCGTAGTTGCCTATGTGTTTACGATTTACGCTCGCATTGTCAGTAAGCGCAACGGGCAATAACAGGAACCGATTGCTTACGTACGTGCACGGCCAAGTGTATACTTTTCCGAAACCATTATCCTGAGACGAACTGTTTTTTTCTGGGGCAACCGTAGGAAATACGCAAACATGTTACTAGACTTTTTTGTCGAGCATTCCGACATGTGCCATCTGTATAATTTTGGCGCACTATACCGTTTACACCCTGTATATACACTCCTGGAAATTGAAATAAGAACACCGTGAATTCATTGTCCCAGGAAGGGGAAACTTTATTGACACATTCCTGGGGTCAGATACATCACATGATCACACTGACAGATCACAGGCACATAGACACAGGCAACAGAGCATGCACAATGTCGGCACTAGTGCAGTGTATATCCACCTTTCGCAGCAATGCAGGCTGCTATTCTCCCATGGAGACGATCGTAGAGATGCTGGATGTAGTCCTGTGGAACGGCTTACCATGCCATTTCCACCTGGCGCCCCAGTTGGACCAGCGTTCGTGCTGGACGTGCAGACCGCGTGAGACGACGCTTCATCCAGTCCCAAACATGCTCAATGGGGGACAGATCCGGAGATCTTGCTGGCCAGGGTAGTTGACTTACACCTTCTAGAGCACGTTGGGTGGCACGGGATAAATGCGGACGTGCATTGTCCTGTTGGAACAGCAAGTTCCCTAGCCGGTTTAGGAATGGTAGAAAGATGGGTTCGATGACAGTTTGGATGTACCGTGCACTATTCAGTGTCCCCTCGACGATCACCAGAGGTGTACGGCCAGTGTAGGAGATCGCTCCCCACACCATGATGCCGGGTGTTGGCCCTGTGTGCCTCGGTCGTATGCAGTCCTGATTGTGGCGCTCACCTGCACGGCGCCAAACACGCATACGACCATCATTGGCACCAAGGCAGAATCGACTCTCATCGCTCAAGACAACACATCTCCATTCGTCCCTCCATTCACGCCTGTCGCGACACCACTGGAGGCGGGCTGCACGATGTTGGGGTGTGAGCGGAAGACGGCCTAACGGTGTGCGGGACCGTAGCCCAGCTTCATGGAGACGGTTGCGAATGGTCCTCGCCGATACCCCAGGAGCAACAGTGTCCTTAATTTGCTGGGAAGTTGCGGTGCGGTCCCCTACGGCACTGCGTAGGATCCTACGGTCTTGGCGTGCATCCGTGCGTCGCTGCGGTCCGGTCCCAGGTCGACGGACACGTGCACCTTCCGCCGACCACTGGCGACAACATCCATGTACTGTGGAGACCTCACGCCCCACGTGTTGAGCAATTCGGCGGTACGTCCACCCGGCCTCCCGCATGCCCACTATACGTCCTCGCTCAAAGTCCGCCAACTGCACATACGGTTCACGTCCACGCTGTCGCGGCATGCTACCAGTGTTAAAGACTGCGATGGAGCTCCGTACGCCACGGCAAACTGGCTGACACTGACGGCGGCGGTGTACAAATGCTGGGCAGCTAGCGCCATTCCACGGCCAACACCGCGGTTCCTAGTGTGTCCGCTGTGCCGTGCGTGTGGTCATTGCTTGTACAGCCCTCTCGCAGTGTCCGGAGCAAGTATGGTGGGTCTGACACACCGGTATCAATGTGTTCTTTTTTCCATTTCCAGGAGTGTATATTCTGTATATATTATACATTACGTACATTAAAAATAAATGGCCTCTGTCCATCTAAATGTTTCTTAGAGCAGCGTATAAACATCCGGCCGGCCGCTGTGGCCGAGTGGTTCTAGGTGCTTCAGTCTGGAGCCGCGCTGCTGCTACGGTCGCAAGTTCGAATCCTGCCTCGGGTATGGATATGTGTGATGTCCTTAGGTTAGTCAGGCTTCAGTAGTTCTAAGTCTAGGCGACTGATGACCTCAGATGGTAGGTCCCATAGTGCTTAGAGCCATTTGAACCATTTTGTAAACATCTTAAGTAAATTGCTCAAGTACTTTTCGAGATTTTTGGTAGCAACTTGAAACGATGTCTTTTCTTTAGACAATATTATCCTTTGTATTCAGTACTACATAGCGGTACGCTATATTGAATTAATTACGTTTAGTTGTTTTTCTTCATTAGTAACCGTATTTCCCGGTAAGAATGAGTTTAAAGAAGCGCAATTGGTCCTTCAAAGACCAACCGCAAAAGGAATTCCATTCATCAGTGGCATTAGTTCTTTGGTCTCAAAAGGCGAAGTGAGATGCAGTACACGTGCTTCTAGTTTTTCTGCGTGTTACAGGTGGCTTGGCGATAGCCGCGTGGAGTGGCCGCGCGGTTTGAGGCACCATGTTACGGATTGCGTGGCCCCTCCCACCGGAGGTTCGAGTCCTCCCTCGGACATGGGTGTGTGTCTGTTGTTCTTATAGTAAGTTAGTTTAAGTGTAAGTATAGGGACCGATGACCAAAGCGGTTCGGTCCCTTAGGAATTCACATACATTTGAACATTTTGATAATGGCGATATACAGGCACACTGAAGTATTCACTGACAAATACACTTAGTCGGACCACTCTGCTTCATATTTAAGGGCAATAGTGAAGTATAAATTAATGAACTTTTTGTAAAAAATTGAAATGATATTTTGTTTTTATTGCATTTAACTAACCATTTTTTTTCAATAACTAAGTTAAAAAGTTGGGTCCAGAAAATGAGGTTCATTTTCACACGGGATACACGTGGCTGGATTGAGAATGCCTTGCTAGAGAGGATGTATCTTCTAATCTTGGATGGAGAGTCATGGACAGATGTGAAAGTATCTTCAGATGAGCCCCAAGGAAGTGTAGTGGGACCGCCACTCTTCATGTTGTATATTCATGACCTGGCAGACAGTGTTAACCAGGAGTGGTATCCAACAGCTGCAGAAATCTGTTTATTACAATTCACCATTACACAACTGCAATGGGAGCAATTCGGTGTGAGCGTAGTCGTTGTAAAAAGAAAGTTTTCATTGAATCATTGTGTTCGCTGTCAATGGTGATCATGTCCAATGACTCTCTGAATGACCAATCATCACTCAGTGAATATAGTACGCGGCGATATGGAGAACCTAGTTTCCGAAACTCGAGTCAGTCCAACTGTCGCATAGATTTCGCTGCTGGGACTGTACGTACAGGAGAAGTTGCACCACATTCTGAACATCTTCTCTAAGCAAACGATTGTACCTTGTCATGTACCGAACCGTATTGCGCTGCGTTTAATGCATTTCTCATATACGAGGGTAACCCCAAAAGTAAGGTCTCCTATTTTTGTGTGAGTACATAAGGCTCTTTATTTCAACACTGGTTTACATCGTTTTACGGCTTGAACAGTTAGCCATTTATCGACGTAATGACCATTTATGTCGATTCATTTTTGTAGACGCTATGGCAGTTTTTGTATGCCCATGTCATATCAGCTCGCCGCCATACTGAAACGTCCCCTTAGAACAATTTATACACGACTGGTCTATATGAAACGTCCCCTTTGAAAAATTATACAAGACTGTGCTTAAACTGACACACAATAGTTTTTAGCGCAACGCAATCTGACTTTCAATAATCCCTACAAAAGAATGGCCCTGACTAACATTAACCTATACCTTTCACAAATCACTTACCTCACAAAAATCTTCGTTACTCGAACTACTGCAACACAGCGAGCGCCACTACCGCCAGCTAACTAAAAGATTCAAACTACAGAAGGCACTAACTACTGATAGGCATAGTTAGCGAATGAAAGATTTTAATAGGTAACAAACAATGTATTTACCTCAATAGTCATAATATATATAGCAGTTCAAAACATCCAGTCTTACAAATTTCAAAACTCTGCCATCTCTCTCCCCACATCCACCACTGCCGGCGGCTCACCTCCAACTGCGCAACGCTACGCGCTGTTAGCATCCAGCTGCCGCTGCCCAACACTGCAATGGCAGACAACAATGCAAACCAGCGACAGACTGCACAAAGTACAGCCAGTGATTTTCATACAGAGCGCTACGTGGCGTTACCAATAAAAAAACCTAAACAGCCTACTTATAGAGCCCCCATGCACCCCCAAAAAAAATTTACAAATTGTTTTGGGCAGTGGCCAATACAGGTTTGAAAAATTTTTTCATAATTACAATAACAAAGAAATGAAATGCACACACTTATCGATACAATGTTGGTCAAAAGCTAAAATTTTCTCACAGTCCATAAAGACAGTCCTGATCATTTATCAAAGTAAAATTGCAGTGTTTTTCTCAAAGTCTGAGCAGTAAAAGAAAATGCACACGGAAGTAGTGGATTTCCATGCAGTCTTGAGGAAGTGTTGTCCTTCCAACAGAAAGGCAGTGCTGACTCTTGACATGCAGACAGGTAATGGGCCACAGCAGAGTCAGTCGACGTTGAAGACTATCGGTAGGTAGGTCATCACAGAGCAGACCCACTGTAGTCCTGGTAGAGATTACGGTATTGGTGGGCCACCAGAGGTGCAGACCCATTGCAGTCCTTGTAGAAATAATGGTATTGGTGGGTCATCAAAGGTGTAGACCCACTGTAGTCCTTGTAGAGACGGCCAGCAGCCATCTGTTGCAACCATGCAGGTGCACAATCATCATCGAAGAGTCTTGCGGATAATATAACAAGTCCACAACCACCACTTGTGCACTCACAAAAATTGTTTTTGAAATGTTCTTACAATCAGCAATGCTGTTATCCAGTCCCTTGCTGAATTATTAACACACTTGCAAACACTATCAGTCCCTACTTCTCACATATTGTCCATATACTATGACCAACAGAAATGTGTGCAGAGAAATGTAATTTACAATTTACTTAATTTGATGAACTGGTGTCAATTACAATTTTATAACATAAGAATGCTATAACAAAGGTACAAAATACATCTTTAAAGAACATAACAATACAGATAACATTTGCAGTAGTACAGGCTGTACAAAAGAATAGAAATAGAAAATACATCAGTGTTACAAAAATTATGACATAAGTACATACATAAAAGATCAGAATAACTTTTGAAACATCAACTTCACACATGAGCATTAAAACAAACAGAATAAATAATGTCTGAACATATTTACAAAGAAAATAACATAGTATTTGAAAAATTCTACAACATAAATCTTATTAGCTAAACACATAAAGACAGGAAAAAGACAAATACACAAGGGTACATAAACACATAGAGGAATAATACGAAAGGAAAGGACAGGGTTTGTTTTACTGCAGTTTTTTGCATAGAGATCTCCCTTAGTTCATCATTATTTCCAAAAAGTCCTATCTAAACCTGCTTTCTGTATTCTGTTCAGATCCTCTTTCAAAAATAGTTTTTCTCCACTGTACACAACTTTTTTGGCCAAACAATTTTCTTAAAGCTTCTCAATGCTTTTCTTCCAATTCATCATAGTTAGTTTCTTATATAGTCTACCCCCTCTTAAGCTAACTTAAATCTACTGAGCTCAGATGCTTAACTAAGGGATGAGGCAATGCAGCAGCACAAAACAATTTACACAAACAGCAATAATAAAAAATGGAAATTGGCAAAAAAAGGCAGCAATATTACAACTAATATAAGGCAATGCGCAGCAAACAAGAAAAATAAATCAGTAATAAAATTGGCTTAACCTAGTAATACAAGGTGAGATTCAGTAGCACTATGCCTGGCACATAGCAGCAGCAGCAAATGCTATAAATTATACCTAAACATGACAAAGCTCAAGCAGAAAAAATATTACGCTAAAGACAACAATGCAGATAAGGGACATGTATATTCAAATCTTAATGTCTATATAATTAAAATGGTGCACCACTACTTATTCAATGAAATAAATTACCAAGTACTTGAAAAGAAAATTATATATACAGTTACTGTTATTAGTCTCTTGTTATTGCTCTTTCCATTCCAAGAGCTCCTTTTTCGCAGAATGTGGATCATAAATCAATTATTTAATAGATCTGTCGACAGAAAGTGTTCACATTAGCAAATGCATTTAATTTTATAAAACCAAAGCTGCAACACAGCTGGAAAACAGATATCAAATGAAATAAGCAACTATGGACAAAGCATAAAAATATGATTCAATAGTCATGTGACATTTTATAAGTTAGTAGAATTCTCTCAACTTTCGTAGAAAGACGTTTGTTATAATCAGGTGTCGGATGTAAGTATCTTTCTCAGTAATGAGCGTGTCGTATTTGCGGTGCTTTCTACAAAGGAATGTCAATAGAGAGGATAATGGCCTTTTTTTTCTTACCTGTGCCTCTGAAAGGCACACACTAATGGCTTTCTTTTGTCACGTGGTTGTCGCGCAGCTGGGTGCCCACGACGCATTACGTGCAGGTGGTCACTTAACTGTCTTAACGAAATATTTACGACACGAGTTTCCGCTACAGTGGCAGTCTCATGTAAAAAATTTCACAGGTCAATAATTTGCGTTACACATCTGTAGAAACAAAATTCTATTAATATAACAGTGTCCAAAAATTTTTGGCGGCCTTGTGATACATTCACGCGTATACACACATTTCATAACTCTTACAGTACGATTCTTGGTTTCCAACATCCTTTTTCACAAACCAGAGTCCCTAACCACTACTCATTATTCCTTACCTTATTACACATATATATATTCGTCGACACTTCTTCAATATTTCATCATAACAGATACGTAGCATAACCAAATAACTCATATAGCATCAGCTTAAACATACTTCAGCAGCATAATTCACATCGTCGTCGTAATAATAACATCATAACACCACAGTTAAATTCTCAAAATCGTCGTAGCTTCCTCCACTAATTTCAAAACCTAAAAAAAAAATCTCTGCTCGTGTTAAAAGTGTCATCTACCTCAAACGTACTTTAAAAATCGTGATCCCATACTAAATATATCATTCAAAGCTCTCATAGTATGACAATGGTTCCGAAAAAGTATGAACAGTTCACAAAGTACAGACAAAATACCATTTCGTAAGTGTGAAGTTATCCAATGGTGTAATTACGTAAACATCTGTCACTGATGTAGTAAAGTAAATGTTTGTTTCTCCCAGTTAAATGATCAGATAGCTGTGTAATTTATGTGTTAGAGAAATATGGTACCGATGTGTAAAGTTGTATAAACAAATACCATATTAGCTAGGGCTCCTTGTGCTTGCCAAACACATGGTACACAAAGTAATCGTGTACCCCCCTGAGGATAATGTAATTATATCCTCTGGTGTTACAGATTACAGCATTGGAATGAAATGTATCACGGAAAACTTTCTTTGTAATTCAAATATGTTGAAAAATAAATAGTTTAATGCGTGTCCTGTAGCGCTAAATGTGCATCTTGCTGTAAGACAATCTCTGTGGAAGTGTCGTAGTTGTTGTCCTCCGAAAGCTAAGTTCTGCAGAAGTCAATGTACTTACCTTATGATAAACGAAATTGAAATGCTTTGCGTATAGATATCTTAGTTATTACGCTTATTGCCGTGATGAAGTAAGTACTGTACTGTACGTATTGATGTGCTACAGAAAAGGCTGTCTCATTGTAGCTATACCACAAACGTTACTACTAAAACATGTTTTACTTTCCAGAAACTGTGCAGATATAAAACAGATAAACTGCAAAAGCAACATTGTAAATTGTCACTCATTAGTAGCGTCGTGATAAAATCGTGTAGCTGTCACATAAACTAACCACTGTATCATCTGGTATCTCACAGAAAGTACTTTAAATCCAGAATGTATTTTCAAGTAAACCAAAAGGTTGCATTAAAATCCCATTAGCAATACTGGTAAATGTTCTAAGTATGTGAGCCTTATGGTCGTTACGTAATCGTCCGACTAACAAGCAAGAATGTACACGCACAATAACACTGTGAAGTCTGTTCACTATAACAATGCATTCGTAATTTCTGTTTAAATATGTTCCGTAGGTTCTAGACTGGATTGTAAACTTCAAACATTGTTGCATGTTAACAGTTTCTCAGTGTGACAAAGCATACTAGAAATGTGAAGTGAAATGTTTTATGGCAAAGACAAAGTTAAAAAGCAGATTATCTTTCAATAAACGGTTTTACATGTGAAATGTGGTGTAAACCTTTACTCTTCCTAGTATGCAGAGTTTCAACTTTAACGCAATTATCATGTGGTATACGTCGGATTCTGTAAGGTCCATTGTAAACTAGAAAGAATTTGTGACTCAAGTGTTTCTTCTTATGTGACAATGAATGAGTTTTAATGAGAACTTTCTGACCAATATATAATTTCTTTGCATTTGCTTTACCGTGTAATTTTTTCCTTTTGTCAGCAGCAGAATTTATATTTTTAATAGCCAAATCAATTATGTCTTTGTGTCGAAGTTTACGTGTATTTGGAAAAGGTACAAGCTCTCTGATTCTGTTTGGTGGTTCTTTATTCTTCAGTACAAGAACAGGTGGTAAAGCAGTGGAGTCATGAGGCATTTCATTCAGCACGTTTTGAAATAAGTGTAAATATCTGTCCCAATGCTGATGCTTTCTGTGACAATAAAGTCTGCAAAGCTTATTGATATCTTTTATAATCCTTTCAGACGGGTTACAATGTGGTGAGTACAATGAAATAAAAACAGATTTGATTTTATGGTTACGAAGCATGCGTGACCAAACAGCAGATCTGAATTGCGGTCCGTTATCTGAAATTACTTTACTAACGTGTCCAACTTCACGTAAGAAATTTCTAACAAAGGCGTTGGATACAGACTGTCCAGTGGCTTTACGTAACGGAGTGAAAGAAACAAATTTTGAAGTAAGTTCAACAGCGACTAGAACGTACGAAAATCCATTAGATGTTCTGACAAGCGGTCCCAAGAGATCAACAGCAGCAAATTCTTTTAATTTAGAAGGAATGATAGGAAACAATGGAGCACAATGAGTGACAGTACATGGTTTCGCCTTTTGACAAAGTTTACAAATAGACAAGACTCTTCGAATTCTCTTTTCCATATTGTTAAAATAACAAGTCGTTCGAAGAATATGATAACATTTTCGTGGACCAAAATGTGCATAGCTGAAATGAATGTACCAAATGAGCTTATTAACAAAATCGTCTGGAATGCAAAGTACCCATAGCTTGTCACCAACAGTGCATCGTTTGAACAGTATGTTGTTTCTAACCAGATAATAATGCCGAATCTGTGTGTGTGCCTTTTCATGCCATTTACTTTTGATGTCTTTCCAAATCGGATCTTTATCTTGTTCATGAGCAATGTCCTTTAAAGATGTGGTGATGAAGTTTTCAAAGGCGACTTTCTGGATGTAAAGAATACTGAAATTTCTCTCGAGGTTGCTTTCTGTGTTACTTTTCTCAAGCCCAGCCGGTGCGCGTGACAGTGCGTCCGCAACAATGTTCTCCTTGCCGGGAATGTAGACTATTGTGAAGTGGAATTCTTGCAGAAACAATGCCCAACGTTTTAAACTGTCATGATTTACTTTTGAAGACATAAGAAATTGTAATGCACGATGGTCACTGTATACTTTTACGTGCTTACCATAAAGAAAGAAACGGAATTTGTTAAATGCCCAAACGATAGCTAAAGCTTCTAATTCAGTAACGGAATAATTTTTTTCAGATTTTGTTAGCACTCGGCTAGCAAAAGCAATGGTTTTCTAAACAGTAATGTCATTTTCTGTGGCTTCTTGAAATAAATGGGCACCAAGACCGACTTTAGAAGAATCCGTGCTAAGGCAAAAATCTTGTGAGAGATCTGGATGAGCTAGTATTGGCGCGTTAAGTAGCGATTCTTTCAAAGAATTGAGTTCCGACTGTGCTTGTTCGTCCCAGTTCCAAATAGTATTTTTTCCAGTGAGAGAACAAAGTTTTGGTGTAACTAGAATTTGCATATTCAGAAAACGACGGTAAAAATTTACGAGACCTAGAAAACTGCGGACTTGTTTTTTTGTGGATGGAACTGGAATGGCTCTGATTGCTTCTAACCTTTCAGGATCTGGCTGAATCCCTTCAGAAGAAATAATATGTCCCAAAAACCTCACCTTTGACCTACCTAATTCAGTTTTTTCCAAGTTAACTGTAATTCCAGATTCTGCAAAAATACGTAACAAACTGTTGAGGATGTGATTATGTTGTCCCCATGAGGCTTCTGCTATTAGAATATCATCCACATATAAGGTGATGCGACGTTTTAAGAAATCAGGTAATATGGAATTTAGCCCGCGAATGAATGCTGCCGAAGAAATGTTCAAACCAAAAGGAAGTTTCCGAAACTGATAACAAACGACGAAACAAAGGAAAGCTGTATATTTTCTACATTCTGGATGAAGTTCGATCTGATAAAAGCTGGATCTGAGATCAATGGAAGACAACACTTTTACACCATTAAAATTTTGAAGAAGTTCTTCCAACGTTTGCGGCCTGTCTGTTTCAGGAATAATGATAGTATTGATTTGTCTCGAATCTAAGACAAGCCTGATCGATCCATTTTTCTTCTCAACAACATGTAATGGATTGTTGTATGAGCTTACTGCAGGCTCAATAATGCCGTCGTCAAGCATAGATTGTATTTCTGTTCTAACACGGTCCCTGGAATTATGTATGGTCTAACACAAAATTTAGTATGCTCATGAACACGAAATTGGTATTGAAATCCCTTGATTGTTCCTGTTTTGTGAGTAAAAACTGTGGAATGTGCTTGTAAAATCTGAAAAAGGTCCTGCCTATCAGTGTCATTACAATTCTCAATTGTTTGAATTTTATTCTGAATTAACTCATCAGTTTCAAATGTGCCGTCTATATCATCCCTGTCAGTACTTGCAGAGCGACTGTTAGTGTCTAGTTCCGTAGAAAATTCCGAACTGTTGTCTAACAGAAGGTAAAGCCGATTAATTTCCTCGTCATGGTTTGAGAGCCAATCTTCAAATTTCAAAGCTATTGACTTACCTTCTTTCTCTAAACTTATTTCAGCATCGTGAAAGTTTAAGATTGCTTTGTTTTCATTCAAAAAGTCTACTCCCAGTATAATTTCCGTCGACAGTAATGGAACAATAAGAAAATTCATAGAGAAGCTGTGGCTTTGACAAAAGAATTCTAAGTTGGTTTGTTGGCGTACATCTACACTTTTTCCAATGACTGCACCTTGTAATTTAATCTTGCGTAACGGAAGTGTGGGGCAATCTTTCGATTTGCTGCATTTACTAAAAGCTGTTTCACTAATTACTGAAATGGGACTGCCTGAGTCAAGTACTGCCGTAAATTTTACGTCATTTACTGTAATGTGAATCATAGGATATGCAATGTTGTTATGTTTTACGTCCTGTTCCTGGAGTAAGATGTCCCTAATGTCTTCCATTTTAACGTAATTACTAGCTACGGCAGCTGCGTCGTCAGTTTCATGAGTACGTTTTCTGGCTGCCAGCGGTATGAGTCATTGTCTATTGTGTCTTTGTTGGCGCGAGTCGTTAATGGGATTTGGAGACCTAACTTCTACAAATTCACCTTGTCGAGAGGGCCCTGCTCTGTTTGATTCCCGCCAGTTCTGCTGTAATTCAGGTTTGTCGTTACGATCATATCGTCTGTCGTCATGTCGGTAGATTCCATAGTTTCTTTTTTGTCGGTCACGTGGTGGAGAATTTCTCTCTGAATCGTAACTGCGCGCTGGACCGTTGCGTCTAAAGTTATTCTGTCTCCCTTGATAGTAATTATTTTGGTTCCCATATTGTCTGTTTCTCTGATTGTCTCTGTGATAGTCATTACCGCGGAGAGGTGACCTTTCCCTGTAATTATTACTACTCTGCCAACGGTTGTCATACGGGTGGTGTCTGTTTTGGTCACGATTTGTATTGTGAGAATAGCCTTGTCGTGTCCAGTTATTATTTCTTTCATCGCGGAATTGCGACGGATGTGACCTGTAATTGTTGTGTTCCTGTTTTCGCGTTCCGCGATTGTCAGTGTCAATTTCTAATTCTTGTAAGAGTCCCTGAAAAGCTTCAATGTCGTCTTTGCAACGGCCTGCCAAAATAATATGCCGTAAATGTTCAGGCAATTTGATTAAGCAAATGCGGATGAGTTCTGACGGGCTGTATGGGTTTGACAGGTACTGATTCTTGTGCAACATGTCTTCAAAATATTTCACAAGACTGGAAAATTCAGATTGTTCGAAATGTTTCATCATCATGATGCCATGTTTTACTAGGTCTTGTGTGGCTTGGGACCAATATGCTGAGAGGAAGGCATGGTAAAATTCTCCTTCACTGTGACAATCGTGAATGACCGATCGCATTCTTACAGCTGGTTCATTCTCTAAGTAGCCACACATAAATTCTAATCTGTGCTCTAGTGACCAGTTGGGAGGAAAACAATGAGAGAATTGATGGAGCCACGCTTGTGGATGAATGTCGTTGCCAGAATTCTTAAATGTTTTGAATTTACATGTAGTAATGAACAGCTTATAGTCAAAATCATCGTCTCGGCGGGTAGCATATCGGTCATTGTTACGTCGTGACGGCGGTTCCATCTCAGAATTCGGTGTACCTTGCCAACTTTTTTCATAATTTCAGAAGTGCCCTGTGTTATTATTTTGTGGCTGTTCCGTATTTCTATGTCCCTCTTCCCGTATTGGAGCGCGAGTGTCCTCTGAAATACGTAATTGTTGTATTACCTGTGTCAGCTGATCTTGTACTTCCCGGATTTCTCTTTGGTGTTGCGTACTAATTTGATTCAGACTTTGTTTGAATTTCCTAATTTGTTCGCACTCTTCTGTGTCATTAAAGACTACCGATTTTGTGTCATTCAAATTATCATCTAACTTCGTAGATAAATTAGTGAACTGATCCGAAAGTTCGGCTACTTTCTCCGATAGTGAACACATTTCCTCATTGTGTTTTTCTGAACCAAGTTTCAGAGTGTCCATTTGTGTTGAAATCGAATCTACTGTGTCCTTTAAGTTTTCCTGAGTTCTTCAAGTTGCGTAACCGAATCGGTGGTTGCAACTGAGTCCATTTTAGCTTGCAAGGTGTCGTGATTTTCACGAACAACAGTTTGCAATTCTTTTATGGCTGCTTCGTGATTCTGTAATGAGTTTTCATGCCGCGAAAAAATAGGTTGAAAATGCTCACAAATTTGTATTTTTACGTCATTACAGATTTTTTGACATTTCGATTCAATGTTATGTAACTCAGTAGTTAAATCTTCACGTGTTTGTTCAAGTGCGGTGTCTAACTTCCGAAGATTATGTTCCATTGTGTCCAACTGTTGCTGTGTTTGTCTCTGATTTTGTTCCATTGTGTCTAACGTTCGAAGCTTTTGTTGTGTTTGTCTCTGATTTTGTTCCATAGTGTCTAACTGTCGCTGTGTTTGTCTCTGGTTTTGTTTCATTTGTTGCATTAATTGCAATAATAATGTATTAGTGTCTGGAATCTGATCATCTATGCTTTTCGGCAGTGCATTTGCACCGGCAACATTCACAGTTTGACAAGCAGAAAATGTGTCTCGGCTTATTTGAGAAAACGGTGAGGACGCAAAACCTGAATGTACAGTATTTGCAAGATTGTGTCCTGTCATATCGGATTCCTGACGCGAGCTGTTGCCGACCAATCGATCGATAATGCTTCCCTGTTCACTAACTGTTTCACTTCCTACACCATTATTTGCAGCCCGCTCCATTTCCCTATGCACTATTACCAAATTACTACTTTGAACATTTGTGAATTCATTACATGGTGGCGCTAACACATTGCCTTCGTCTTCACTGTCATTTCTCAGTTTACTTTGTAGCCTAGTATTACGTTTTTCACACGCCATTATTGTCACAATATTTCACACGATAACACAGAAAAGCACAATTTGAAGAGCAAAAATAAGAGAACACATTAACATAGCACTGAAAATAATATCTAGTTAATTGCAAGCGCAGCTGCGAAATACTTGGTGCAACTCTACGTGCATGCCACAACTGTTGTACTGTACAATAATGAAAGACTACAACTACAAAGGAAATTCCCTCTATGATTACGCGCTAGCAATAAAAAAAAATCTACATTAATTACACAAACTACAAGAAAAAAATCAGAAGATTCCAGTGAGGTATCCGTGGCTAAGGGTCGACATATGAAACGTCCCCTTAGAACAATTATATAAGACTGGTCTATGTGAAACGTCCTCTTTGAACAATTATACACGACTGTGCTTAAACTGACACACAATAGTTTTTAGCGCAACGCAATCTGACTTTCAATAATCCCTACAAAAGAATGGCCCTGACTAACGTTAACCTATATGTTTCACAAATCACTTACCTCACAAAAATCTTCGTTACTCGAACTACTGCAATACAGCGAGCGCCACTACCGCCAGCTAACTAAAAGATTCAAACTACGGAAGTCACTAACTACAGAGGCACAGTTAGCAAATGAAAGATTTTAATAGAGAACAAACAATGTATTTACCTTAATAGTCATAATATATATATATATCAGTTCATGACACCAATTCTTACAAATTTCAAATCTCTCTCCCCACGTCCACCACTGCTGGCGGCTCACCTCCAACTGCACAACGCTACGCGCTGTTAGCATCCAGCTGCCGCTGCCCAACACTAAAATGGCAGACAACAATGCAAACTAAACACAGACTGCGCACAGCACAGCCATTGATTTTTCATACCGAGCGCTACGTGGCGTTACCAATAAGAAAACGTAAACAGCCTACTTACAATACTGTTCAGAAAGTTATGAACCTCTTCTTTCACCTCGTCGTCGGAGTTGAATCTCTTTCCGGCCACATGTTCTTTTAACCTAGGGAACAGGTGAAAGTCACTGGGCACCAAATCAGGACTATAGGGTGGGTGGGTGATTATGTTCCACTAAAACTGTTGCAGGAGAGCAACGGTTTGCCGAGCGATGTGTCCTCTTCTCCGTTTCTTAATTGCCCGTTTGAGTTTTTTCAGAGTCTCACAGTACCTGTCAGCGTTAATTGTGGTCCCAAGGATCCAGTTCCGTCGACGAGGTGAAAGAAGAGGTTCATAACTTTCTGAACAGCATGGCGGCGAACAGGTACGACATGGGCATACAAAAAGTGCCACAGCGTCTACAAAAATGTATCGACAGAAATGGTGATTATGTCGAAAAATAGCTAAATGTTCAAGCTGTAAACTGATGTAAACCACTGTAGAAATAAACACGTCTATGTTCTTATAAAAAAATAAGAGACCTTACTTTTGGGATTACCCTCGTATGTTACGTGACATACGATCGTGAAAAATCTTGTACGCATCGTGCTCCGAAGCTTGTAATTACTTATTTATTAAAAGACATCTTGCTGCACATTACGATCAGCATGCATTAATATTTAATTGCCAGAGCGGTATTCAGCAAACGCCCTCCATCAGCGGCATATATTGCGTACGACTATACCAAATCATGTGTTTGCTAAGTATGAAATCTCTATGATGTTCAAATTTGTGTGGATTTCTGTGGTGCACAGGTTGTCGTGTGTAAGTGTTATACTTGCTGATCGCTATACACGAAACTGTTTTCACCGACGACAGTAGCGTCCAATACAACCGAGAAGTGTAGTCGTTTACTGCCTTCCCTTTCAGGTTTATCCTCTAGAATTCCTTGCAGTGCCGTGGAAACTCATCCCTGATGTCTTAACACACGTCGCATCGTCCTGTTTCTTCTTGTCACTGTTTTTCATATATTTCTTTCTTCGCCGATTCTGCAGAGACCCTCTTCACTTTTTACCAGCCCACCTAAATTTCAAAACCCTTCTATATCACCACATCTCAAACGTTCGACTCTCATCTTTTTCGTTTTCCCCCCACTCCATGATTTACTATCATACAACGCTGTGCTCCAAACGTATATTCTAAGAAAGTGTTTTCTTATATTAAGACAAGTTTTTTAATCTAGCACACGTCTTTTAGAAATAATGGCCACTTTGACGGTGCTTTTTTTTACGTCCTCCTTCTTCCGCGGGTCACGGGTTATTTTGCTTCCAAGATAGCAGAATTGCTTCAAGTCTTCTACTTCGTCGTCATCGAGTTGGATGATACGTTCCTCGCTATTCTCATTTCTGCCAGACCTCTCTACTTTCCTCCGTATTTAATGTGATGGCACCTGCCAGCAGCCAACAGCAAAGTAAAACTAAACATGTATTTAACTGCATCATATTAGGAATAAGCTCTACTTAATTCTCACGTCTGTCTCTTTCTCTCTGTGTAAGTATGTTTAGTGTTCTTGTATCAGTTACCTGCCCGATATTTTATTTTACTCACTACTTCTCCCCCCCCCCCCCCCGCCCCCCTAGGAAAGATGGATTTTACCGAGGCAGTGTGACTTATGTGCCTCAGTGATACAAACTGCTGAACCGTAAGTGGAACTACAATGGAGGGGTATCTGTGGTCAGGGTAGCCTGCGGATCCTGAAGCGGGGTATCATCCGTTTCAGTAGTTGCAGGGACAACAATCTGGATGGGTGACTGATCTGCGCTTGTAACATGAGCCAACATGACATTTCTGTGCAGGTACTGCAAAAGACTGAAATAAAGGGAACCCTACAGCCGTTATTTTTCCTGAGGGCAAGCATATCTATTCTATGGCTTACTGATGGTGGAATCTTCCTGCGTAAAAGGCAAATTAGTTCCTCATTTGCGAATCCTGCCTCGGGCATGGATGTGTGTGATGTCCTTAGGTTAGTTAGGTTTAAGTAGTTCTAAGTTCTAAGGGACTGATGACCACAGATGTTATGTCGCATAGTGCTCAGAGCCATTTGAACCATTTGCTCCTCATTTGGATCTGTGGGTACGGACTACTCAGCAAATGTCGTCACCAGAAGAATTAAAATCGGCATTCTACTCTTTGGGGCGTGGAATGTTAGATCGTTAATAGAGTAGACAGGTTAGAGAATTTTACAAAGGACGAAGTTACATGTGGTGGGAATGAGTGAAGTGTGGTGGCATGAAAAACATGGCGTTTGGTTAAATTACAAAATAAAATAGGAGTAATACTGAAGCAGGTATAATAACGAATAAGGAAATACAGTAGAAATAAAATTCAATCATCAGTTGCAAATATATTTTTATTGTGCTTTAGTGGCACAGACAAATTATTTTGTCACCTTTAGAAACGGGAATGCTGGTAAGGTGTTTCGCACCCACCAGTGAACACATTATCATAGTCAAGATCGACACGAAGCGAAGACCGTCCATAGTAGTACAAGCTAATATGACAGCTAGCTCTGCAGATGATAAAGAGAGCGATAGAATGTAGTAGGCGAAAATGGACTGCGGGAAAGGAAAGAAAGATAAAAACTGCCTTGAAGAATTTTGCAAAAAAATTGTTCAAATGTGTGTGAAACCTTATGGCACTTAACTGCTAAGGTCATCAGTCCCTAAGCAAACACACTACTTAACCTAAATTATCCTAAGGACTATCACATACACCCATGCCCGAGGGAGAACTCTAACCTCCGCCGGGATCAGCTGCACAGTCCATGACTACAGCGCCCTAGACCGCTCGGCTAATCCTGCGCGGCAAGAATTTTGCTTTGAGCATAATTCGCCCACTGCTAACAATTGACCAAGATGTTAGGCGCCGCTCATGCATGGTAGTTTACGTCTTTCGGCGTAGAAGAGATCTTGAAACGCAGTAACCATTCAACTTGATTCTATAATGATAAGACAAAGGATCCGCAAACCCATTTTACATTGCAAGATACTTGTATTTCCAGTGGCAGATGTGTAATCTGACCATAAATTATTGATTAGGACTGGAGATTAAAACAGAAGGAACTGCAAAAAGACACATCAAAAAAAGTTTTGCATCACCTCGGTTCCGAGAGTTCCGAAACCTGTACAGAAAATTGGAATAGAGATCAACATTAACATCGTTTTTGCCCTTTTTATTGCTCAAGAAAGCCACACACTGCATGTTGTAACACCATACAGCGAGACCTCCAGAGGGTGGTCCAGTTTGCTACACACACTGATACCTCTAATACCCACTAGCACGTCGTCTTGCATTGAGACATGCCTGTGTTCGTCGTGGCACACTATCCACAAGCTCATCAAGGCACTGTTGGTCCACATTGTCCCAATGCTCAACGGCGATTCGGCGAAGATCTCTCAGAGTGCTTGGTGGGTCACGTCGTCCATGAACAGCCCTTTTCGATCTATCCCAGGCATGCTCGATAGGTTTCATGTCTGGAGAACGTGCTGGGCACTCTAGTCAAGCGATATCGTTGTCCTGAAGTAAGTCATTCACAAGATGCGCACTTTGGGGGCGGGAAGTTTCGTACATGAATACGAATGCTTCGCCAACATGCTGCCAATATGGTTGCACTATCGGTCGGAGGATGGCATTCGCGTATCTTACAGCCGTTACGGTGCCATGTATGACCACCAGCGGCGTACGTCGGTCCCATCCACATGATGACACCCCAAAACAGCAGGGAATCTCCATCTTGCTGCATTCGCTGGGCAATGCGTCTAAAGCGTTCAGTCTCCAAACACGTCTCCAACGATTGTCTGGTTGAAGGTATATGCGACACTCATCGGTGCAGACAACGTGAAGCCAATCCTGAGCGGTCCTTTCATCATGTAGTTGGGTCCATCTGTACCACGGTGCATGGTGTCGTTGTTGCAAAGATGGACCTCGCCATAGGCATCGGGAGTGAAGTTGCGCATCATGCACCCTACTGCACACCGTTTGAAACGTAACAAGACATCCTGTGGCTGCACGAAAACCATTCTTCAATATGGTGGCGTCACTGTCAGGGTTCTTCCGAGCCATAATCCGTAGGTAGCGGTCATCCACTGCAGTAGTAGCCCTTGGCCGGCCTGAGCGAGGCATATCGTCGACAGTTCCTGTCTCTCTGTATCTCCTCCATGTCCGAACAACATCACTTTGGTTCACTCCGAGATTCCTGCACACTTCCCTTGTTGAGAGCCCTTCCTGGCACAAAGTAGCAATGCGGACGTGATCGAACCGCGGTATTGACCGTGTAGGGATGGATGAACTACAGACAAGACGAGCCGTGTACCTCCTTCCTGGTGGATTGACTGCAACTGATCGGCTGTCGGACCCCCTCCGTCTAATAGGCGCTGCTTTTGCATGGTTGTTTACATCTTTCATGTTTAGTGACATCTCTGGTCAAAGGGACTGTTTCTGTGCTACAGTATCCACAGTCAACGTCTATCTTTAGGAGTTCTGGGAGCTGGAGTGGTGCAAAAGTTTTTTTGATGTGTGTACATACACGTTAATCTCTTCCTTATCCTCAACCCAGTCCACACGAACGCAGAACTTCACACATTTATGAACAACGTGTGTAGAAGGACGAAAGACTGAAGGCAGCAGAAGATCAAAGAGATAAAACATAAGGCCTAAGGGAAGTCCTTCGATATCACAGGAGATACTGAATTTAATCGACAAAGGAAAAAAAATTAACGCAAGAAATGAAGTAGGTGAAAAATGTAAACGTCGGAACAATGGTACTGGCTGAGATAGTAAAGTGGCTAAGTTTTAATGGCTAATGGACAAATACACGGCTATAGAACTACACGGAACTAGGGGAAAGACAGTTGCTGCCTAGAAGAAAATTAAAAAAAAAAACTTTGGAGAAAGGAGCTCGTATGGAAAAAGTAGGAAATCTGCATGTTGGAAGGAATATGCAGAAGGGTAATATACAAGAGTAACAACCGCGAAGGTAATATTAGAGAAAAGGAAGAGAAAGTAAATTAAGATTTAAGTAGGAGATATGATACTACGAGAAGAGGATGAGAGAGAACTGAAAGATTGGAAACAAGTGTCGCGGAGTCGATGACATTCCCACAGAATCATTGAGATCCTTTTGATAGCCGGCCAGGACATAACTGCTACACCTGGTGTTCAAGATGTATGAGACAGGCGAAGTACCTTCAGAATTGAAGAAGAAGATGGTACGCGCAAGCTTGACTGAATACTACCAAACCATCAGTTTAGTAAGCCACCGTAGTATGATACTGACACAAATTATTTATAGAAGAACGGAGAAAGTGGTAGAAGCCGACTTGGGGTGGATCAGTTTGGGTTTCGGAGAAATGGACGAACATGCTACGAAATATTGAGCCACTGCTTAGACATTAGACTGAAGAAACAGCATGCTATTGTGGCTGGCATCATTTGCTGTTGCCACTCTGCATTGACATTCCTACAAAAAGCTACGTCAGTTTCAGAATCGAGTTCTGTGGGAGCTGTGTACGTTATTTATGCTGGCATTGGTCATAAACACAGACGTAAACTTGGGGTAATGGTGTCTTACTTCATATTAAGGAATCTGTCTAACGTTCACCACCATTTTGGTGAAAATTAAAAATAATGAAATGAGAGGCGTTACGTCAAAATTAAAATCGTCCATAAACACGTCCTCGTATAATGAATAAGATGATTTAGTTTCCACTTCTAACTCTCCTCTCGGGAAAACGAAACAGATTGTTGTCCAAATTTTCACCGCTTTTAACCGATAATTCGTTCGTCAAATAAAACTTCATATCTCAATTAAATTATGTGTCCTGGAATGATTATCTACTGCTTTAGACATCACAACACAAACTACGATAAAACTCTGAAATTACGTTGGTGGTTTTGAAAGTGCTCGCTACGTTTAATCGTCAAGCTGTGTGCACATGCCATGCTGTTAGTACGATTACAATGGTTCAAATGGCTCTGAGCACTGTGGGACTTAACATCTGAGGTCATCAGTCCCCTAGAACTTAGAACTACTGAAACCTAACTAACCTAAAAACATTACAAACATCAATGCCCGAAGCAGGATTCGAACCTGCGACCGTAGCGGTCGCGCGGTTCCAGATTGAAGCACCTAGAACGGCTCGGTCACATCGGCCGGCCGGTTTTAATGTCCTGAAACCATTTCCCTTTGTGTGAAATTTGGTCCATAAATGAACAATAACACGATCTGAGAATTAAGAATGAATGTACTACAGTGAACCAGCTTTCTCATAGCGTAACGGAACAACAGAGGGGTAAAAAAGGACGAGTTAAAAAAAGAGCAACAGTGTCCAAAATTTTCATCTGATCTGACTGGGTGTTGTGTGCTGTCCTTAGGTTAGTTAGGTTTAAGTAGTTCTAAGTTCTAGTGGACTGATGGCCATAGATGTTAAGTCCCATAGTGCTCAGAGCCATTTTTCATCTGATCTAATGCAACATATCAATGTTGACATACACTCCAAATGGGAAAAAGGTTCGAATCCTGCCTCAGGCATGGATGTGTGTGATGTCGTTAGGTTAGTTGACTGATGAGCGCAGATGTTAAGTCCCATAGTGCTCAGAGACATTTTTTGTGTTTGCGAACAGTTGCTTCAGAGGCAACAACGGAAGGGATTTCTGCATCGCATTGTGACCGGGGACGAAAAATGGGTTCATTACGATAACCCTAAACGCAAAAAATCATGGGGATATCCCGGCCATGCTTCCACGTCAACGGCCAAACCGAACAATCACGGCTCTAAGATCATGCTCTACATTTGGTGCGACCAGCTCGGCATCGTGTACTATGAGGTGTTAAAACCATGTGCAACAATCGCAGGTCCTCGTTATCGAACGCAATTAATGCGTTTGAGCAGAGCATTAAATGCCAAACAGCCGCAATACAGCGAGAGGCACGACAAAATGATTCTGCAGCACGACAATGCACGACACCACGTTGCAAAAGAGGTCAAAACGTACTTGGAAGCGTTAAAATGGGACGTCATACCCCACCCGCCTTATCCTCCAGACATTGCGCCCTCCACCACCTGTTTAGATCAACGGCGCATGACCTGGCTGACCAACACTTCCGATGTCAAGAAGAAGTCACAAATTGGATCGATTCGTGGATCGCTTCAAAAGATGAACAATTTTATCGACGCGGGGTTGGTACACCGCCAGAAAGATGGGAGAAAGTAGTGGCCAGCGATGGAAAATACTTTGAATGATGCATGTGTAATCAATTTGTTTCATTAAAGCCTCAAATGCTGGGGAAAAAAGGGCGGAAGCAAAGTTGTACACCTTGTACATCACATCTGCCGATTTCCATCCCATTCAGACAATTGCTTCGTGGTGCGTCGTTCTTTTTTTGTGTTATTGACTCTGTATTTGCGCTTGGCTGCTTCACAGACTGTGGTTAGGGGGATTTAATTTCCCTTAGCGCTTTTCTGAGTACGCAGAGCCGAATAGCGTCTGATAATCTGATAGACCACACCACGAAGTTCGGCCCGCGCCACGCACTTAAAGCTCCGACACTTTGCTGGCCGCCTTCTGCCTCGTCTTTATTCCGCGGCCGCCGTCCCTTTTTACTCTCGGGGCACGGCCGAACCCTCGCTTCGGCGGCGCTGTCTATATAAATCAGATCACACCCCCGGCCCCGCAAACCCATCATATCTCTCAAATATGTCCGACAACAAAGTGAATTTTCGACACGGAATATATCGGCGGAACAAGAGAGACGTGGGAAAGCGGCGCCTTTGATGGAGCCGGCCGTCACTTTAGTCGGCTCCGCGCATGCATCGCGCGTCTGCCCGCAGCCACTGCCGATACGCTCCGGGGATTCCCCTGTTCCCCTGCCGCTGCCACGCGCCGCGCAGCTATCCCTGCTTCCGTCCTTCCTTCTGCTGCGGACCCCGCTCTGCTGATGACTTACGTACTAGGGGGGCTGCCGGAATCTGACACAGTAGGGAAGGAGAGGGTGACAGCTTCGTCCCCTGACACAAAGCTGGCATTTCTATCAAACTAATTAGTTTTTATCATACTGCTACGTAAAGCGCAGTAACGTAACTCGTATCATAAGTAGAAGGTGGACGACATTTACAGTTCTTTTAGGCGCTTTGGGTGGTGCTATTACGGCCGCTGTGCTGAAATGAAAATAACTTCGCACTGATGAGTCAAAACATTATGTCCACTTGTAAATCAACTTGCTTGTGAGATGTGCTTGGGGAACTGCATAGCGAACCAGCTTCGGCGGCAGTGTCGTGGGATCAATGCTCGTCTGCCCTCAGGCGTTTTTCCCCAAAATGCCGCTGTTGCACAGGCAGGTGATTTCTCCCATTCGCTCACTAACACTCGAGAGGAAGGAGATTTTCAAACGGATTGTGTAACCCTGACAAAGGGCCACGGCGCGGAATTGCGAGTACTTAAACTACAAGGATTACCACAGTGAGCGGTGAGGTTTAATAAATACAAAAGCGGCTAAGCTCTCTAAGGGTTCGTACAAACATACGACGATAAGTCATTTATTATCCGCAATTTAGTTATATTTTTGGTTATTTTGGTAGTACTGTCGTTTTACGTTGATGACGCATGCTTTGTTTATTTGTAGGTATATCTTTGCAATTTTCAAGGTGCTAGGTTAATTTCGTTATCGTTGCCGTGCTGTTAATCATGGCTGCTCCTCTGTCTATTTGCTCAAAAGAAGAGCAATGTTCATTGATCAGTTTTTGTGGCCGGAAGGCGTATCAGGGACCGAAATTCATCGAAGGCTTTCGGTACAGTACGGGAGCAGTGTTTTGCCACAACGGAGTGTCTACGAATGGACTGAAAAATTCCGAAATTGTGGCACAAGTGTTACGCACGATGAATGAGCCGGACGACCGTTTACTGCCACAAATGAAGAAACCATTGAGCGTGCACGTGAAATCATTCTCTTAGACAAACGATTAACAATTGTTGAAGTGGCACATCGTCTGTAAATTAGTCACGGTTCTGCCTACGAAGTCATCCACAACAGACTTGGGTTTCATAAAGAATGTCTAAGATGGGTCCCAAAACAACTCACACAGTTGCATAAACAAACGCGCTTGGACATCAAAAAAAAAAAAAAAAAAATTGGATCGCTATGGTAAAGAAGCAGACAACTTCTTAGACAGGATCATTACTGGTGACGAAACATGGATCCACCATTACGAGCCAGAGATTAAACGGCAGAGTAGGAAATGAAAACATCCAAATTCGCCTTGCAAGAAAAAGTTCAAGACCCAACCGTCCGTAGGAAAACTGACACTCACGGCTTTTTGGGACGCACAAGGATCAGTGCTGGAAGATTGTAGGGAAAGGGGTACAACAATAAAGAGTGAACGTTACAGTGAGATGCATACTGCCAGGTTAGAGACTGCAATTGGAAGCAAACGCCGACGATTGCAGTCAAACGGTGTGTTGTTGCGCGACAATTCCCGTCCGCATACTGCTGCCCACACTGCTGAAACGCTCCAGAAACTCAAATTTGATGTTCTGGATCATCCTCCATATATTCCTGATCTTGCTCCTTCTGACTAATACTTGTTTGGTCCACTCAGGCATTAAGGGGCCGTCGATTTTCCTCGGACGAAGCAGTGAAAGAAGCGGTGCATTCCCGGCTCGCAGCTCAACCGAGCACCTTCTTTTATGTAGGCATCAGGAAGTTTTTACACCGATGGACCAAGTGCGTTGAAACGAAAGGAGACTATGTCGAAAAATGATTATCTTGTAAGTTTCCTATTTTATTACAATAAAATGTTGTACCTACTTTTCGGATAATAATTGACTTACCCCCGTATAAAGGGAGCAAAGAAGGGAAAGCTGAAAGTTGGAACGATAGTATAGAGGTTCTATACAAGGGAGTGAACTTGGAGGCAATATTATAGAAATGAACAAGGACGCACATGAAGGTAAGATGGAAGATACGATACTGCGAGAAGAATTTGGCAGAGCACTGAAAGACTTAAGTTGAAGCTCTTCCAGAACTACTGATAGCCTTGGGAGGGTCAGACACGACAAAACTGTTCCTTTCGGTGTGCAAGATGTATGCGACAGGCGAAATACCTTCAGACTTCAAGCAGAATAAAACAATTCCAATTCTAAAGGAAGCAGATGCTGACAGGTTGATCACTATATCAGCTTGATAAGTCATGGTAGCAAAATATTTTACAGGAGAATGGAGAAATGATAGAAGACAATCTCATGGAAGATCGGTTTGGATTCCGGAGAAATGTAGTAAGACGGGAGGCAATACTGACCCTAAGACTTATCTTAGAGTTGATGTAAAAACAAACATACTTTTATAGCATTTGTAGATTTAGAGAAAGCTTTTGTCAGTGTCCACTGGAATACTGTGATTGAAATTCAGAAGGTAGCAGGGGTGAAGTACAGGGAGAAGGCTATTTACAACTTGTACAGAAACTAGATGGCGGTTATAGGAGTCGAGGGGAATGAAGGGGAAGTAATGGCTGAGACGGTAGTGAGACAGAATTGTAGCTTATCGCCGTTGTTATTCAATCTGTAGATCGAGCAAGCATTAAACGAAACAAAAGAAAATTTGGAATGGGAATTAAAGTTCAGGAGGAATAAATAAAATCTTCGAGGTTTGCGATGACATTGTAATTCTATCAGAGATAACAAAACATTTGGAAGAGCACTTGATCGAAATGGCCAGTATCTTGAAAGGGGGAAATGAGATGAACATCAGAAAAGCAAAACAAGGCCAATGGAATAAAGGCGATGCTGAGCGAATTAGTTTAGAAAATGGGACACTTAAAATAGTAGGTGAGTTTTTTTTTTTAGTTGGGCGTCAGAATAACTGATAGTAGGCGAAATAGAGAGGAGAACGCATTTCTGAAGAACAGAAATTTGTTACCATCGAATGTAGATGTGTTAGGACGTCTTTTCCGAAAGTATTTGTATGGAGCCTAGCCGTGCGCAAGTGAAAGATGGATGGTAAAAAGCTTAGACAAGAAGAGAATAAACCTTCTGAAATTTGGTGCTACGGAAGAATGCTGAAGATTATGTGGGTAGATGATGTAATTAATCAGGTGGCATTGAACAGAACTGAGGAGAAAAGAAATTTGTGGCATAACCTGACTAGAAGAAGGGAATCGGTTGATAGGACATAATCTGAGACATCAAGGGATCACGAATTTAGTATTGTGGGGAATTGTTGGGAATAAAAATTGTGAAGGGAGACCAACCGATTCAGCAGGATTCAAAAGGATGCAAGTTGCGGTAGTTATTCAAAGATAAAGAGGCTTGCCCAGGATAGAGCTGTATCAAATGCGTCCTTGGACTGCAGTCCACAAAAACAGCATAGCTAGTTCATCTCCAGGTTTTATGAATGCCTTTTCGAGTACGAAGATGAGTGACATAAATGGCCGTATCTTTTGGTCGTGTTGAGTTAGAAGCTCAGATTTTTTAAGCCACCAAGAGACCATAGACTTTAGTATTTGCAAACATTTCAGCTTGATCCCTCTACCTTCTCCCGAGGAAACGGGGTTTCAACATACGGACAGACAGACAGACGAACAAAAAATGGATAAAATTATTGTTAGGTAATGTAATTACAAATTAACAGTTTTCGGACATTTTCCTACATTTGTACTGTGAAACTTCGCTTCTTCCACAACTTCGTGATTCCAGGTAAATGTAAAGCGTGAGTCTGTCTACGAGAATAAAAATATGTCATATAAACAGCCGTAAGTTTTGATTTCATTAACTTAGAAGATTATATTCTTTTACGCCGCCATGAGACCGTCAACCTTAGTACTGGACACAAATTTAAATTTGATACCTCTATCTATCCCTTAGAAAAATGGGGTCTCAACAGTCGGACAGGCAGACGGACAGTGAGGTGATCCTATAAGAGTTCTGTTTCTACCGACCGAGATACGAAAAAAAATGAAAGATGAGGAGCACTCGTATTAAAGTGAAACATAAGTATCGTTTGAAAAATAATTAAATATTTTTGGTTTATAACAAGGGGAAGAAACCTGCCTTGCGATAAGGGATTTGGCGGTAGCCTATTGGCTCAGTCCTAAATGTAACAGTTGAGTCCAATATGGACAGCAGCTTGTTAAAAACCAATGAACAGGACGTCACTCTTGGCTGCGTCTTGACAGACAAGAGGCGGGCCCTAGCGGCCGCACAGTATCGGCTAATACACTCCAAGGCAAGAAAGTCCGACGCACCTTTAAGATATCATCCGAATGGCACTGAGATCGGTGGACGTGATGTACGTTTACAAACAAACAAATGATAACAGTTTCAGACAAATTGCATCATTTATTCAAAAGAAAGGACTCCACGAATTGAGCAAGTCACGAACGCACCAGTCCTCCTCCGGCCCTTCTGCAAGTAGTTATTCTGCTTGCCATTGATTGACAGAGTTGTTAAATGTCTTCCTGAGGGATATCGTGTCAAATTCTGTGCAACTCACACGTGAAGGCTGTCGGCTGGCCTTCCGTCGAAAGTCGAACTCCACAGTAATCTAGGTTCCATTCCACAAAGCCTTATGGGCGTGAAAATCACCCAGAAGTAGAAGAGGTGGGGGGAGTTGGGAGATAAGTGCAGCCAATACATGGTGCGGCAATTCACCATCTGGAGGAAGGTAGATGCTGACGGACACTGCTCCTAAAGGTGTTTGTTTGAAATGGCACAGGTTCGCTACATATAGAGGTAAGGACACAGATACAGACTCCACCTGACATCCTGTTATGGTAGTTGCGGTTTTTGTAGTACCCCCGACAGTCACGAAGGGCGGCGGTCCCCGTTGCGGGAAATCAAGTTTCCTGAAGGGAAACGCAAAAAGCAGGTGTATTGCTTAAGAACTGTCGTAACTCAGCCAGGGGTGAGAAAAAACTGCCACAGTACCACTGTCGTCTTTGAAGGCATGAAGGGATCAAGGAAGCAATTTACGCCTCTGGGTCACCTACCGCCACCGGTTGAATGCTGGTGTCGAGTACCATTGTGGCTGAGGCATCGGCGAGACCTAGGTCCTCAAGGGACGCTAAAATATCCACCTCGTTCTCAGACACAGAAATGTTAGGGAGTGATGGTGTCAATAAGAAACCATCCCGTTTCTGAACTGATTTCTTGATTCTTCGTTTGCCCTCTCACCACTCTGTAGGGGCTTGCTGGGAAGGCTTCTCTGAAGTGGCTTAAGGGATAGAGGAAGACCGAGAAGCCGTTCGATCAGCAGCTAGTGGCTCCTTCAGTATCTGGCTGGTGTCCACTTTAACATGAGGGGGACCATGGAAAGTAGAGTGCTCCATATGAGAGGAACCATAGGAGGCTGTTGCTTCTCCAGCTGGGGGGAGGGGACCGATGTCCCAGGGTGGGAGGCGGGGGGGGGGGGGGTGACAGTGCCCAAAAGTAGAAGCTTTGGGACCAACACAAGAAGATCTGCCACCTACTAACAGAATGGGAAATATAGATGGCCGGCCCCAGGGCCAACTGGAGAAGGCTCAGACGAGGACGCCAATGACGGATTCGTCATAGTAGTGGCAGTGTAAGACGATAGCAATCAGTCGGAATTCAACCTTATGCATTTCAGTTTAGCATCTCAGTAAGACAGCCTGTCAAGGATCTTGTACTCCATAACTTTCCTATCCTTTTGGAATACCATGCAGTCTGCCGAGCAGGGGGATTGGTTCTGTCCACAGTTGACACAGGTGGGAGGAGTGGAACATTGAGTACATAAGTGGGGAGGCTGCAGCTCAGGCACCAGCAGTGCGATCCCTTTGTATCAGGGTGCTATGACAGTCTCTACATGTGTCACTGGAACTACAGCGGGAATACATCTACCCAAATTCCCAGGACTTAAAGCATCACACAGAGGAAGAGACGTATGGTTTTACATCACAGCGGTATACCATCACCTTGACCTTTTCAGGTAAAGAGAGACGCTCAAAGACCAAGATTAAGGCATCAATAGCAAACCTATTATCTTCAGACCCCCTATTCCCATGCCATACGAGGTGAACGCCCCATCGTTCTAAATTCGCGCGTAGCTCGTCAGCGGACTGCAACAGGAGGTCGCCATGAAAAATAATTCACTGGACCATGTTGAGGCTCTTATGGAGAGTAACCAAAACGGGAATATCACTCAGCTTGTCACAGCCGAGTACCCACATGACTGGACTGGGATACCGTCCGAATCAGGACTGACCCATCGCATGTTCAGGCTACACTGTCATTTCCTCCAGGTGATCTACGAAAAATCGAATCTTTGTAGCCGGAAACGAGTCGTCATCAGTTCTTCTCCACACTAAATAATGAGACGACTATGGGTCTCTTCTTTCTGTAGCCCTATGTTCCTCCCATGGTGTAGCTAAGGAGGGGAACGATTTAGAGTCATACTTCTCAACATTGAATTCAACCTTCTCTTTTATTAGAGACTACTGGGTCCATCTGATGCCCAGCAAAAGATGACTGGTTCCGCTTCATTTCATGTCACCTACCCTGACGCCAGCCACTCCGATCAGTGGCTCTTCGCACGAGCGCCACCCAGCCACAGCAAAAGCCACCTGGAGCTATGGCTGTTTCTGGGACTCCTGATGCCTCAAGACGATGGGCTTCTACTCCTTGTCATAAGTGGGGAGGCTGCAGCTCAGGCACCAACAGTGCGATCCCTTCGTAGTCAGGGTGCTATGACAACTCCTCCACATCGGACTGACTACCATGCTGGATATTGGATGCGTAGAAATCCATTACTGTCATGGGGAGAAAAGAGAATAGTGGATAATGGGTAGAGATTATACACCCTGTAAGGTGTCATCATCCAGGTAGCTGGAATATGGGTGGAATTGCTAGCCATGACCATAGTTGGTGCAGAATATCTTAATGCACAAGGGATATAGATGCACTACGTAATGCTTCCTTCCCCAAATGGCCTGCACTTCATAAAAAATTGGAAGATGTGGAGGTCAAACCCAAAAAGGGGTACCAGAACTTATTAGGCCAAAAAGTGTGAGACTCCTTTTAGTCGGCTCTTACGACAGGCAGGGATACCTCGGGCCTATTCCAACCCCTGTACCCACAGGGGGGAGAGGAACCTAATGCGAATGGGTTTGTTGAAAGGGTTACTGAGTTACATGTACCTAAGATACCAAAGCTACACAAGTACTATTCACCACTGATGATATTATCCCCTCTGTAGACAGTAACGGATCTATAATCACTCGTCCGCTTGACTGTGAGTGGAATGACAGTGGTAGGTCTAGGGGCCCTGTACAGGAGGGAGGCACAGCTAACAGCTTCAAGCTGCTACCTTCCACTGAAAATGAAACTGAGCCCATGAGGCTCATTTTGCCTATTAGGAAATCTACCCCTTCAACATGCCTTCCTTCCTTCTGTTGTGGACCCATTCTGCTGACAGATTTCGTGCTTCAGTATGCTACTTAAGTGTGGCAGAGGAGAAGGTACACAATGTAACATTAACACTGGGACAGCAGCGACCAAACAAGGATTCTATAGGTGTTCACAGGAGGCAGACAAAGAGAACAGATGAAAAGCTGTTGTGATGGTCTGTAAGAGTTGATAACGATAAGTAAATTGAACACCATAGAAAAACAAAAATGACATTAATTTACTAATTAATTTCATGCTTGGTAAAAATCTATCGAGGCATGTCAGGGATAAGAACAAACGGAGTCTGTTTCTCTGGTCTGTCACCTCACACATGCCGCAAGAAACTACGAGGGCGTGCTGAAAAGTAATACCTCAGACTCCAATATGTGAAAACTGCTGAACCTTTTTAATTTAAACAAACGTTGTTATCATTGTAACTCTTTATTCTTCATGTCTACACATTTATTTCTCAACATAGTCATCCTGGCTATGAATACATTTCTCCCATCGAGAGACAAGTTTATTAATACCGTTACAGTAGAATGTTTGCTGACGGAGCCACAACCTCACGTCTGTTTTTACCACTTCATCACTCTCAAAGTGAAGTCCTCGAAGCTGTTCTTAAAATTTTGGAAACAAATGAAATTCATACGGGGCCAAGTCGATAAAGTGTACGACGACAATGAACCCAAGGCGTCGGACTGTTGGAGATGTCGCTGTGCTCGTATGTGGTTTGGTGTTGTCATGCTGAAGTAGACGGTGCTCCATGTGTGGACGAATTAGATTACAGCGCGCTGTTACCTTACACATAGACATGATACACGCTGCAATTCAGAGTCATCTAGCGGGAGAGTGCTGCAGATATACAGACATAAAGAATAAAGATATAGGATGATAATAACATTTGTTTTATTCAAAAAGATTTGAGAGTTTCACATAAAAGATTCGGTGACATTATTTTTCAGCACACGCTTGTATCTGTAACGATCTTACATTCTGCATAAAGCTGAAGTCGCCTGAAAGATAATTTCAGGTAGGCGTAGCATAGCATCCAGGAAGCAACAGTAGGAGATGTGGAGAAAAGAATTCCCTTGCAGAATTGCTGTAGGTTTACATGTATCTTAAGCCGAGAGTATGCTCAGGTATGTAATAGTTGATGAGAAATGTTACTGTCTCAACGATGAGGATACGAAAGTTACTTGCCGTTCCAGTCCTACACTTACAAATGCCATAAAAATGAACAAATCACATTATGAGCAAATTTGATGGCGAGTATTAGGTTATCATATATTAGGTAGTACATATTTTTAGACAAGACAGTTTAGGGATTTTTTTTGAATCAGGGAACCAGTAGCAGGCGACACGATTAAATGGAGCAATTTAGCAGTAGCTATTCAGGACGTACACATACGAGGAAAGAAGTGTAATTAAAAAAGTGTAATTTTCAGTTAATTTTCCATAAGGAATTTATAATGCATATTTTGAAGTAGATCAGGAATATATAATTCTGCAATTTATGTAAGAACATGGACTGTATTTTGAATTATATTCTACATTTTTTATGTAGTAGTTAGTATGTTTTTCGATTTTGGATGTAACTTGGTGCCACCAAATAAGCTACAATTTATTCTCAGGACAAATAGTGGGATACATCAACGCCGTGTGACACTAAATTATAACCACAGGTACAGTGGAACATTTCGTAACATTTACAGTTTTTATTAAGTATTAACTTGATAACCCTTTAATTCTGATTTGCGAATTCATTTATGTTCCCACCTGTTGATAGAGTAGCGTGAATTTCTGACATGAACCATTAGGTACTGTGGTATCTGGGCATGGAATTTCAAACGGATAGCCATCTACGTTTATTTAATATTTCAATCAATACGGCCGCAGGATTCCTTCGAAAAAAGCCTTCTTCTGCATTTTACGCCAACGGATCCGTTGCTGGGGATCATTTTAGCGCCTAAGCGAATTGGCAACGAAGCAGTGTGCTGCCGCCGCATCGAGAGCACTGCTTATCTTCATAAGTGTTGGACATCAGCGCCCCAGCCCCAGTCGTGCCAAGTGTTCAGAAGCAACAACACCTGACTAGATGCTAAATGGAGGCGACTGCAGTGCACATTAAAGCGGCATAACGAAGCCAGACGCCCTCTGAATGCAACCTCTTACGTTGCAGCCCAACACGCCCACGCCGTAAGCATAAACCCTTTAATCCACCCCAGGAATTTTATCCCTCTCTCCCCCCCAGAGAAACTTTGTTAGCTGTTACATGTATGTTCGTCAGTCATATATTGTGTACTATGGCTGACTAATCTCCTGGACTTTAGGCACAGCATCAGGGACTTTAGCCTATAAGTTGCAAGATACAAGTGTGCCAACATCTTGTAACTAAGATAGTTAACTGTACTCGGGAACTAGGATTAACTCGTAAAAAAAGCACCAATATATCAAGATGTTTTGATTTAAATGTCTTTGAAGCTGCCAGATAAGTAGGAGAGCTAGTTCCTTTCTTTTACATTACTAGCTCTGCCCAGGACATATTCGCCCTTTTTGATCTATGACAGGAGAAGTTTTCATTCTGACTACCCATTTTTACACTAATTTTGACATTCGACTGCCGACCATTAATCTCTCTACTTTCTTAGAAAATTTGAACCGATCCCACAAGTTTAAAACAAAAGTGACGCGTATAAAAATTTGCAGAAACCATGTCTTTTGCACGTAAAATTCTAATGAAGCTAAATTTTTGGAAGTGAGCTTTGAATTGTATCTTAAGAAAGCATTTCTATTGAGCTGATTCACTTCCTGCGTATTAAGTTGACGTAAGAACGAATTTTACCTTATATATTCAGCTCTGCAATTAAACCAGTGTATCATGACAACGGATATAGATTGTTGGATAAAACAATTCATTATGGCTTTATCCATTTATCTATCTTCGTACAATGTTCGTATAGATTTCTACAAGTTTAAAGCATGTCAGCAGTGGACTCCAAAACCTCGCAGTAAAGTGTGTATTTTCCACGTAAAATCCAAACGAAGCAATAAGTTTTCAAACGATAAAAACTGAAATTAGACCAAAATACGATACAAATATGAACCAACAGCCTTGCTCCAGTCCGGAATTATTTAGAAGTGACTGGGCTTGCACGTAAAATCCGGACGAGGGTGACTCTTTTTGGACGTAAAATCCGAAAGGTGCACATACAAACTGTGCCATTAGTTGATCGTTAATTTCAGCACAATTAAAATCTTTTGCAAAAGGAATTAATCGATCGCACAATTTGCCTGGTAGCCAGATGGAGTTTGTCGTTCAAACCGTAAGTCAGCTACAGCAAGAAACATGTCAGAATGGCCACACAAATGGCCCCTAGTCTGGCCTAAACGCTTTTCACCCAATGTTCAGAGCTCACATAGGAACCGACCACCAAGAACCTTCGCCCACAAACTTCGATTCCGAGCTTTAAGGATATATATACCTTTGCTTACTTTCCAGAGCTTCAACCGGCCGGTGTGGTCGAGCGGTTCTAGGCGCTACAGTCTAGAGCTGTGCAACCGCTACGGTCGCTGGTTAGAATCCTGCCTCGGGTATAGATGTGTGTAACGTCCTTAGGTTAGTTAGGTTTAAGTAGTTCTAAGTTCTAGGGGACTGATGGCGTTGGAAGTTAAGTCCCATAGTCCTCAGAGCCATTTGAACCAGAGCTTCATACGATTTATATTGTACATATTAATCTCTAAGAGATACGGTATCAGAAGGCATCTACTGTTGACACCTGTTGTTATTCTACGTACATGTTTTACTACCTGAGGCCAGTAATTTTACAAATAAAGAAAGGAAACATACACTATGTGATCAAAAGTATACGGACACCCCTAAAAACATATGTTTTTGATATTAGGTGCATTGTGCTGCCACCTTCTGCCAGGTCCTCCATATCATCGATTGAGCAGCCAATAGACATCGGGGAGAGCAGAATGGGGCGTTCCGCGGAACTCACGGACTTCGAACGTGGTCAGGTGATTGAGTGTCACTTGTGTCATTCGTCTGTACGCGAGATTTCCACGCTCCTAAGCATCCCTTGGTCCACTGTTTCCGATATGATAATGAAGTAGAAACTGAAGGGACACGTACAGCACAAAAGCATACAGGCCGACATCGTCTGTTGACTGACAGAGACCGCCGACAGTTGAGAGGGTCGTAATGTGTAACAGGCAGACATCTATCGAGACCATCACTCAGGATTTCCCAACTTCATCAGGATCCACTGCAAGTATTGTGACAGTTAGGTGGAAAGCCGGCCGGGGTGGCCGAGCGGTTCTAGGCGCTACAGTCTGGAACCGCGCGACCGCTACGGTCGCAGGTTCGAATCCTGCCTCGGGCATGAATGTGTGTGATGTCCTTAGGTTAGTTAGGTTTAAGTAGTTCTATGTTCTAGGGGACTGAAGTCCCATAGCGCTTAGCGGAAGGTGAGAAAACTTGGATTTCATGGGCGACTTGCTGCTCATAAGCCACACATTACGCATGTAAATGCTAAACGACGCCTCGCTTGGTGTAAGGAGCATAAACATTGGACGACTCAACAGTGGAAAAACGCTGCGTGGAGTGACGAATCATGATACACAATGTGGCGATCCAATGGCAGGGTGTGGGTATGGCGAATGCCCAGTGAACGTCATCTGCCAGCGTGTTTAGTGCCAACAGTGAAACTCGGAGGCGGTAATGTTGTGGTGTGGTCTTGTTTCTCTTGGAGGGGGTTACACCCCTCGTTTTGCGTGGCACTATCACAGCAGAGGCCTATATTGATGTTTTAAACACCTTCTTGCCTCCCACAGCTGAAGAGCAATTCAGAGATGGCGACTGCATCTTTCAACACGATCGAGCACCTGTTCATAATGCATGGCCTATGGCGGAGTGGTTACACTATAATAACATCCCTGTAATGGACTGGCCTGCACAGAGTCCTGAACTAAATCCTACAGAACACGTTAGGGATGTTTTGGAACGCCGACTTCGTGCCAGGCCTCACCGACCGACATCCATACCTCAGTGCAGCCCTCGGTGAAGAAATCTTTCAGCACCTGAGTGAACGTATGCCAGCCATAGTGGGAGCTGGTATCAAGACTAAGGGTGGGCCAACACCATACTGAATTCACGCATTGCCGATGGAACTCGCCACGAACTTGTAAGTCATTTTCAGCCATGTGTCCGGATAGTTTTGATCACATAGTGCAGTAAGAATCGTTACTAGATTGATGAAATTAGATGTAATTCTCTTCAACAGGCAGTCTTTCACTGGGGACAGACTGTCGTGCACCAACAGAAATGGTAATTGTTAAATCATGATACATCAGTCTTATATTTGTCAGACTTTTTGTAGCTGTTCATCAGATAACTGGGTTAAAATGATTGAACTTCATTCGGAACTAATGTCCATAATCGACATCTGTATGGACTGTGATCGTCACATGTACGAATGCAGTATCGTATTCTTTGTGGCGTGGAACCTTCTGAATGTTATCTTGAGGAATTTCTAACCATTCTTGAAACACTTACTGTGTCTGTTCATGAAGATTCGTGAATGGAGGCTGGTATGAAAGCACTCATTTTCCCAGTGCATCCTACACGTTTCCTACTGGTGGCAAATCAAGGGACCAGGCAGTTCAGTCACAGATCCGTACATTCCTCAAGGAGTTTGTGTCGTGAACTGCAATGTGGGGTCTTACGTTATGAAATATGCCACTTGGTACCCTGGCCATTAAGGGAATGACAACAGTATTCACCATTCATGTCACTTACTGGCGCGCAGTTAACTTCCATTTAATAATTGCTAAATTCGTCGTGTTCTCATGTCCTATAGCTCACCACACTCTGATTTCATGAGTTGGAGAGCTTTCGGTATCGAAAATTGCCGCTTTCTGTAACCGCTGACCATGTTGTTTGTGAACACGTTGCTGTCGATCTGAGCGGCACAGACAGAAGCGAGATTAACCACAGAAGAGCATTCGATACGTCAGTTGAGTCTTGTTCTAAATCCTGCAAGTTGTCGGCTGTACGGTATGAACTATCAATCACGTTTGACAACTCGAGATCCCAACACAAATTTCAGTAATCTGTTACTGACGGTTCGTCGTGACACACTGCCTGCAACGTCTGCCTGGATTCCAGCGTCTGTCATTTGTCTGTTAGTCACAGCGAGTAGAACGATCCCCTGATCTTCTCGTGGTGCGCCCTTCTAGGAAAATATCGGCCCCCTCTTGTTGCCACACAGTTCTCGCATTCCGTGCGATCTGTCATTATGTTGCTCTCATGTTTCTCTCGCCGGTAAGTAAATCTTTTTCAAAGTCCGAAAGATGGCTATAAGCTGCACTTGCTGCCCCTCTGTGTTTGCTTTTACTGCTATCTCCACCTGAGAAGTTTCCGTAACGTTAGACACACGTAGTAGTCATTGTACAAATAAACTCATCAAGTTCCCTTGTACGAAATAGGTTGAAACGACTGATAACTTTATGCAGTAGTATCGAACCCGGCAATGTTTCGCCACCCCCTCTTCTCCCTCCTCCCTCTTTCTGTGCATATCCCTCTTCCCCTCTCTATATCTCCTCCTTCCTCCTCCTTCTCCTTCTGTGTGTATCTCCTCTTCCCCCTATCTCCATCTCTTCCCGCTCCCTCTCCCTTTCCCTCTCTCCACCTCCTCCTACCTCCTCTCTCTTACCTTGAGCCTTCTTTTATTGTTATTGCAAATGCAGATTCCGTAATAATATTTTGATCATAAATTCAAATTTTCTGTTTTCTACAAAAACCGATACCGAGAAAGAAAACGAAAATTCCACATTGTTATGTATGCAATTTTTATTTAAAAGTATACAGTGCAACTCAAAAAGAATGACCTGGTTTCAAAACTCCATATCTGTTGATTAAAACATACTACAAACTTGGGATGAATAGGAAAATACTCACAAAATCTTCAAGCTGTATCTATGCTATTACAAATGTACGAACAACATCTAGACGATAGCTAAAATGTCATAAATTTTATGCTTATACAGACGTTATGGCGGCTGTTCTTGACTTCTTCTATTTCACCAGGTAAAGAGGATGATGCCATGGTTTATGGTAAGGTGTTGACGTTGAGTGGCTGTAGGAAGATACAAGAGGACTTAGACAAAATTTCTAATTGGTGAGGTCGACACAGTCATGTCGTTTAAATATTTGATCATAACGTTGCAAAGCGATATGAAGTAGAACGAGCATGTGAAAACTGTGGTAGGGATGGGAGAATTGTAGGAAAGAGTGGATCACTCGTAAAGGAGACCACATATAGAACGTTCGTGCGTCCTATTCTTGAGCACTGCTCGGGTATTTGCGATCCATAACATGTCGGATTGAAGGAAGACATCGAAGGAATTCAGACGAGGGCAGCTAGATTTGTTACCAATAGGTTTGAACAGAAGTGTTACGGAGATGCTTAGGGAACTCAAATGGGAATCCCAGGCGAGAAGACGGCGTTCTTTTCGGGAAACACTGTTGGAAAATTAAAAGGAATGGCGTTTGAAGCTGACTGCCGAACAATTCTGCTATCGTCAACATACATCGCGCTTAGGGATCACGTAGATAAGATGTGAGAAATTAGGACTCATACGGAGTCGTACAGAGAGTCGTTTTTACCTCGCTCTATTTGCGGAACGATTAGGTTGGGAAATGACAAGCAGTGGTATAGGGTACCCTCGGCCACGCACCTCAGGGTGGCTTGCGGGCTATCTGCGTAGCAGTAGATGAATGTACACTCCTTCACATATCCCCACAAGAAAAATTCGGATGGGGTCTTGTCTGGCGACCTTGGAGGCCAAGAAAGCAGGACAGGTCTCGGGGTCCCGTGCGCCCTATTCAGAACTGAGTTATCCTCAAATGCTACATAATTGACTTTTCCCACAACGTCAGGAGTTATCCGATGACTCCATTTTCCAAAAATATGGAGTTTCGTCATACTGGCACAATAACATGCGTCTCTTTCTCACTGACAACGCTGGGTAGGGCGCACGAGACCTCGAGACACTGCCCTGCATTCTTGGGTTAGACATGGTCTTAAGTAATGACATGTGTCATGTTGTGACCTGAACTGTCTTAACTCTAATTCGTGCATATGGTCTGCGTCAAAACGGCTTCATATGTGGATTTCAGATAAAAAAGCATCGTGAAACATGCGCTTCAAACATCAAATGGGAATCTCTGGAAGGAAGGCCATGTTCCTTTCAAGCAACACTATTGGGAAAATTTACAGAAACGGCGTTTAATGACAACTAGAGAACAATTCTACTGCCACCAACGTATATTTTGCATAATCATCGCGAAGATAAGAGACATTAGGGCTTGTACGAGGCCACATAGACAGTCGTTTTGCCCTCGCTCAGTCTGGTAGTAGAACAGCAAAGGCAATGGCTAGTAGTGGTAGAAAGTACCCTGCGTCACGCTCTATACGGTGGCTTGCGCAGTGTGTTGTGGATGTGGATGTAGATATAGATGTAATGAGTAGATTATGACAGCATTTTCAATTTCCTAATTCTGTCGGTAATTACATGAAAAACTGAAAATCAAATTATTGTTGCGTCTGGAAGACTTTAGCTAGGCAAGCTGTAGCAACGATTGGGTGACTGTTTTAGCCATTTACTATTACATATGTTTACACCATTCTTCATCTGTAGGATTTTTTTGTCTTCAGTAGAAACATTGAAAACAAAGTTCGCATATAGATGAAACTTCAACTAAGATATCCCACAGGTACTGATATACTTGATTATTAGTTTGGCAGTGTTCGGCCAAGGTGTTTACCGTTTACGGCGTCTTCCATTTCAGTCAGTGTAAGATTTTCTTAGGCGTATCCCTGCGAAAGCTGTTACTCGTTACCGACTCGGAGCTGGACACATTTTTCTGGAAGTTAGCCTATGGTTGCGAGTGAATGTCCCTAACGGACATTCAAATTGCGACGAGAGTGAGGCTTTCATACATACCACACTCCTGAAGGTGCACATCATTTACACACAAGGAAAGGCGCTGAATTAATTTGGCCCAAGCGCAGTCGATCTTGGGCCCCCTGTAGTTTAGATAAATTTAATTATGAGATTTATTATTAATGACGGGTAGGAATGCAAGGTAATTGTGTAGTTCAACACAGAAATTCTGACCTAGAATATAACAACGAGATTTATTGAAGAAAGGCGAATATGAGCATGAAATTCACTTATGAGCTGTACGAGAACCCTAAGCGCCGTGAGTTATTGACTGCATTGGTACGTGGAATCGATTGACGGATTCCCTGTTGGCCGGCGCAGCGTATATTACGAGAAACAGCAACAGACGACTGCTGTGTTTCGTGGACTGATGCGCTGCACTGAACCTGATACCGTCCGAGGTAGAGGGCTCCAAACTCGACCGCGAAAGTTTATATGTCCGGGTGACCAGACAGGTAAGACTAACAAACTACTCTCCGACGAAGTACAGAAGAGTCATTCGTTCGACTCTTGTGACGATCAGTATGGATTTACTTGTGTTTTCTTCGTCACGATCCCATCAGAGCTTCCGCTCCTTTGCACTAGTGACCATCCAGCCGCGCCCCAACGGAAACTTTTTCCGCCAGTCATGGCTATTAAACAAAAACGGCAAATCTCTCGAAAGAATTTCGTCACCCCAGCCGCCAGTGACAGCTCTTCCCGCCAATCTTGACGGTGGCCATACTCATGAGATGACATCAGAGACAACCTTCGCGATATGACTGGGAGAACATTACACAGTGTATGTGAGGTGCCGCCATGGCACAACCCCCGTCGTTGAGACAGACGGACACCTGGACACCCACTTCCCCGAAGCCCCACCAGACAATGCTGTCTCTCTCTCTCTCTCTCTCTCTCTCTCTCAAAACACGCCGCTTTGGAGGGCAACAGCGTTCGCCCTCGTAAAACAGAGTCCGAGCCCAGCTGTCGATTGCTAACATAAGATGGCGAGCCGCAGGCGACATCTTAGGGCCCTACCGCACTAGGACGCTACGGTAGGTCTGCTGGCAGCGCTCAGGTCTGTCAGTACGAGACACCAGAGGTGTACCTACTGTCTGCGCTCAGTAGAAGGTTCAAATTGTTCAAATGGCTCTGGGACAACTTCTGAGGTCATTAGTCCCCTAGAACTTAGAACTACTTAAACCTAACTAACCTAAGGACATCACACACATCCATGCCCGATGCAGGATTCGAACCTACGACCGTAATGGTCGCGCGGTTCCAGACTGTAGCGCCTAGAACCGCTCGGCCGCTCCGGTCGGCTCAGTAGAAGAGCTAGTACCTTTGTGTCCAAGTTTGACGTTCTGGATGCATCCTTTCATTACTGCTCGTGGCATAAACAGATTATTTCACACGCTGTGCAATAATTTAAGAAATTACACTCCTAAATTTTTCAGTTTCGTGAGGGTGTCAGTACAACTTGACAAGTGTCAGTACAACTTGACAAGTTAGGGTGGATCTCCCGAAATTGAAACGAGAGAGGACATTGTTTTAAGTAAAGTAATCTCACAAGAAGGAAAGATTTACATGACCTGTCTAATAGACAGCTAATTATTTGTTGTCTGCAGTTTTAATTATAACAGTTAAGTATACGCAGAACTGTTTCTTCAGTTTTTATTTGAAGCGTACGTTGTTACAAACTGAGATTCAGTTTACAAATGTTTTAGCTGAAAAGTAGTAAACCTGTCTCATTTGTTTACATACCTTATTTCTTAAAATAATTCTAAGTGTCTGATGTCTCAGGTACTTTAGCATCAATTGCTGCAACAGGAGATGTTGCTGTGCTGTTCCGGTCTGGCAATAGGTTTAGAGGGAAACTTTCATATCCCGAATAGAAAAATATGTGTTGTCTGGACTGTGGAGTTCTAGTGACTGGAGTGGAATGTTAGGAACAGGGCTTGAGGAAATGGAGGATCAATAATTTCCAAGATCTTCGGCAAACTAGAGTCCAGAAGTGAATTATAACAAGTAGTTTGAACGTGATTGTAAAGTGGAGGAGCTTATTCTTCGAATTGGGCTTCATTTATGACGCTCATAATACCTAACATTTTAATTGTTATTTATTTTTTTCATTTCGCATTTTGGATAGTGATGAGTGTCCCAAGTAGGTGGTCCGATCTTAATCTCGAAGATAAAAGATTCGGTGTCAAAACTATGCATAGCGTTCAGGTGAGTGAAAAAGCTCCTACGGCTGGTGACCTCGTCCGCCCCCAGTCTCTTCAACCGCTGGACCGGTACGGCTATTGTACAGGCCGTCCACATTTCTGGGAATCCGTCAGCCTTCCCCCTCGCCGGCCACGCTCAAAGCTGGCTGGCACATAAAACAGCGATCGCAAGGTGGAAGAACAAATGACTAAAAAATTCTGTCCGTCATCCCCGCTAATTAGTTCCTTAACATGCAGGTATAGAGCATCCGATCACTGATTTGCATAACGAAGCACGTCCACGGCATTTTAAAGGCAGTTTTCATATACATAGTGACAATTATTGAACTAAATGAAACATAATCGTCATATCTTCTGAAAATTTGGCGTTAGTAGGTTCAAACTGCACAGTCGGCCACGGGGCATGATGGAAATTAGTTTGTGCAGGAGCGTTTGGTTCAGCGACAAACCCCGCTTTCGTTTGGACGGATTCGTCATTTAGCAAAACTGGCTCATTTTGGGGACTAAGAATCAGAGCCTTTTCACCCTCAACGGATGACTGTGTTGTGTGCAATGTTCAGTCACGGAATAATCGGTGCGATATTCCTCGGTGGCACGGTGGCTACCGAACGGTACGTGAAGGATTTCGAAGATTTCGTCCCCATTATCCAAAGTGACCCTGATTTCTACAAGACGTGATTCATGTAAGACGCAGCTCGACCCCCATCGAGCAGGAGGAGTACTTTGTGGGATTGTGGCTCTGGCATGGGACTCGACTGGCCGCCATATTTTCCATAGCTAAACACATGTGACTCCTTCTTTTGGGGCTATATTAAGTGCAAGATGTGCAGAAATAACACCAAAGTCATTGCTGAGCGGAAAACAACCATTCAGGATGTCATCGACAGCATCGATCATCCGACACTTAAGCGGGTCAGACAGAATTTCGCTATTTGTATCTGCCACTTAATCGTCACAGGCATATCGAACATGTCATAAACTCAATCGGAGTATCTACAGTGACGTTTACACGTTGAATAAGGTATGTGCACGCCGTACTTTGTAGCTAATTTACCTTTTGTTTATATATTTCAGTAATTGTCACGCTGTATGCAGAACTGGCGCGGTAGGTCTTACTTCATCTACATCTACATCTACATCTACATGACTACTCTGCAATTCACATTTAAGTGCTTGGCAGAGGGTTCATCGAACCACAATCATACTATCTCTCTACTATTCCACTCCCGAACAGCGAGCGGGAAAAACGAACACCTAAACCTTTCTGTTCGAGCTCTGATTTCTCTTATTTTATTTTGATGATCATTCGTACCTATGTAGGTTGGGCTCAACAAAATATTTTCGCATTCGGAAGAGAAAGTTGGTGACTGAAATTTCGTAAAAAGGTCTCGCCGCGACGAAAAACGTCTATGCTGTAATGACTTCCATCCCAACTCGTGTATCATATCTGCCACACTCTCTCCCCTATAACGCGATAATACAAAACGAGCTGCCCTTTTTTGCACCCTTTCGATGTCCTCCGTCAATCCCACCTGGTAAGGATCCCACACCGCGCAGCAATATTCTAACAGAGGACGAACGAGTGTAGTGTAAGCTGTCTCTTTAGTGGACTTGTTGCATCTTCTAAGTGTCCTGCCAATGAAACGCAACCTTTGGCTCGCCTTCCCGACAATATTATCTATGTGGTCCTTCCAACTGAAGTTGTTCGTAAATTAATACCCACGTACTTAGTTGAATTGACAGCCTTGAGAATTGTACTATTTATCGAGTAATCGAATTCCAACGGTGTGAGGAAGGGGCAGAAGACCTGCCAGTTAAAGTCTATAAAGAGTGTTTCGCTGGGACGCCTGCCTACTTGTTAACCATTCTTCCGCCACTGTACCTCAGCTCCCAGCAGGTGCGGGGAGACGGCGCGCCGGCCGACACCAGATCTGCCCTGCAATTAATTAGCGCCGCCCCGAGCTAAGTGGCTTAGCACTCCGGCGCTAATTGGAGCCGGCAGCCTTATCGCGTGCCCGTCGCCTTCTCCTCCGCTCCTCCTCTGGACGGGGCCCTCGCACAGAACGCGGCTTCTTGCGGCATTCCGCGACACCAGTCCTCATTCTGATTTACGGCCAAGAACTGGAGCGTGGCGGGACTGCGGGTCGACCTCCACAGCACATCTCAGTACGTCAGGCTTTATGGGACACCTGCGGGTTGTACAGTACACGTAGTGCCGTGGTAGACACTGCTTTCTACACTTTATACACTGACCAGCTAGAACACTGATAGTAGAAACGACTCGTCGTGGCATGGAACAAATCAGGCCTTGATAGGTCGTTGGGGTGAGTTGGCACAACTTCTACACAAACATGTCGCGTAATTTCCGTAAATTTCGAGAGGGGGGGGGGGAGGGCAATGCTCTCTGACGCCACTTTCCGTCTGAACTGTGAATTTACTTTCAAAATCTATTCTTAAAGAATTTAGTTTATTTACTAGTGATTCATCAAGAACACTAACACATTTAATCACACTAGCTGAGCGTGGAAGAAGTTGCCAGGAAGTAACAGATGGAAAAGAAATTAGTTTTAACAAATGTGAATTTTATTCCTAAAAGCTTTTTCAAAAACAGATTTAAAATACAAGCAGAAAAGCACTCTCGTAATATGAAGTTACAATTTTATCTAGAGGCAAAAGAACAATATTAACAGTATGAGCCTTCGGGCTGAGAAGCTTGCCTGCTCCCATTGAACACGGCCGTTGTCATGACCGCTCACAACAATCTCTGAAGGAGTACACTGGTGCAAATCAGCAACACACCAGATTACTATCAACAAAAAAATTTTAGTAATTCACACAAGCACGTAAAGTATGCAACTCGTAAGATGGATGGAAATGGTACAACACTCAAATTATTTGCCACCGAAAGTGCAATACTTTTTTTTTTCCAAGACCCTTACGGTGGAAGGGTGGCATTCTTATAACCTAAAATGACTATTTAAATAAAACCCATAAAATGCAGACTTACATAAAATGTACAACATGCTCTACATTACACATATACCACCTGGCAATATGATAGGCAAGATAAAACATATTTCAAGAATTCGGCCTTTAAGCAATAAATTCATTAACACCGAATCCGACAAACATGACAGAGGCAGCTATTAACGTACGGCAAACCGATAGACAGACAGACAGACACTAACGGCCTAACAAATGGTGACCAGAGACAGACGAGGAAGCTGGGGACGAGAGACTGAGCAAGTAGAATTTAACAAGTAACTGAAAGAACATATCACTAATCTAATAACTGCAATTTCTGGCAAAGACCTGGCGCAGCACTCCCAAAACGCTATCCCGAACCGTCCGCTGCCAGTCGCTTGAACGGACGCAGGAAGGCTCGCCGATCTCCCGTCTCACAGCGTCGCAGCTCGCTCCAGCCACACCGACGTCGTGAGTTGACTCCCGTTCCTCTCGTGTCGGCCGCGAAGCCACTACGCCTCGCTCGCTGTACGGCGCGGCCACTGGACTCACGTGGCGACCTCACATGCGCCGACGCTCAAGGCGGACAAGTCATCTCGTGTCCCTGTGCGCGACCGACCAACCGATCGATCCAACCGCCAATGCCCATTGCCTGAGCAAACTCGAACAGACTGGCGGCCTAACACATACTAGCACTCTGGACGACCGACAACGCTAATCGCCTCACCAATGCGGACGAGAGACAGACTAACTTGGTTGACCAGCTGACCAGACTCGCCCAGACTGATAGACTGCCCTGGCTGACCAACTGCCTTCGACTGACTGCCCCTGGCGAGCTCATAGCGCCCCTTAAATGCACGTGAACAGGCACCCTTTCCCATCAGAGGGAGACACCTAAGCCGCGACTGCCACAGCGGCGCCACCGCCAGAAACGGAGGACGACTGCTTCACACTACCCGCTGGGGCGCGCTCTTCAAAACAACAAGTTTACCAGCGTCCCAGATGTGTTCGGTCCGGATAAGATCTGACTAGTCGGGGGACCAGCACATCTATTGGAACTCACCACTGTGTTCCTTGAAGTCCTCACCTTGTGGCATGCCGCATGAAACATGATCGTCCTGAAGAGAGGTACGTGGTCCTCAGCCAATGTACAATACTTCTCGGTCGACATGGTGCCTTGTACTAGCTCCACTGAAGTCACTGACGGCCACGTGAATGTTCCCCAGGGCATAATGGAGCCGCCGCAGTATGTCTCGGGGAGCTGTTCGGGTTCGCGCCCTCCATCTGCATTATGAATAAGGTACAGGGGTTCGTCAGACTATGCAACGCACCACTACTGCGGCATCGTCCATTGCCGGTGGTCAAGTGCTCGTTTCAGTCGCAGTTGTCGATGTCGTAGTGTTAACATTGGCACGTGCATTGGTCGTTAGTAGCAGTGGACCATTGTTAGGAGTGTTCGCAACACGTGTACTCTGCACACCACTAAAGTCTGATATTAGTTCCGCCACAGTACGTCACCAGTCCTGTTTTACCACTCTGCCCACACTACGACGTCCGACATTTGTAATGAGAGATGGCCAACCAACCCCATGACGTCCGGACGCGGTTTCACCTTGGTTACGCCACATGTTCAAGACACTAACCACAGCATTCCTCGTGCGTCCGACGAGTCGTGCAGTTTCCGAAATGCTTGTTCTGTGCTTCTAAGCCATCAAAATCTGCCCTCAATGAAACTCAGAAATATCGCGCGCATTCTCTATTCCACACAGACAGCACAATCACTAATAGTACATGCAACGTGGATGTGTCTGACTAGCAGCCATTCCTCTCCAGGTAAAGCTGCTATCGCCTGGAGAGGCTTATATCGATATTAGTGATGGCAGTGATTATAATGTTCTGGCTGATCAGTGTACACGGTCCAGTTACTTTAAGATCCCTCCAGGAGACTAATGTGGCTATCATCAAAGCATGGAACCTCTTCTGGGAGTCAAATAGCTTGTTTCCGATGCACCACAACCCGTTTACTGTAATCCTAACACGCTTAAATCGACGATACAACACAGAAATTGTGTAGCGATTGAATACTCTAGGCTCCATGCTGACTTCTCTTCGAGAGACTAACATGTCTATGATCAACACTTGTAACCTCTCCTGGGTGTCAATTAACTAGCTTCCGATGCACCATAACAAATTTATTCTAACAATGGCATCCTCACATGGACGATACTACAGGCTACAAGCCGACCTAACTCCGAGAGGCTAACGTGGCTACCATCAAAGCATGGAACCTCTCCTGGGTGTCCATTAGCTTGTATCTGATGCACACCAACACGTTTTCCGTAACTCCCGCACCCTCACATTGACGATGTAACACAAAAATTGCTCCGCTACTGTATACCACACGCTCCATGCCGACTTCTCCAGAGAGACTAATGTGGCTATGGTCACCGTATGGCACCTCTCCTGGGAGCCCAGTAACTGGTTTCCAAAGCACAACAACCTATTAAATATAACCCTCGCACCGTTACATTACCAACGTTACACAGAAATTGCGGCGCGATGGAATAATACATTTTTCATGCCGACTACTCGCGTCGAGATTAACGTGGCTATGGACATCTCATGGAACCTCCCCTGGGAGTCTATTAGTTTGTTTTCTATGCATTCCAACACGTTTACTTTAACCCTCACACTACAAATTAACGATGTGACAGAGGAATTGCGTCGCAATTGAATACTATAGGCTTGTCACCGAGAGACTGTCGTGGCTACGGTCACCTCATGCAACCTCTCCTGGCAATCCAGTAGCTTGTTCCTGATGCACCACAACCTGGTTCCATGTAACCCTCGTACACTCACATTGACGATGCAATACAGAAATTGAGCCTCAATTGAGTATCAGATGCTCCATGACGCCTTCTCTCTGAGAGACTAACGTGGTTATGCAACCTCATGGAACCTCTCCTGGGAGTCCATTAGCTTGTTTTCGATGCACCCCAGCCAGTTTACTGTAACCCTCGTACCCCCACATTGACGATTCGACACAGAAATTACTTCGCCATTAAATACTACACGCTTATTGAGGACTTCTCTCCGAGAGACTCAGACTACTGTCACCTCATGCACCTGCTGTGAGCCGGCCGCGGTGGTCTCGCGGTTCTAGGCGCTCAGTTCGGAGCCGCGCGACTGCTACGGTCTTAGGTTCGAATCCTACCTCGGGCATGGATGTGTGTGATGTCCTTAGGTTAGTTAGGTTTAAGTAGTTCTAAGTTCTGGGGGACTGATGACCACAGATGTTAAGTCTCATAGTGCTCAGAGCCATTTGAACCTGCTGTGAGTCCAGTAGATTGCTTCCAATGCACCACAATCTATCTTCTGTAACATTGGCACACAAACATTGATGAAGCAACATAAAAATTACGTCGAGATCGATTACTAAAGGCTCAGTGAGGTTTTCTCTCCATGAGACTACCATGGCTACGGTAACAGCATGGAAACACTCCCGGGAGTCCATTAGCTTGTTTCCGATGCACCACAACCCATTTATAGTAACACTCGCAACCTCACATTGACTATGTAACACAGAGATTACTTCACTATTGAATACCGTGCGTGGCATGCCGATTTCTCCCGCGAGACTGTCGTGTCTACGGTCAGCGCATTTCACCTCTCTTGGGAGTACAGTAAATGGTTTCGCCAAGAGACTAACGTGTCTACGGTCACCACAAGGAATCACTAGTGGAAGTGCACAACAGCCTTCGCACCATCACAATACCGATGTGACACAGAATTTGCGTCGCCATTGAAAACTTAGGCTCCATGCCGACTTCTCTCCGAGAGACTAACGTGGCAAGGGTCATCGCATGGGACCCCACTGGGACACCATTAGCCTGAATCTGATGCATCACAACCTGTTGAAATTACCACTCACACCCTCACATTGAGATACGACATCGAAATTGCGTCGCGATTCAATACTCACTACAGGCTCCATGCCGACTTCTCGCCAAGAGACTAACGTGTCTACGGTTACCACAAGGAATCACTAGTGGAAGTGCATTAGCTTGTTTCCAATGCACTACATCCCGTTTACTGTAACCCGAGTACCCTCACATTGACGATGCAACACAGAATTTTGCGTGGCGATTGGATACTCAAGACTGCATGCTGATTTTTCTCGAGAGATTAACGTGGCTACAGTGACCGAATGGATGCCCTCCTGGCAGTCTATTAGCTTACTTACGATACACCACAACCTGTTTACTGTATCCCTCGCACCCTCACAATGACGATTCAACACAGAAAGTGCATCCCGATTGAATACTACAGGCTCCATATCGGCTTCCCTATGAGAGACTCACGTGGAAACGGTCACCACATGAAACCCCTCCTGAGAGTCCTGTACCTTCTTTTTGATTCATCACAATCGAAATACTGTAACCCCCGAACACTCGAATCGACGATCCAACACAGAAATTGCATCACGATTGAATACTATAGGCTCCATGACGACATGTCTGCGAGAGACTAACATGGCTATGGTCACCACATGGAACCTGTCCTGGGAGTTCATTAGCTTCTTTCCGATGCACAACAATCCGTTAACTGTAACACTCGCAGGCACACATTGACAATGCAACACATCAATTGCTTCGTGATTGAATAATACGGGCTCCATACTGACCACTCCGAGAAACTAACGTGGAAACTGTCACCACATGGAACGTCTCCTGGGAATCCACCCACACCCTCTCATTGATTATGCTACACAGAAATTGTGCGACATATCTCTAAGAGATCTCGACTACGGTCACCAAGTGCAACCTCTCCTTGGCGTCCAGCAGCCCGTATCTGATGCACGACAACCTGTCGTCTGTAACTCTAGCACACTCTCACTAACAATAAAAAATAGAAATTGCGCACCGATTGATTACCACAAGCTACTTGCCAACTTCACTCCGAAAGACTAACGTGGCTACAGTCATCGCATATAACCTCTCCTGGGAGTCCAGTTGCTTGTTTCCAATCCACCACAACCCGTTTACTGTAACCCTCGCATCCTCACATTGACCAAGCAATAAAAAACTGCCACGCGATTGAACTCTAGAAACTCCATGCTCACTTCTCGTCGAGAGACCAACGTCGGTTCGTTCACTGCATGGAACCTCTCCTGGGAATTCATGAGCTTGTTTACGATGTACCAAACCCCGTTTGCTGTAACCAACGCACCTTCACATTGACGATGCAACACAGGAATTGCGTTGTGACTGAATACTACAGGCTCCATGCCGACTACTTTGTCAGAGACTAACGTTTCTATCGTTACCGCATGGAACCTCTTGCGGGAGTCTAGTAGTTTGTTTCTGAAGCACCTCAACGCGTTAATTTTAACTCTTACACTCTCACATTCAAGATGTCACACAGAAATTGTGTCACGATTGAACTCTACACGCTCCATGACGACTTCTCGTCGAGAGACTAATGTTGATTCATTCACCACACGGAACCTCTCCTGGGAGTTCATTAGCTTGTATCCCATGCACCACAACCCGTTCACTGTAACGCTCGCACCCTGACACTGACGATGTAACACACTGAATGCCAACGGCTCCATGACGACTTCTCTCCGAATGAATAATGTGGCTACGGTTACCGAACGGAACCACTCTTTGGAGTCCATTAGCTTCTTTCCGATGCACCACAACCTGTTTACTGTAGCCCTCACACCATCACACTGACGATGCAACACAGAAATTGCATCGCGATTTTACACTACTGGCTCCATGAGCACTCCTGTCCGAGAGACTATCATGGCTACCTCATGCTACCTCATGCATCCTCTCGAGGGAGTCCATAGCTTGTTTCCGACTCACCACAACCTGTTAGCTTCTCACACACTCACATTGACGTTGCAACATAGAAATCGCGTCGCCATTAATTCTACAGGCTCCATGCAGATTTCTCTCTGACATACTGACGTTTCTACGGTTACCGCATGGAAACGTCTCGTGAGAGTGTAGTAGTTTGTGTCCGAAGCACCACAACCCGTTAATTATAACCCGCGAACTCTCACATTTATGATGTGACACAGAAATTGCATGCTCCATGCCGACTTCGCTTCGAGAGACTGACGTTCTTGTGGTCATCGCATGGAATTTCTCCTTGGAGACCAATAGCTTTTTTCCGGTACACCACAACCCATTATTGTAACCCTCGCAACCTCACATTGACGATACCACACAAAATTGCGTCGCGTTTGAATACTACAGGCTCCATGTCAAATCTCCTAGAGATAAACGTGGCTATGGTCGCCGCATGGAACCTCTCCTAGGAGTCCATTAGCTTCTTTCCAAAGCACCACAAATCATTAACTGCAATCCTCGCATCTTCAGATTGACGATGCGACACAGAAACTGCATCGCGGCTTAATACAACAGGCTCCATGGATCTAGGGGACTGACGACCTCAGAAATTAAGTCCCACATGCTCAGAGCCATTTGAACCATTTGTGAGATACTAACGTACCTATGGTCACCGCATGGAACCTCTTCTGCGAGTCCATTAGCTTGTTTCTGATGCACCACTACCCATTTTCTGTATGCTTCACACCCTCACATTGGCGACACAACACACAAATTGCGTCGCGATTGAATAATACAGGCTCCATGTTGACTTCTGTCCGAGTGACTCTCGTGGCTATGGTCACCACATGGTGCCTTTCCCGGAGGTGAAGCAGTTTGTTTCTGATGTACCGCAACCCGTCTATTGTAAGCCTGCACCCCCAAACTGGCAACGAGCCACAGAAATTGCACCGAGATTTAATACTACCGGTTCCATGCCCAGTTTTATCCGAGAGAGTAACGTTGCTACGGTCACGTCATAGAATCTCTCCTGTTAAGCCAGTAGCTTGTTTTCGATGTACATTGACGATGCAACACAGACATTTCGTCGCGATTAAATACTTCACGCTCCATGTCAAATTCTGTCTGAGAGACAAACATGGCTTCAGGCACCGCACTGGAATTCACCTGAGAGCCCATTAGCTTGCTTCCGATGCACCAAAACCCATTTACTGCTACCCTCATATTGATGATTCAACACGGAAATTTCGTCGTAATTGACTACTTCAAGTTACATGCCGACTTCTCTCTAAGAGATTAACGTGGCTGCGGACGCCGCACGGAACCTCACCTGGGAGTCCATGTGCTAGTTTCCGATGCACCACAATCTGTTAACAGTAACCCTCGCACCCTCACACTGACGACCGGACTCAGAACCTGCGTCACAATTTAATAATACAGGCTCCATGACGACTTCCCTATGAGAGATTAACGTTCTATGGTCACCGCACTGAACCATTCCTGGGAGTTTGTTACATTGTTTCTGAAGACCCACAACCCGTTCATTGTAACCCTCAGACACTCAAATTGACTATACAACACAGAAATTGCGTCGCGATGAAATACTACATTCTCCATGCCTTCTTGTCTCCGAGAGACTAATGTGGCTATGGTCACCACATGGAACCTCTCCTGGGAGTCCAGTAGCTTGGTTCTGATGCTGCACAACCCAGTTACTGTACCCCTCACACCCTCACATTGACGATGCAGCACAGAAATTGCGTCACGGTGGAATACTGTTGACTCCAAGCCGACTTCTCTCCTAGAGACTAATGTGTCTGTGGTCTCCACATGGAACCACTCCTAGGTGTCCATTAACTTGTTTCCGATGCATCAAAACCCGTTTACTGTAACCCACGCACCCTCTCATTTACGATGCGACACAGAATTTGCATCGCCATTATATACCACACGCTCCATTCCGATTTCTCTCCGAGACTGACGTGGCTTCGGTCTCCACATTGGACCTCTCCTTGAAGTCCATTAGCTAGTTTCCGATGCACCACAACCCGTTTACTGTAAACCTCACTCCATCACATTGACGATGCGACACAGAAATTGTGTCTGGACTGAATACTACAGGCTCAATCCTGACTTCTCTGCGAGAGACTAACGTCACTATGGTCACCGAATGGAACCTCTCCTGGGAGTCCGTTACCTTGATGCCGACGGACTATAACCCGTTTACTCTAACTTTAGCATCCCCACGTTGACAATCCAAAACAGAAATCGCGTCGCTGTTGAATATTGCAGGCTCCATGCCGACTTATCTGCGAAAGACTAACTTGCCTACGGTCACTACTTGGAACCTCTCCTGGAAGTGCGAAGCACCACAGCACCTTTATTGTAAACCTCGCACCCTCACATTGACAATGCGACACAGTAATAGCTTCAAGAATGAATACTACAGGCTCGATTAATTCATTCATTTCCAGAAAAATGGTTGAAATGGCTCTGAGCACTATGGGACTTAACATCTGACGTCATCAGTCCCCTAGAACCTAAAACTACTTAAACCTAACTAACTTAAGGACATCACACACATCCATGCCCGAGGCAGGATTCGAACCTGCGACCGTAGTGGTCGCGCGGTTCCAGACTGACGCGCCTAGAACCGCTTGGCCACACCGGCCGGCCATTCATTTCCAATCATGGTAATTATACAAAGAGTAAAAGTAGCTGAAATTGTTTGTGAAGCTCAGTTATATATTTCTTCCAGTTCAAGGTTTCATCAATATGCATATCCAAAAATTTGGTGACTTCTACCGTACTTACTGGCTTCAGTTTGTGTTGTTGGTATATCTCCATCTGTTGTACAGAGCTGAATACAGTGTGTTTTCTTAAAATTGAGGGAGATATTAACAACCTCTTCTGTTGCTTTCTCTCTTATTGGATTTATTATATTACTAGAATCATCTACAAAACTTGTCATTTCCACATGATGACTGTTAAGAGGAAGCTAATTTACATATATAAGGAATAGAAGTGGACCCAAAATTCAGTACTGTGGGACTCCCTTCATGATTGCTAGCCAGTCACTAAAATTTTCTCTCTTTCCAAACTTTTTGAATTATTCAGCACAACATTTAGGATTCTGTTCGTTAAACATGTTTCAAATAATTTGTGTTTAACGCTATCAGTTCCGTTAATCTGTGATAAAATTACCAGCTGTCGATGTTTTACACTGAAGAACAAAACAATGTAATACCGTGTACGGCATACGTAAGCACACAGAAGTTCCGAAACAGGTGGTGGAATGTACTCGACTATTGTCTGAAGTGGTACTGGAGGGAACTGACCATGAATCAAGCAGGGCTGTCCATAAATCCGTAGAATTGGAGAGGGTGGAGAGCCCTTCTGAACATGACGTTGCAAGGTATCCTGGATATGCTCAACAATGTTTATGTCTAAGGAGTTTGGTGGCCAGAGGAAATGTTTAAACTCAGAAGAGTATTCCTGGAGCCACTCTGTAGTAATTCTGAACGTGTGGGATGTCGCATTGTCGTGCTGGTATTGCCCAAGTCCGCCGGAATGCACAATGGACATGAATGGATACATGTGATCAGGCAAGATCACGGGCCCCATATGACTCGAACAACACACACCTTACACCATTAGAGAGGCTCCACAGGCTTGGACAGTCCCCTGCTGTCATGCAAAGTCCAGGCAGAGATTCATGAGGTTGTCTCCACCTACACGTACCTCCGTTCGATACAATTTGAAACGAGACACCTGCCCGACCAGGCAACATATTGCCAGCCATGTTGCCAGTCATCAACAGACCAATGTCGGTGTTGACCGGCCCAGGCGAGGCATAAAGCCTCATGTCGTGCAGTCATCAAGGATACACGACTGGGCCTTTGGCTCCGAAAGCCCATAACGCTGATGTTTTGTTGAATGATTCGTACGCTGACACTTGTTGACGGCCTAGCATTGAAATCTGCAGCAATTTGCGGAAGGGTTGCACTTCTGTCATGTTGAACGATTCTCTTTAGTCGTCGTTCGTCCCGTTTTGGAAGGATCTTTTTCCGGCGACAGTGATGTTGCAGATTTGATGCTTTACCGGTATCCTGATATTCACGATACACTCATGAAATGGTCACCAGGGAAAATCTCCACTTCAAATGATTCAAATGGCTCCAAGCACTATGGGACTTAACAATTGAGGTCATCAGTCCCCTAGGACTTAGAACTACTTAAACCTAACTAACCTAAGGACATCACGCACATCCATGCCCGAAGTAGGGGTTCGAACCGTAGCAGCCGCGTGGTTCCGGACAGAAGCGCTTAGAACCGCTGGCTTGGATATATTGTGTCCCATGTCTTGTGCGCCGCCTGTAACACCATGTTCAAACTACTTAAATGTTGATACCTGCTATGCAACAGCAGTAACCGATCTAACAATTGCACGAGACACTTGTTGTCTTATACACTCCTGGAAATTGAAATAAGAACACCGTGAATTCATTGTCCCAGGAAGGGGAAACTTTATTGACACATTCCTGGGGTCAGATACATCACATGATCACACTGACAGAACCACAGGCACATAGACACAGGCAACAGAGCATGCACAATGTCGGCACTAGTACAGTGTATAATCCACCTTTCACAGTAATGCAGGCTGCTATTCTCCCATGGAGATGATCGTAGAGATGCTGGATGTAGTCCTGTGGAACGGCTTGCCATGCCAGTTCCACCTGGCGCCTCAGTTGGACCAGTGTTCGTGCTGGACGTGCAGACCGCGTGAGACGACGCTTCGTCCAGTCCCAAACATGCTCAATGGGGGACAGATCCGGAGATCTTGCTGGCCAGGGTAGTTGACGTACACCTTCTAGAGCACGTTGGGTGGCACGGGATACATGCGGACGTGCATTGTCCTGTTGGAACAGCAAGTTCCCTTGCCGGTCTAGGAATGGTAGAACGATGGGTTCGATGACGGTTTGGATGTACCGTGCACTATTCAGTGTCCCCTCGACGATCACCAGAGGTGTACGGCCAGTGTAGGAGATCGCTTCCCACACCATGATGCCGGGTGTTGGCCCTGTGTGCCTCGGTCGTATGCAGTCCTGATTGTGGCGCTCACCTGCACGGCGCCAAACACGCATACGACCATCATTGGCGCCAAGGCAGAAGCGACTCTCATCGCTGAAGACGACACGTCTCCATTCGTCCCTCCATTCACGCCTGTCGCGACACCACTGGAGGCGGGCTGCACGATGTTGGAGCGTGAGCGGAGGACGGCCTAACGGTGTCATGGAGACGGTTGCGAATGGTCCTCGCCGATACCCCAGGAGCAACAGTGTCCTTAATTTGCTGGGAAGTGGCGGTGCGGTCCCCTACGGCATTGCGTAGGATCCTACGGTCTTGGCGTGCATCCGTGCGTCGCTGCAGTCCGGTCCCAGGTCGACGGGCACCTTCCGCCGACCACTGGCGACAACATCGATGTACTGTGGAGACCTCACGCCACACGTGTTGAGCAATTCGGCGGTACGTCCACCCGGCCTCCCGCATGCCCACTATACGCCCTCGCTCAAAGTCCGTCAGCTGCACATACGGTTCACGTCCACGCTGTCGCGGCATGCTACCAGTGTTAAAGACTGCGATGGAGCTCCGTATGCCACGGCAAACTGGCTGACACTGACGGCGGCGGTGCACAAATGCTGCGCAGATAGCGCCATTCGACGGCCAACACCTTGGTTCCTGGTGTGTCCGCTGTGCCGTGCGTGTGACCATTGCTTGTACAGCCCTCTCGCTGTGTCCGGAGCAAGTATGGTGGGTCTGACACACCGGTGTCAATGTGTTCTTTTTTCCATTTCCAGGAGTGTATAAGCGTTGCCAGCCGCTGCGCCATATTCTGCCTGTTTACATATCTCTGTATTTCTTTGGCGCTTCAGTGTATTATTTGAGGCGTTTAATATTTAGTGGGCGAATTATAAACTTTGCAAAAACAGACATAATGTCTGATGGGATAACAGCATTCAGTGATTTTATAATGTTACTTATAATCCGTCTTGATTTCAAATTTTTTATTCATATGACCGGTTTCGGTTCATTCACAACCATCTTCAGATCTGATATTTCAGTTACAGCAGTAACCAGTCCAAATCCAGCAACTTTCATGTGACGCAGCATGTGAAAGTTGCTGGATTTGGACGGGTTACTCCTGTAACTGAAATATCAGATCTGAAGATAGTTCTGAACGAACCGAAACCGGTCATATGAATAAAAAATTTGCAATCAAGACGGATTATAAGCAACATTATAGAATGTATAAACATCATTCTCAGTCGAGCAAACCTTCTGCTATTCAAAATGTGACGTACTAAGTAAGTTATTTCTACTTAAATGTGAGACTATCTTTGGTGCCATTCCTTTTTCCAATATTTTGGGAAAAGACATCAGCACGGAAATTGGACACCAATTGTTTCTGTCTTTCTTGCAACCAGCTTTATGGATGTTTAAGAATTATATATTTTAATCTATCTGGAAAAATTCACTTTTCAGCGATGCTTTATATACATGGTGATTCCATGACTGTTACAATCTTTCAGAAATGATGGAGAACGTTAGATGTATCAATTTGAGGTAAAGAATCCTGGTCCAGAAACGACCGAGCCCAATGTTATAAACGAAAATCGTTGCAATATCTCTGTCAGTGGAGCTGATCTACTAGCCGGCCAGCGTGGCCGTGCGGTTCTAGGCGCTACAGTCTGGAGCCGCGCGACCGCTACGGTCGCAGGTTCGAATCCTGTCTCGGGCATGGATGTGTGTGATGTCCTTACGTTAGTTAGGTTTAATTAGTTCTAAGTTCTAGGCGACTGATGACCTCAGAAGTTAAGTCGCATAGTGCTCAGAGCCAGCTCATCTACTGCAAGCTCTTTGGTTTCCATATGTTGTGAGGCGGTGGTACAGACCAACGTAAGAAAAAAATTTCTAATGAACATTGGCTCTAAAATGCCCCCCGCTTCCCTCCTAAAGAGCTATGGGCACTTGTTCATCTTTGCTACTGTAAAACACAATTTTTCTACTTAACAAATTCCCGTAGCTGTGAAGCTATGCGTTTGTAGAGCCAGTATTTATTTTGTTTTGACCCATAGTACAATGTGTTAAAGTTGCCTACAATGTTTCTTGGTAACAACAGTATCGGTACACGTATTCGACAGTCAGAAACATCAGAAAGACTTTCTCTTATAATTTGCGATTCGGTCATTTCTAGACCCAAGTCCCTTACCCCAAACTGATACATTTTACTGTTATCCATCGCCCCTGAAATTTTGTAATATCATCATGGAGTCACCACATACATCGGTAAGGACGCTGTTAATTAACTTAGAACAACTTTTCAAATGTGTTTTTAAAATTTCATCAACACTGTATGAGTTTTTGCTTTTCAATTTTTTAGTATTCTGTTAACTTCATTGCCGGCCGGTGTGGCGGTGCGGTTCTAGGAGCTTCAGTCTGGAACCGCGAAACCGCTACGGTCGCAGGTTCGAATCCTGCTTCGGGCATGGATGTGTGTGATGTCGTTAGGCCAGTTAGGTTTAAGTAGTTCTAAGTTCTAGGGGATTGATGACCATAGATGTTAAGTCCCATAGTGGTCAGAGTCATTTGAGCCATTTTTTGTTAACTTCAGAGAAGGTTTTAGGTGCCACTTCTAGTTGCTTCAAGACTTATAGAATGACATTTCTGATATATCCTCCTCTTTCATCTCAACCATTTAATTCTACTTTTACTGCTACGTTTATAAAATGATTGATGTATGCTGAATGTATAGGAATTACATACATTTTGGGACAAAGTTTTAATGAGTGATTGCCTGTTATTTGGTGTTAGAATGCAAAGCTATGCATATCCAAAAGCGTTGCGCTTATGTTAAGTTAGTGAGTGTGTCTGTGACTACTTTGTTATCGTTTGTATCCAGATCGCGCTTTCATTTCAATGCAAGGACAAAAACGGTCGTATCAGACTACACAGCTTAATAGTTCTGGGCTTTACTGAACTACTCACGTCAGTAGCTCAATGTTATGAGACGGCACACATCTTACACACTGCAATGCAAAAGGAATAATATGTACATAATTACATTACCAGCAGAAAAAGGGCATTCATTACTATAGATTAAGACTGTCTTTAGAAAAAAATGGGGTGCACAACGCAGCAACAAAATTTTTTGATCATTTATCCATTGGCATAAAATGCGTGACAGACAGTTAAGTCGAATCTGAAAACAAACTGAAAAAGTTTCTCCTTGAGAACTCCTGTTCCGTAATAGAATTTCTGTTTTTGTAATCTGTAAAAGGTGCTGGGTAGTAATTACACATATCTGTATTTTAAAAAATGTAAATGATCAGCAAGTTGTTCTACTTACAAATGAATGTGTAATGCGATTGTAAAACTGTTCGTTCGACATCATTACGACTGATCGTACAAATGATCCACGGCGCACATAACTCTAACAAACTAATGGAGTCGACCTTTTAAAATCATGTGTGAGCCGACTGCAGCGATGATTTTAAGTAACACTCGTCAATTATTCTCACTCATTAGATACACTTGACAATAAATCAATGCGCGCGTGATACAAAGAGCTCCTGTAGAAGGAAATAAAACTCTGTGTGGCGTAAATATACACCTGCCCGAAAAATAATCTTTATTGGTCATATGTTCACAGCGATGCTGCTTCGTTGTGAAATATCTTGCCTTGCGCTACTAACACTATATGCAACGCGTGGTACGGTCCAAAGACAAAGGGGATGTTCTGAGGAGAAGGAAACGGAGGTCTTCGTCAGGATCAGAAAGTGTGGCACTCCGGAGTAACTGTTTTTCTTTCTTATATCGTTTGATAAGAATACTAAAAATTACACGTAAATCTGGCCAGTTATACAAAACCTCACTATCATAATTTAGAGACACTATTGAGTACAGTGCGGAGAAGGACCAGTTTTAGCCAGCGACATGAATATGAGGGCTGAAACATGGGAATTTACTTTGTACTGCGTATATGAATGGTGTGGCACGATGCTCCTTCTGGCACGATGATCCGTCTGTTATTGAGGCAACTACCCTTCTCCGTAGCCATGATCGCACTGGTGCTGGACTGTGATCTATCCGGTTGGAATCATAGGTGACGAAAACTTTCCTCCACCAGTATTTCGGCGGACGGGAAGAAGCGGTGTTGGCCTAAAGTTCCTGATGACAACACTGCGCCAGTGGCCCGTATTAAATTATAAAATACTCTGCAGTGCCTCATGGAGTAATCGCATTATACGATCATAATTTTAAATAAAATTACTGAGAAAGAGGTGTCTGTCAGTTAAATAAAATTAGTAAAAACCAGTCTCGATCGCACAGTCATTTTTAAAAATATTACCGGTCTCAGAAGACCATCTTCCGATAATGCACTGTAAAGATAGGAATAGCTGAAATAACAGAACGTTAAAAAGACTGTACATCAAAATGATGTGTCGTCACCCATCCGACTGACGACGATGACTATTGGAACAGCTGTGCTGACCGCAGGCGCTAAACTGCTGCTGATGGCTGAGCAGCCGCGGGTTAAAAAGAGTGGAAGAGGGCGCGTATGAGCCGTATGACGTCAGCGTCAGCCAGTGGCGAGAGTCATGTGTCGTATGTTAGGATTTGAACGTCAATTTAAAAATGTACTTAAATTTAACTGTAAACGGATTAAAAAAGGAATTTTAATAACCTACAGATATCGTGTCCGTTAAAAACAGTTCTATAAACATTAAAATACAAGCCAATGTGATACGTTAAAGTGTAACCCAGAACGCCGTTGAAGGCGATGGTTGGCACTACGATAACGCTTTTTGCACAGCAGTTGCTATTAAGGCCCGGTTATCATTCAAAATGGTCGAAAATTCGCTTTTTCAATTGTGTTTTTTGTAAGGTACATGCGCCTAAAAGTCTGGGAAGAAAACGTTTTTTAATCCGTACGTTACAAAAATTTCTACAGCCCACTGCTCGAAGCTGTACCACGGCTGCCGTTGGACGCTCTGAGCTGCAGACGCCCGGCTCAGGGAGAAAACCTGTCGTGCCGTGACGCACGTTCACAAAATTATTTGTATTGCAGTATGCATGCAGACCTATTGGCCGAAGAAGCTAACGAGCAACAGGTGCAGGCTGCTTTACGCAGCATATCCAGCTCCGACACACCGGCTTTTCTCTCCAAAAAGAACGAGGGACTTGCTCTCCAGGAACAATTCGAGTTAGACGAAGGGCTGATAAACAGTCCTGTAATGCGGAATAATTTGTGGTCAGCCATACTGGATGAATCACAATGAATTTTGAAAATGTAACTTCAGATTTGTGTTCAGCGACATCAACAATACGTAATAACATTTAGTTTTTTATTGAACTAAAAATATATATGAATGTTTTCCCTAAACTTTAAACAGGTTTCCTTCGAGAAGCGATTTTTCAAAACTGCATTCAGCATGAATAAAAACGGTTCAGCCTATTATCTTTGACCCCCGAAAAACAAACATTTTGCTTGGAAACTTATAATATGCGAAGTTTGTTATTACATTTTATTTTTTGTGAAGCCCAAAAATGGAACTCAAAGTTCGAGTTAAGAGCGTTAAATTTAAGGTTATTTCGTTGTGGTTTGCTGTAAACCCCCATGAATTTCGAGTAGTATCGACTGCTGTTATCCATGTTACTGAGTGGTTACACTGCATGCAGTTTGCGTAGTTCAGACTCGCAGCCCATTGATTAAACCATCGTTACGGGCGTCATTTTTTGTGTTGAAAATCTAAAGTTGAAAGTACGATCAGTCATAATCCTCGAATATATCTTTTGCATGTATTTCCATTGTCTCAACAAAAAAAATCGCAGACTTTGCCTGTTATTTGCTCAATTGAATAAGAATATATCAGAAAGCTTTTGATTTTCTGTATTATTTTGAACAAATTAAATATGCTAAGGGGAATACTGATGTATTTAATAGTTACGTAGGTACTTTTTATATCTTACTCTGTTACAAATATGGAGAAATGCACGTGTGACATCACTAGGGGACACAGGAAAGCCAAGCAGCTGACCAGGGAGACCTAATTATGAATGCAGTTAAGATTAGGTGGGGGTTGTCAGGACCTGCGGCCAAGTGAACTGATGTGCGTGCCCGAGCCGCGTCGGGTAGCCGCGCGGTCTAGGGGTGACGTCACGGTTCGCGCGACTCCCCCGCCGGAGGTTCGAGTCCTCCCTCGGGCATCGGTGTGTGTCTTGTGCTTAGCGTAAGTTCGTCTAAGTTAGATTAAGTTAGATTAGATTAAGTAATGTTTGAGTTTAGGGACCGACGACCTCAGCAGTTTGGTCCCTTAAAATTTTACAACAAATTTCCAAAATGCGTGACCGACGATTTGGTGCTATTCGAGAAGAGCACGATCGTGCTGGCAGCAGCTGTCGCCCTCTCCCTTCTCCCATCGTCACACATCAAATACAAGACACCACACTATGCGTACACCCTTTACAGTCATTTATACTCAACAGATACACTGAAGTTACACCTCTCATACACCGCAGGAAAGGGATCATTCTTCGCAAGGGAATAAAACCCACTCCGATTAGGAGGCCGAACATCTCCTCAGGGTCCCCCAGCAAGTAACGCCACCTACTATAACTTTCCGCATTCAAAGTACTGATTGCGACGGGAGTGGATGTACGCGCTTATCTCTCACGAAATGATAGGCTGTCAACAAGAAACTTCACTGATTTGCAAATGCAATTAAAACCGACTATGAGCCATAGATACTTGCGGTTTGCGGCACTATGTAAAGTACCTCGAAAAGGTTTGTACAAAAAAAAGTTAATACCCTTCCACATGGAATACTTTCGTAGCCCGTAAAATGTCTGGATTATCCTCTATCTCACCTCAAGTGTGCTCAAGCATGTCTGTGATGATGGATGCTATTGCATCCACAATTACCGAGCGAGGGGCCCAGTGGTTAGGACAATAAACTCGCATTTGGGAGGACGACGGCTCAGACATGCGTTCGCTCATCCTGATTTAGGTGTTTCGTGATTTCCCTAAATCGCTTGAAGCCAGTATGTTTCCTTCGGGAGGGCATGGCTGCGTTCCTTGTCCATCCTTTCCTAATCCGGGCTTGCGTTAAACGTTAAACACTTATCTCCTCCTCCTGCTGCGCATCCACAAATCTTCTGTGGAGATCGGCAGTGTCACGACCACGCGAGGCGTGCACAATGTCTTTCACATAATACCACAGGGAGAAATCCAGATCGGTTAAGGCCGGAGATCACACTGGCCACTTAGTTGGACCATCAAGTCCTATCTACCCCTGCGGACGGGCCGCTGTGGCCGCTTCAGTCCGGAACCGCGCAGCTGCTACGGTCGCAGGTTCGAAGCCTGCCTCGGGCATGGATGTATGTGGTGTCCTTAGGTAAGTTAGGTTTAAGTAGTTCTAAGTCTAGGGGACTGATGACCTCAGATGTTACGTCCCATAATGCTTAGAGCCGTTTTTGTATCACTGCGGAAATTTTCGGTGCAGAAAGTACGAATACGTGGACTCTAGTGCAGTTGTGCACCATCCTACTGGAAGATCACATTTGATTGAAATGGAAGAAGCTGACCGTCAGTAAATTGCTCAGCTATGTCCTGATAAACGGTTCCTACTTCCTCCATGATGGAAAATGGTCCAACCAAGGTGTCTTTCATAAGCGCACACCTTACATAATCATTTTCATCGTCTGTGATATATTCCCGAGAACTAGAGGAGTTTTCGGAACACCAGATGTGTAGCTGCAATATTTTGAAGCTTTATTTATGAGTTGTACATTTAGGTGACAAGCTTATTTCGATTACATTAGTATCTCATCCTTGACATTGCGGATGTCAAATATTTCTGCGTATTTTATGTGCTGCGTAGACTGAGTCATATAGATATACACCATGTGATTAAAAGTATCCAGATATCCCCAGAAACATACGGTTTTCATATTAGGTCCATTGTGCTGCCACATACTGCCAGGTACTTCATATCAGCGAGCTCAGTAGTCATTAGACATTGTGAGAGAGCAGAATGGGGCTCTTCGCCAAACTGACGGACTACGAACGTGGTCAGGTGATTGGGTGTCACTTGTGTAATACGTCTGTAAGCGAGATTTACACATTCCCAAACATCCCTAGGTCCACTGTTTCTGATGCGGTAGTGAAGCGGAAACGTGAAGGGACACGTACAACACAAAAGCGTACAGGCCGACCTCGTCTGTTGACTGACAGAGACACCGACAGTTGAAGAGGGTCGTAATGTGTAATAGGCAGACATCTATTCAGACCTTTCAGACCATCACTCAGGGATTCCAAACTGCATCAGGATCCACTGCAAGTACTATGACAGTTAGGTGGGAGGCGGGAAAACTTGCAGTTCATGGTCGAGCGGCTGCTCATAAGCCACACATCACGCCGGTAAATGCCAAATGACCCCTCGCATGGTGTAAGGAGCGTAAACATTGGACGATTGAACAGTGGAAAAACGTTGTGTCGAGTGACGAATCACGGTACACAATGTGGTGACCCGATGGCAGGGTGTGAGTATGACGAATGCCCGGTGAACGTCATCTGCCAGCGTGTGTAGTGCCAGCAGTAAATTTCGTAGGCGGTGGTGTTATGGTTTGGTCTTGTTTTTCATGGAGGGGGCGTACACCCCTTGTTGTTTTGAGTGACACTATCACAGCACAGGCCTACATTGATGTTTTAAGCACCTTCTTGCTTCCCACTGTTGAAGAGCTATTCGGGGATGGCGACTGTATCTTTCAACACGATCCCGCAGCTGTTCATAATGCACGGCCTGTGGCGGAATGGTTACACGACAATAACATCCCTGTAATGGACTGGCCTGCAGAGTCCTGAACTGAATCCTGTAGAACGCCTTTGAGATGTTTTGGAAGCGACTTCGTGGCATGCCTCACCGACCGACATCGATACCTCCGTGAAGAATGGGCTGCCATTCCCGAAGAAACCTTCAAGCACCTGTCTGAACGTATGCCTGCGAGAGTGGAAACTGTCATGAAGACTAAGGGTGTGCCAACAGCATACTGAATTCCAGCATTACCGATGGTAAGCGCCACGAACTTGTAAGTCATTTTCAGCCAGGTGTCCGGATACTTTTGATCACATGGTGTACATACTCGTATATACTCAACAGCAGATGTTGTTGGTGAGTAATTTTTGTTGAATTTTTCGTTTTCTGTAGATTTGACAGTTTTACTTGACAGAGAGAGAGAGAGAGAGAGAGAGAGAGAGAGAAACAAAAACAACCCAATCTGTGCTAGACATATAATATGCAGGAACATTTCATGGATGCCCGTCAGGAAATCGCTTGAAAATGGCAATGCAGTCGAAATAAGCTTACCACCTAAACGTACAACTGCTAAATCAGGCTTCACAAGATAGGAGTGTCCTGGAATAATAATAGTATATAAAATTTGAACTGCATCAGCGTGCATAGCATATCGCTTATACAGCACGTTGTGAACTATTGTATTGTGGGGGATGTTTAGCTCTCGATGGTCTACGAACTGACTTCTTTGAAAGATCTTTCTGATCTCCTCCACCATTTCATCAGATATGCGTACTCTGCAAGAATGACTATATGTTTACACTAGGCTAGTGGCTAGAAACTTGCCATACCAAGCTTTAGTCGTCTTTAACTGGTCGATCTCTGTGAAATTAACGTCAGAAATTTCTTTGGACTGAATGGGCCATTTCGTTTCTACATACCGTATCACCCATTAGTCTCTGTCTTGAGATATGGTCATTTCTGGTAATTATTTAGCACCTGAAAAACAGGAAACCGTTTAGGTCAAATCCACACAAATCTTTTTGACTAGCTTTAAATGTCACCGCAATACGCAAGTATCTATGCTTCACAGCTATTTTTAATTGCATTTGGGAAACAAGAGGGCATCGTATGAACACACGATGCTTTGGGCTTCTTCCTTACCAACGTAAAAGTTTTCCTTCGGTCTCGAATGGTGAGGCACGGAGCTTCCCTGTACCGTTTCTGGCATGAGGACGACGCGGGTTTCAATCTCTTACTGAGATAACTGTTGTTTATGACTTACTCGCAGTCCCTCTTGCAATCCCGCTGTTGCTTATAGTCTGCCCCCCCCCCCCCCCCCCCCCCTCTGTGCCGCCACCCCATCACCCCCCACTCCCACTCCGAGCAGAGTGGGCGCCTCCGAAACTCACGTGCTGCCCACCGCCGCCAGTCAGTGAATTCGATCGCCGGCGAACAGCTGATGTCCCCACCTCCCACCCCTCACGGCTGGCTGGGAGGCAGGTCACGCCTCGCTCGCGACCATCCAGCGACGTGAGGGCGCCGGCCGTGCAGATCGCGGGCGCCACGTCACACGCGCGGCGGCAGACGCCTTCCCCGAGTTCTGGAGGGCGGCCTGCGTCAGCACGACGCGCCAACAGCACGCCACGCCGCCTGCAAGTCAATAGACGCGTTGCGGTAGGGGCAGCAGATACACCGGCCCCCACCGCCGACACTCCTAAGGTAGTAATATCAATGGACAATGCGACAATACACCACATCATACATCCACACACACACAAAGAGATGGCACACGAAGCCGTCTTCTATGGTGTTATGTATCCCGCATTCGTCAGTGCAAAGGACAAGTGAACTTGTAAGCGAACCTCCACCGAGGTGTGCCAACGTTCTCCTGGTTCCGCTCTGATAAGATCGCTTGGCCGTCTGTTTGTTGTTGTATTCAGATCTAACAGCCAAACAGGTAACAGCTGCAATGGACTCCAGTGAAGATTACACTGATATGATACTGATCTATGGAGTGACCCACGGAAGCGCAACTGAGACACGAAGGCTGTATTCACAACGTTTTCCAGAGCGACGTCTACGTTCTGCGCATGTTTTTAGACATACAGAGGTGCGTTTAAGAACGAAGGGAGCGTTCCAGGTACCACGTATCCTGGAAAGATCAATCCGCGACCAACCCGATGTTGACCAGAACTCTACTGAGCATTTTGGAGCACATCCCACGCACGGTAAATATAGCTTAAACGAAAATAACGCATATATACAACGTAGTATAAACGAAAATGTTACCGGGCTATAGCATTTAGGTTGCAGTATTACTTGTACCTACAATAACAATGATAATAATAATCATAATAATAATATGCTCATCATTGTTAATATTATACAAGTAATTTGATCTCACCCAGTAATACCTATCTCTTCGTAATTAGAACCTGGGGTTATCGAGTTCTTCGGCGCAAAGAATTCTGGAGGAACGAAAATGGCATCCCTCTGTGGTGCCAACTGCTGCTCGAATTGCACCTGCAGATACAGTACGATACGCCAGACCCATACGCCAAACACGATGGCCTTCCCTCATGGTAGTGCCAAATGGCCGTTCTTAGCCGGGTCTTCTGATGTCATTCCCGCCAAGCCTTGCTTAGTATCTCAGAAGGAATTCTCGTAGCCCTGTTAAACGATCTCCTTCAAATCCACTGAGACACTGATAATGGTGTCTTTGTCGCCTTAAAGGCACTCTTCGCCGGCATCAACACACCACGTCCAATTTCAAAGGAAACTAACGCTCACGACCGTTACAGCGTGTATTTAAAGCAAGCTTGATTTGCGTCCTCATAGCGACGCAACTAGCTCCCCTCTTTTGCAACTGGCGCGAAATTTGAATAAACGTCATCTTTCTGATGCAGAAACACGTCTACCAATATTTATTTATGTCGCACTACTTTTTCTTGGTGCTGCGATTTTTTTCGTAAGTGTAGTTTCAACCTTCAGGTTGCCGGAACTTTTAAATTTGTCATGGTGAATAGCAGACGTCTACAATTTTAAAATGTATTCCATGGTTATTTATCACTGTGCATATCAAAAGTCGATGTTTTCAAAAACTACAGAAAAGAATGGTAAGTTATTCAGCTTCTTATTAGCCCGTAAATATAAGTTCCTGTGTCCAAAAGAACGCACAAATAACGCGATCTTGGTCGCAGGCTGCAGCAGTGGCATTTATGTGTGCGCTGGTTTCGTTTGACAGAGCACATAAGTTTTCGGATTTTGGAAGCGGACTGAACAAGATTACAGGTATTTTGTTTGCATTGAACGAACTTTGACTTTTTCGTTTGAAGCCATCGATCTTTTTCCCTTATCATTCTTCTTCTAACGAAGGACATTTGCAGTTGTGTGCACAGCATCACTTAATTGTCGTCTCTCACCCTCTTTAGCCTCCTAAAGCACAGCTCTGTTATCGGCCATTTCATCCCGAAATTTGGTCATTTTCGCCATGTCAGTGCTGTTTTGCAGCAGCAAGGTTGTGCGCTCCACTACCTTAATATTTCACGGCTAGCTTTACACTTCTGTGCGCAACAGTAAAGGTGCGATTCCAAAGACGGCTGCAGATTCGACTGATCGGCCGCAGACGGCGCCACTGGTTCCCATTGTTTATAATGCGAGGCGTGTGGAATGTGGCGACGGCGTCACCTGCCGCCGTGTATGTCTTTTGGAGACGGACCGCACCTCCGGTCAGAAGCCATTGGTGCCACGGCCGCCAAACTGCATAGCGACCGGGGACTACACAAGTCAGCGAAAGTGAGTCTCTCGGACTCTGATGAAGAAAAGTTTATTAACAGTGTGGCAAAACATTTTGTAATTTATAACGTAGGACATGAAGAATAGAAATGTTTTACTGGGAGATAATGTCTATGAAAACTGTAGCACAGGAATTAATTAAAACATTGTAAGCTACTTATGTAAACCGCTAGTTCGCTGGTCTACAGTGGGAGCTATTTCTATTTGTAGGTATAAGCTTCAAGTCGTAACCTTATCGATGATAATGGACTGAACTGAACCATATTAAGTACCGAATTTCATCCACACTTGGAAAATATCTGCCGTTAAGCTACCATCAAAAGGTAATTTTTTTTACAATAAAATTTTAGGGTCGCCACCAGCCTAAGCCCTTCCTAACATACAAGAATGACTGAACTGGAATTAATTCAAATTTGGAATTCAATGGAAACAAGTGAAGTAGCAGTACACACAGTATTATCCTTTACGGCATATTTATTCGTTAATAAAGATTTTTGAAATAGCGTGCACATCCTATGGGTACACTTACCTGGTGCCTGAACATGAACTACATTAATCTAATTCTGGTAGAGCACTTGCCCGCGAAAGGCAAAGGTCCCGAGTTCGAGTCTCGGTCGGGCACACAGTTTTAATCTGCCAGGAAGTTTCATATCAGCGCACACTCCGCTGCAGAGTGAAAATCTCATTCTGGAAACATCCCCCAGGCTGTGGCTAAGCCATGTCTCCGCAATATCCTTTCTTTCAGGAGTGCTAGTTCTGCAAGTTTCGCAGGAGATCTTCTGTAAAGTTTGGAAAGTAGAAGACGGATACTGGCAGAAGTAAAGCTGTGAGTACCGGGCGTGAGTCGTGCTTCGGTAGCTCAAGTGGTAGAGCACTTGCCCGCGAAAGGCAAAGGTCCCGAGTTCGAGTCTCAGTCGGGCACACAGTTTTAATCTGCCAGGAAGTTTCATATCAGCGCACACTCCGCTGCAGAGTGAAAATCTCATTCTGGAAACATCCCCCAGGCTGTGGCTAAGCCATGTCTCCGCAATATCCTTCCTTTCAGGAGTGCTAGTTCTGCAAGTTTCGCAGGAGAGCTTCTGTAAAGTTTGGAAGGTAGGAGACGGATACTGGCAGAAGTAAAGCTGTGAGTACCGGGCGTGAGTCGTGCTTCGGTAGCTCAGATGGTAGAGCACTTGCCCGCGAAAGGCAAAGGTCCCGATTTCGAGTCTCGGTCGGGCACACAGTTTTAATCTGCCAGGAAGTTTCATATCAGCGCACACTCCGCTGCAGAGTGAAAATCTCATTCTGGATACATTAATCTATTTTCGATAAGTGAAATTATATTGTACAATTTAACTGTTGTGATTAATGGAAAAGGTAAGGAAGGGGAAACTGGAAACATCATTTCAATCATTTAATCTAGATTCACACGACAGAGAAAGATCACAGGAATAGCCGACCACCTTTACAAATTGCACTAATTTGCAAAGAGCTTTATTTCCTTTGCAAGATTTGGTCGGCGTAGTACATGAGATGAGACGCCGTGCGCCCACGTGCAAAGAATGCAGTTCACCATGTGGTAAACTGGGCGACACATTCATGGATTCAAAGCAGAATTTAAGTGGAAAGCACAAACACAAGAAGCTTTTCTTTTCTTAGTGAACGACTATAAAGTGAATTTGTCACTACAACGGAAAACTAAATCACCATGGCACAAAACCTTCCGATGATTCAAGGTACACGTGGTCCGTTAAGAATTAAACCATTACATAAGTTCGCCTTAATTCACGAAAATCCGATGTTTCAACGAATTTATCCCGCACAAAACAGATTAACTTAGCACTGGAAAAACCTATCGGTATGCAGTAGGAAGCGGAAAGGTACATGGTTTAGCAAACCCGTAGTACAATACGAACACAAGCATATACTACCACCAAGAAATCACAAAAAAATAGAAGGTGGATATTGGTGTTTAACGTCCCGAAAAAAAAGAAAAAAAATAAAACCACTCACGCAAAACACACAATTAGTCTCACATTGGCACGAAATATAAGTTCACTAGCTATTCCTAATCATGTTCAATAGTCGATGCTCCACACGACGATGTCCCAAAGGAACAGAGCCAATTTCCTCCGCAACTATTTTAAAATGCAATCACGACCTTTTATTAACCAATTGTACCACAGTCCGAGCAGAAATTCGTAAGGTTTCAGTTAGGCTGAGCTGTTTAAATATTGCAACGAATTTAACATAGGAAAATCGCGATTAACACTACCTCCTTTCTCATTAGTACTAGAAGCCTTACTTAGGAGCTGCGAACCGTACTCACCAACAGCCTGGGGAAGAGTGCCTGCTCTGCACAAAGCTCCTAGCAACTCCTGGCTGAGACGAAAGCGACCCGAGGGATCGTTTCCGCCACCAACCTGACAAACACACAAATCTCGGGACAAAAGGGATGAACCTCGGATGAACCTCTTTGCTCAGGTAAGCAATTCTAAGTTGGTGAGCCTGTGAACCCTGCCAAACGTCAGGCACTCGTCTTCTGCTCCCAGCAGACTACAACCAACTAGCTTCCTCCACCAAATAAGCCCGAAAACACCCATTCACTCACATTCAACCACACATAAGGTAACGGAGGGGGCATGATAAATATGGCTCATGATTTCACGTAGAACATAAAATTAGAATGCAATACACTGAAATACTAGTGCAAGGCACCATTTGCTTGCATTTTACGTTGGATATGTAGTGAGTTACTTTCAGTTCCACTGCTCGGTCTTTCTGGGAGAGTTAATATGCAAAATCTCAATTACGCAGTGGATCAAATGAGACGTAACTGAATCATATGAGGCAAACATGTATGAAAAGACTCGACAGACACGTTTCAGCATGTTGTTGTTATTGTTGTTGTTGTGATCTTCAGTCCGAACACTAGTTTGCTGCAGCTCTCCATGCTACTCTAAGCCTCTTCATCTCCGAACAACTACTGCGGCCTCCATCTTTCTGAATCTGCTTATTCCGTTCGTCTCTTGGTGTCCCTCTGCGATTCGCCACCCCCCCCCCCCCCATCCCCGCCTCCCCACGGGTGCACTTCCCCCCAGCACAAAATTTGTCATCCCTGGATCTCTCAGTGTCTCAGTGTGTGTCCTTGTGCTATCAGCCGATCCCTTCCTTTGGTCAAGTTGTGCCACAAATTTCTTCTTTCCCAATTCTGTTTAGTACTTGCTCATTAGTTACATGATCTACCCACCTAATCTTCAGCATTCTTCTGTAGCGCCACATTTCAAAACTTTCTAATCCCTTCTTGTGTAAACTGCTTATCCTCCATGTTGCACTTCCATACGTGGCTGCACTCCGGACAAATACTTTCAGAAAAGACTTCCTAACCTTAAAACTGTTAGGATGTTAACAAATTTCTCTTCATCAGAAATGGTGTTCTTGCCATTGCCAGTGTACATTTTTTATCGTCTCACCTGATTTAATTCTACTACAATCCATTATCTTTGTTTTATTTTTGTTGATGTTCATCTTATATCCTCCTTTCAAGATACTGTCCATTCCGTTCAACTGCTCTTCAAGTCCTTTGCTGTCTCTGACAAAATTATGATGTCATCGGGGAACCTCAAATTTTTATTTCAACTCCCTTACCTTGAATCCTACTCCAAATTTTACTTTGGTTTCGTTTAGTGCTTGCATAAAAGTGCAGTAAGTAAATTAAAGCCCACATTTATTAACACTCAGATTCATATGTGCATTCTTTATGGAAATTATTATATGAGTTTGTCAAACAACCATCCATTGATTATTTATTATCCATTGTTAATGGCTGTCGCTTTCCACGCCACGTATTCATAAGACAAAAATCTTTATGTTTTACTCCAATTTCATAATCCATTGCCGTTCAGAACGCCTCCAAAACGATAAGATGGTTCAAATGGCTCTAAGCACTATGGCACTTAACATCTGTGGTCATCAGTCCCCTAGACTCAGAAGTACTTAAACGTAAATAACCTAAGGACAACACACGTCCCTACTCGAGGCAGGCTTCGAACATGGGACCGTAACAGCAGCGCGATTCCGGACTGAAGTGCCTAGAACCGCTCGGCCATAGTGGCCGAAAAAACGAGAAGAGCTAAGCGTATTGTTTTGGCACGTTGCACCGTTAAAATTATATCTATAAAATGGAATACTTTTCTTTTCAAGAAAACCAACACATGATAAAGAGTGTAAACAACGTGCCGATAATATTAGGCCGTCAACCACGTCAGGTGCCTTAGAAATGGGACTATAAAAGTTTCTAAGCAGTTGGCTTAATAGCCCAAAGGCGTTTCTGTCATTCGATGAGCACGGCGTAATCCATAATTACATTTCTTTTTCTTTTTCTCGATGTGGTAAGCAGCTCTTCTTGAATAATGTTTGATCAGACAGTCACTGAGAACAACTGCTTCCCCTTCAATCATTAAACTGGGTAAGATCACAGTTGTGCCCAGCTGACACTTCGGCGGAGGAATATTAAATTCCTTCGTAGCTACTTTTGGAATATGATATGCGAATGGCAAAGACTGGTAGCTGTCGCCTGTAGCCGAGAACGTGAAAAAAAAAAAAAACGGAAACATGTAACTAATATAGTTTCCATTTACAGGGGACTTCTGAATAAGAAGTGAAAGTTCTTAGCAGATGATTACCACAAATTCAAGGAGAAAAGCAAATTAGGAACGGGATCCACTGCAAAAATAAATAGATAAATAAATAAAACAAAAATAAAAAAATAAAGAGACACGAGCAGCTATAGCTCCTTGATTCCTTGTCAGAGTTCCACAACACAAATCTGTAGGAACAAATATTACAATGACTACAGCGCAGCCAACTATAAAAGCCAACAATGAAAAATTACAGACGAAAATCGTCAATTGGACCTTTTGGGATCACAGGAAGAACATAAGCCAGAAAGAAGTACAATAGGAAATTGTGGTGAAACGTCTGAGGTAACAAACGATGAACGTTATGTACCAGTACAGAAAAGAAAGCAATAAAGTTCGTAGCAATTATGATAAATTATTAAAATGTGGAGAGATAGGGACGAAAGTGGGCACTTAATAAAAAGGTTTATATAGCACAAAGGTGATGATACTGACTTGTTTTTCCGTAACATCAGTGCGCTGTTGTAAGGAGTTTACTTCTGGCTTATGATACAGAAGCAAACAACAAATAAATAAAAAAGTAACATCGTTTCTGATCACGAAATTATGGCTGCACAGTGCAACACACACAAGTCGAGTGATACCGGCAGTTCTTAAACCTCCAGACGTCTCTCACCAAATCTTAGAAATGCAGCACAACGTACTAATGTATAAAATTTTATGCAATTATCTAAGCATCAATAATCAATAAGGTGTTAGACATCAAAAACTACGTTTGTCATTCACTCACAATGTGCTAGCGAACGTGACGACATTGTCAAGTTTCGAGGTGCCACTCTTTGGTTCAAAATGGCTCTGAGCACTATGGGACTTGACATCTGTGGTCATCAGTCCCCTAGAACTTACAACTACTTAAACCTAACTAACCTAAGGACATCACACACGGCCATGCCCGAGGCAGGATTCGAACCTGCGACCGGAGTGGTCACGCGGTTCCAGACTGAAGCGCCTAGAACCGCACGACCACACTGGTCGGCCTGCCACTCTTCGCAGAGCTACTGCCTACAGTGGTACATCGAGTAAAGCAGCTCGCAAGTACGCCCGATGCCAGAATAAGCGTCACTCTTGGTGTCCACAGCTGAAAAGCACGTGGTATGGTGCGCGATGGCGTGATGTAACGTAATGTTGTCGGACGCTTGAGGAGAGATGCAGCGATCTTCACGTAATCCAAACTAAGAATTGGTGGTAAACCGAAAGTAATTAGGGGACAAGCAGAAGAAATATCAGAAGTAATGGCGAAGGATAGGTTAATCTTCATTGAAAACCTGTACCGGATGACTGAAAACGAGCTAACGAAACAAATGTTCCTGTATTTGCAGAAAAAGAGGTGGACTATAGCATGGATTACAGAACTCAGAAAAGCACTGGAAAGAAACGACATGAAAGGATCGGAAAGAACAGAAACAAACCTTTTTGAGAATAAAATACTAAATTTAGAAGACAGAAGAAATAAGAAATCGGGATCAATTTGGACAGAATAAAGACAAAGACTACATGAGAAAAAGATGAATGAGGGCAAGAAAAATAGGAAACAACAGAAAAGGAAGTAGTAGTTGTTCCGTGAGGCTAACCAGTCAGTATGAAGGAAAAAGAAATGCATAAAAGTGATCGATTCACAGTTTTAAATTTTCTATTACATTTCTTTTTTAGCGGTTGTATTAGTTTTTTATTGTACTCTAAATGTGACCTGTCCGGATAGATGCGTGTTGGCACGCCGCTTTCAGGCTCCAGGAAGACGCGGCGGCCCTGGATCGAATCCACCCGGTGGATTAAAGACGAGGGTCGGTGAGTTGGATAGCTTAGATGTAGTTTTTCGGTGCTTTACCACCTTTGGCTAGGTGAATGTTGGGCTGACACCCACATCCCACCTCAGAAACATGATTAACAAACACCTCTAACACATTCCTACAATCTTACATGTGACCATGGAGGCAGAATGATGGGGTGCACAAATTTGTCTCTCGAGGGAAGCCGCGCGCGGTAGCCGCTCGGTCACGGGTGCCTCGCCACGGTCCGCGCGGCCACGAAGATTCGAGTCCTCCCTCGGGCGTGGATGGGTGTGTTGTCCTTATCGTATGTTAGTTTAAGTTAGATTAAGTAGTGTGTAAGCGTGTGGACCGATGGCCTCAGCAATTTGGTCCCATAGGAAGTTACCACCACCTCTGGGGAGAATTAATGGCGATAGGAGGGACACCTGGCCACGCTCTACAACTAACATTAACAAATCCAGATTAACATGTAGACCCAGTGAAGATACGGGATAAATGCCACAAAAAATAAGAAACATGTGGTTGCGTTCCATACCTAGAGTAGCATTGCCTCAATGGAAGTTGGCAACTTACAGTGACTGCTCCAGTACAACTACAGCTTAGAATCATATGATTATCTTTAGATGAGTCTCAAGAGGGTATAAATAGGGAACTTGAGACATAGCGTGATAAAACTGCTACGTCTGGGACTTAAGAGGCAGCACATCAGCACGAGAGCCCTGTATAGAAAAGAAATATACTTTTCTTTCATGCTACGGACAGACTTAATCTCTACTTTTGGCTAACAAAATTTTAAGATAAATAATCTACCAATCTTTGAACGGATTATTCTCGATAATCCTCGATTATTTATGTAAAGGGCAATTCCTTATCTCTGCTCGACCTGCCTCAGTGAAAACTCATCATGCGCATTAGATGAAATTTCCTGCTAATTGGTTTAGCTCCTGCACTAAACAGGGGAATTTAAAATGAATATATCCATTACAAACGGCTATATTTAATTCATAGCGACGCATAGATAAGAATTACACATAATTTACAAAGTTTAAAAATATTTTACGCACTTTGCAGCTTGTGTACGACTCCTCTTGGCTGCATGGACAATACCTGAGCGCTCATCCATATCACGCCATACGATATGTTTTGAAGCATATGTGAAGTCACTGACCCGACAGAATAGGAAATGCGCGTTTTGTGTTCTGGAATTGTTTTCGGCAAAAACGCGCCACAAAAATAAATCTATGTGTGTCAGGTCCCAAGATCTAGATGGCCAAAATAATAATACGCTCTATTTCACTAGAACCGAGCCATCTGTATGGAAGATGTTGATTTAAAAATGTCTGGCCATCGTTACTAGAAAGAGGGAAAAGGGGGGGGGGGGGGAGAGTGGGAGCGAGAAGGTTACTCCGTCTTTCTGACAGATGTAATCCGTGGAATCCGTTTCAAGCTGTGACATCAGCCGTTGATCACTCATGTCGAGATAAGTGTTTGTTGAAACATTCATCTCAATGAATAAAAGTGGACCGTACAATTTTTGTACAGACATCACACATAATACACGTAACTTCCTGTGAGTCACGATGATATTCCGTTACACATGATGGTTTTACTGTTCGCCTATCTAGTATTCGAATGTCGTGCAGGATAACCTGGCCAGTTATGCAGAAGCTTCGACGGCTTCCAGAATAGCCGCGGCATCATTCGTACGACTGCCCAATGTTAGAAGCTCTTCCTTTAACATTCTCTGCATTTCTTATTGAAATATCGCTGTTCACTAACTATTTATATCATTTTTAGACTCCTTTGTGGTCCTACGTTCCTTAACATTGGTTCTCACCCTTTTGATCAGTATCTGTAATAGGTACAGCTACGCATCGCAATACGATCTGCGGTCAGCGTGCAGGAAGAGTCACCCTCCGACATTTGCAGAATCTGGCAAATAGGGACGAGGCGGACGGCGTCCTCGTAGGAGGGGAGCCGCGAGCTATCGATCACTGCGAGCAATCGATAGCGATCGCCTCGCCGCGCCGCGGGTCCAGTAATCTCATCGGGCAGTAATGACACGGCGGTCGGCGGGCCGGCCTGCTTAGAATACTGACCCCTGGCGGCGTCTTGCCCTCCCTTCTTCTCTTTCTTCTGGCGAGTCGCGGCCACCCCCCGAGGCCATTGATTTCCCTCCCCACTGCGGACACGCGGCCGATTTTTTTGGCAACTGTCCTAATAACAGAAACTGTTCCTGGGAGGAATATATCTAACGCGAAGGAGGAGGCGGCGCGGAGGCGGCGAGGGGGCGGCCGGGGCGGCTGGGGGTGGACCCCACTGGCCGCCAGATTTACGGCGCGCCCTGATGCCGAGAGAGAGAGACGGGGAGGGGGAAAGGCGACTTCAGCTGAGTTACGCCTCGCCGCACAGGTGGCTCGCACTGTACCGCCGCACCACCCGATTCGTACAGGGCTCACAATATTTCCAATAGGGCACTAAAATGTTATGGACCTGGAGCGTGTAATGTTCTTCTTCATATGTGTGACAAAAGACTTGGGACAGTGATATGAAAATATACAGATGGCGTAGTGTCTCTTACAAAAGGTATAAAACAGCAGTGCATTTGCGGAGCTGCCATTTGTACTCAGGTGATTCATGTGAAAACGAGTCCGACGTGAGTATGGTTGCACGACAGGAATTAACGGACTTTGGACGCGGAATGGTGGTTGGAGCTAGACGCATGGAACATTCAATTTCGGAAATTGTTAGAGAATTCAGTATTCTGAGATCCAGTGTCAAGAGTGTGCCGAGAATACCAAAGGTCAGGCATTGCCATTCACTACTGATGACGCAGTTGCCGACGGCCTTCACTTAACGAACGAGAGCAGCGCCGTTAGCGTTGCATTGTCAGTGCTAACAGAGCACCAACACTGTGTGAAATAAGCGCAGAAATCAATGTTGGACTTGCGAGGCACGTATCCGTTAGGACAGTGTGGTGAAACCTGGCTTTAATGGGCTGTGGCAGTAGAAGACCTCCGAGAGTGTCTTTGCTAACAGCACGACATTGCCTGCAGAGCCTCCCTTGGGCTCGTGACCATACCAGTTGGACCCTAGACCCTGACCGTGGCCTGGTCAGATGAGTTCCGATTTCAGTTCGTAAGAGCGGATGATGGTTTTCGAGTGTGGCGCAGACACGACGAAGCCCTGGTCCCACGTTGTCAGACGAGCACTGGGCAAACTGGTGGTGGCTCCTTAATGGTGTGGGCTGTCTCTACATGGAATACACTGGGTTACCTGGTCCAACTGCTCCTATTATTGACTCGAAACGATTATGTTCGGGTACCTGGAGACCATTTGCAACCATTCGTGGACTTCATATTCGCAAACAATGATGTCATGTTATCGGGCTACAGTTGTTCACGATTGGTTTGAAGAACAGTCTGGACAGTTCGAGCAAACAGTTTGGCCATTCAGATCACCCGACATGAGTCCCATCGAAAATTTATGGAATGTAATCGAGAGCTCAAATGGTTCAAATGGCTCTGAGCACTATGGGACTTAACATCTGATGTCATCAGTCCCCTAGAACTTACCTCGGCTCCAGACTGTAGCACCTAGAACCGCACGGCCACTCCGGCCGGCCTGTGACAATCATTCGGGATGTTTATCGAAATAACAAACTACTGTTATTAGCGAGTAAATTTACTAGGATAATTCTGTACCACCCCAGGAAATAAACGGCTACATATCTGCCAAACGTATTCTACAATGTTTTGAATTCTTCATTAGACTCGACACAGCCAGAAAACGTTCATTAGCCGAACTGTTTCTTAAGCTAGCTAGCAAAGGGGAATGCTCACACTTCTAAAACGCGGTGGCAGTAATACTGGGATCTGAATTACCACGTGTATAGGCAGATGGATTTTACTTGAATTCCTGTGAACGTGATTTGGATCGAAAGCGTAGCTACGATTAATATGCTGATGTATCGACTGCAACTAGAACATTTCGAATAAAGAGTAGGGGGAATTATTTATGTGACCCTTATCTTCAGTAACTGTCGTAGCTACATTCGTTGTTAGGATTTCGACACTTAAATCGGTAGAAATGGAACGCTACTACTCTCACTTTCTTGACCGTCTGTCTTTCCACCCAACCCTTAAAACCCGTTTTCCTCGAGTACAGGTAGACATAATAAGCGAAAATGTATCGCACTTGCTGCAGTACACAGTCCCTTGGTGGTGTAAAACAGTGAGCTACTATATCAACGCAATCTACGGCGGTTTATGTAGCACAATTTATAATGTCACGAAATAGGGGAGAGAGAGTCCGAGATTTGATACGCCAGTTGGGGTGACATTCATGAAAACAAAAGCGTTTTTCGTCGACATAGAGCGTTTCGCGGCCGAAGGCGCACAATATTTTGCTAATTCGTAATGATCTTGGAACTTTGTCTTACTAAAACAGTTATGTTATCTCAATAAGCTTAAATTAATTTTTATTAGTACACTTCAAACTAATTAACGTTTGTTCTTTCATTTATGTCTTATATTGACGTGTTGTGTTTAACACATTAATCAGCATTAATATAGTCTAACACATGATTGGATACAGCCTCCCAAAGTTCGTACAGTTTTTCAATTTCACGCCAGTGCATAGTATGTTGGTAGCACCCCGTTGCCGTGCCAGTTATATATGTAGCAGACTTTAAAGCTGTGCGGGTCAGCGTAATGAAAAGACGAGGGGTCTCGCTCGTTTTGTCCACAACTGTACATCGTATGCACTGTTTGCAACAATAAATCTTGAGGGAACCTGAAGCCTCTAAAAGATACTACTAATTTTTCCGTGCAGTATATATAGCAAACCTTTTGCACCTAATTTTCAACATCCTTCCATAGCACCATATCTCAGACGCGTCGGTTATCTTTTTTTTCGGTTTTCCTACAGTCCTCGATTCACTAACATACAGTAGTGCGCTCCAAACGCACATTCTCAAAAATGTACAGATTAAGAACTAACAATGTCATATTTTTAAGTGTCTGGGAAGGTGAAAAGCACCTCAGTAATTATATATATCGAGGTGACGAAAATCACGGGATGCCTCCTAATATTGTGTCGGACCTTTTGCTCGTTAGCAACTCGACCTCGCATGTACTTAACACGTAGCTGGGAGTCACCTGCACAAATATTGAGACATGCTACCTCTATGGCCGCCCATAATAGGGAAAGTTTGTGACAATATTATTGATATGACCTATAACTGTCTTTTTTTAACTTCTTTTCCTATTTTCACTTACATAATTTATGTAATTGTAATTAATCTACGAATAGGATTTCAAAACTAATAAAAGAATGAAAATTTTAAAACTTTTCTTGCATGAACCATAGAGAAAATAGGTTTCTGATCATGTAAAACTTGGAAAGAAGTCCCTCCGCAACAGAATTGACTAGGCGGATGTCGAAAAGGTGGATCTAGCGGTCGAACTGCAAGGCCTCTGTGTGGCTAGCAGGCAAAAGTTGCGCACCTTGTGAACTGAAAGAGGCGAGAAGAACTGCAAGATTCTATAATATAGCCTCGGGTCTCGAAGGAATTTGGCTTTTTATTCATGGAAGACCCAGTGATACTTGTGCCGCCTTTTTTTTTTTTTTTTTTTTTTAAAAAAGCACTGAAATCGACTCTGGCACTGTTTTCATCTCAGACTATCAATTGAGTACTGTGTAATTGCATGGGCCAGTTATGTGATTTCGTTTACAATAATAAGTTTCAGTTTTGTAATCTATTTGTTGTATTTTATCCTTAGTCGTTTACCTAGACGGAATCCCAAGTGCTATGATAAATCCGAGTATCCTATTTTACCGAACTGAAAAGCAATTATCTTCCTTAACAGAAGTTAATAAACTTTGTGCACTTGTAAAGAACTTAATTATTTAGTGAGCATAATTTTGAAATACTTCACATTGTTTTCATGAATGGACAGTTAAAGTTTAATCAAAGTACAATTACTAAGAAAAGATTTAAAGTATTAAGTTAAAAGATTCTTCTTATTGAAATGAGGTGTGTACAATTTCATACGTTATCTAGTGAACAATATTTCCTATATTGTGCTATGAGTAAAGTGTTCGGCCTCCATCTAAGTCTACCAATGGATTAGATTCTGGATCCCCATCCTAGTAATTGAACCAGATTTAAATTTCTTATTACAATAACAGCAGTCAAGAATAAACAGCTGGTTACAAAAATTCAAACTGTACTAGGTCCAGGTGTCACATGTTCCATTTGAGCGCAATAGCGTTTAAGGACGTGGATATTCCCCTAGAACGCAAATAATGATCATTACAAAAGGTGCTATTCCTACATAACTACTTCAGTAGTAATTTCCTATAATGAAACTGACAAAAGAACCTCTTTTACAAGTCAGTAGTGCAACATTGTTAGTAATCATTTACCTGTTATTACCATTAGCTTCCTGCTGTAATGTACAGATAGTGGGAGTTATTGAGAGCCAGTTGTTGCCTAAACATATTAATACTCCGCCTGTGTAGTTTAAGTCAGATCACTGGTACATTACTTACTAAACTGATCTACTGTCTTGTATCTATCAGCAAAATAGAAGTTTAGTATCAAATAGATTCAATCACAAAAGTTATATTTCTGTAAGAACCTTGATATTACTGGATACAACTGTGTCTAAATGGGCTGTCGACCGTTTCCTTTTACGTAATTACAGTTTACTTGATTACCAGTAGAACCGTCGTTCAATTCCTGTTTCTCCAGAGACGGAAAAGAATCCGATACCTTTCCATTACACACAGTCAGGGTCTCAAAACACCTTTCACAGTAGTAGCATCATCTGTGTATTGCTAGTTTAGTAGTAGCCAAGAGTATTATAAATGTTGCCGGTACAGAATTTTGGGTTCGAACTGATCTCTCGAGTGTCGGCCGATGTGGCCGTGCGGTTCTAGGCGCTTCAGTCTGGAACTGCGTGACCGCTACGGTCGCAGGTTCGAATCCTGCCCCGGGCATGGATGTGTGTGATGTCCGTAGGTGAGTTAGATTTAAGTAGTTCTAAGTTCTAGGGGACTGATGACCACAGAAGTTAAGTCCCATAGTGCTCAGAGCCATTTGATCCATTTTTTTTTTCAGGAAGTTTCGTACTGTTAATGGGTTAAACGTCTTCCGCTAACAGAAAGTGCAGTGGCGCAGCTACCAGAGCGTCATCTGTGTCTACCACTTAAGAGGGAATGCTCACATCTGAAGGCTCAGTGTGGTGTAAACACGTAAAGCGAGCAGGCAGCTACGCCACGAAGACGCATTCGTGCTTCCTACAGTCAAACGTGCGAGTCTGAAATGGGTAAAATTGTTTCCTCCTGAGTGACAGGGTGGTCTTTTTGGAGAATTGTCACACAATTTCGATGTTCTGCTCACCTGTGCAACGATGCTGGTGCCAGTGGTCACGTGAACATTCTTACACCCGTAGACGTGGTTGTGGGCGCCTACGCAGCACAGTCGCGTGCCAGGACCGTTGTATTTTAAGGGCAGCAGCGGCAGTTCGTGCAGCTACCACAGCACAGATACAAGGCTTGTGAGGCCAGACATGCCAACAAGAAGTGTTGCGAACACGTTATTAGCAGTGAGGCTACGGGCATGCACACCTCTAGCCCGACTTCCACTCACGACACAGCATCGACGGGCACGGTTCGACTGGTGCCGTGCGAGATGATCAGTTGACAGCTCGGTAGGTGCAGAACGTTGCTAGAACCGTTCTTTTGCCGTTCTTGTAACAGGAAGTTGATGTTTTGTTCCAACAGGATGACGCTCACCACACACTGCCTGCGAAACTCAATGTGCTCTGCAAGACGTGCAGCAACGTCCGTGGCCAAGAGTGTCTCAGAACTTTGTAAGTAGCCTGTTTGTATGTTGGCAGCGCCATAGACTGTGTTGATATCGCTGACAGCGCTCTGCTCCCTCGAAAAGAGACTCTGTGGTTGGACGGAATAGCAGTTAGCGAGTGGTTAGGGAAGTGTATGGGCATGATATTCTTAGTGGAGACTCTGTCTTGGTAGGACATGCATTGTAAAGTGAGATGAAATGATGTGATTATAATAAAATATGAATGGAAATGTATGATGATGGTTGTTTGGTTGATAATGTTTGTGCAGTGGAATTATTGACAACTGTATAATGAACCATGGACCTTGCCGTTGGTGGGGAGGCTTGCGTGCCTCAGCGATACAGATGGCCGTACCGTAGGTGCAACCACAACGGAGGGGTATCTGTTGAGAGGCCAGACAAACGTGTGGTTCCTGAAGAGGGGCAGCAGCCTTTTCAGTAGTTGCAGGGGCAACAGTCTGGATGATTGACTGATCTGGCCTTGCAACATTAACCAAAACCGCCTTGCTGTGCAGGTACTGCGAACGGCTGAAAGCAAGGGGAAACTACAGCCGTAATTTTTCCCGAGGACATGCAGCTTTACTGTATGATTAAATGATGATGGCATCTTCTTGGGTAAAATATTCCTGAGGTAAAATAGTCCCCCATTCGGATCTCCGGGCGGGGACTACTCAGGAGGATGTCGTTATCAGGAGAAAGAAAACTGGCGTTCTACGGATCGGAGCGTGGAACGTCAGATCCCTTAATCGGGCAGGTAGATTAGAAAATTTAAAAAGGGAAATGGATAGGTTAACGTTAGATATAGTGGGAATTAGTGAAGTTCGGTGGCAGGAGGAACAAGACTTCTGGTCAGGTGACTACAGGGTTATAAGTACAAAATCAAATAGGGGTAATGCAGGAGTAGGTTTAATAATAAATAGGAAAATAGGAATGCGGGTAAGCTACTACAAACAGCATAATGAACGTATTATTGTGGCCAAGATAGATACGAAGCCCACACCTACTACAGTAGTACAAGTTTATATGCCAACTAGCTCTGCAGATGATGAAGAAATTGAAGAAATGTACGATGAAATAAAAGAAATTATTCAGGTAGTGAAGGGAGACGAAAATTTAATAGTAATGGGTGACTGGAATTCGAGTGTAGGAAAAGGAAGAGAAGGAAACATAGTAGGTGAATATGGATTGGGGCTAAGAAATGAAAGAGGAAGCCGCCTAGTAGAATTATTGCATAGAGCACAACTTAATCATAGCTAACACTTGGTTCAAGAATCATGAAAGAAGGTTGTATACGTGGAAGAACCCTGGAGATACTAAAAGGTATCAGATAGATTATATAATGGTAAGACAGAGATTTAGGAACCAGGTTTTAAATTGTAAGACATTTCCAGGGGTGGATGTGTACTCTGACCACACTCTATTGGTTATGACCTGTAGATTAAAACTGAAGAAACTGCAAAAATGTGGGAAATTAAGGAGATGGGACCTGGATAAACTGAAAGAACCAGAGGTTGTACAGAGTTTCAGGGAGAATATAAGGGAACAATTGACAGGAATAGGGGTAAGAAATACAGTAGAAGAAGAATGGGTAGCTCTGAGGGATGAAGTAGTGAAGGCAGCAGAGGATCAAGTAGGTACAAAGACGAGGGATGCTAGAAATCCTTGGGTAACAGAAGAAATATTGAATTTAATTGATGAAAGGCGAAAATATAAAAATGCAGTAAATGAAACAGGCAAAAAGGAATACAAACGTCTCAAAAATGAGATCGACAGGAAGTGCAAAATGGCTAAACAGGGATGGCTAGAGGACAAATGTAAGGATGTAGAAGCTTATCTCACTAGGGGTAAGATAGATACTGCCTACAGGAAAATTAAAGAGACCTTTGGAGAGAAGAGAACCATGTGTATGAATATCAAGAGCTCAGATGGCAGCCCAGTTTTAAGCAAGGAAGGGAAGGCAGAAAGGTGGAAGGAGTATATAGAAGGTTTATACAAGGGCGATGTACTTGGGGACAGTATTATGGAAGTGAAAGAGGATGTAGATGAAGACGAAATGGGAGATACGATACTGCGTGAAGAGTTTGACAGAGCACTGAAAGACCTGAGTCGAAACAAGTCCCCCGCAGTAGACAACATTCCATTAGAACTACTGACGGCCTTGGGAGAACCAGTCCTGACAAAACTCTACCAGCTGGTGAGCAAGATGTATGAGACAGGCGAAATACCCTCAGACTTCAAGAAGAATATAATAATTCCAATCCCAAAGAAAGCAGGTGCTGACAGATGTGAAAATTACCGAACTATCAGTTTAATAAGACACGGCTGCAAAATGCTAATGCGAATTCTTTACAGACGAATGGAAAAACTGGTAGATGCAGACCTCGGGGAGGATCAGTTTGGATTCCGTCGAAATGTTGGAACACGTGAAGCAATACTGACCTTACGACTTATCTTAGAAGAAAGATTAAGAAAAGGCAAACCTACATTTCTAGCATTTGTAGACTTAGAGAAAGCTTTTGACAATGTTGACTGGAATACTCTTTTTCAAATTCTAAAGGTGACAGGGGTAAAATACAGGGAGCGAAAGGCTATTTATAATTTGTACAGAAACCAGATGGCAATCATAAGAGTCGAGGGGCATGAAAGGGAAGCAGTGGTTGGGAAAGGAGTGAGACAGGGTTGTAGCCTCTCCCCGATGTTATTCAATCTGTATATTGAGCAAGCAGTAAAGGATACAAAAGAAAAATTTGGAGTAGGAATTAAAATTCATGGAGACGAAGTAAAAACTTTGAGGTTCGCCGATGACATTGTAATTCTGTCAGAGACGGCAAAGGACTTGGAAGAGCAGTTGAACGGAATGGACAGTGTCTTGAAAGGAGGATATAAGATGAACATTAACAAAAGCAAAACGAGGATAATGGAATGTAGTAAAATTAAATCGGGTGATGCTGAGGGAATTAGATTAGGAAATGAGACACTTAAAGTAGTAAAGGAGTTTTGCTATTTAGGAAGTAAAATAACTGATGATGGTCGAAGTAGAGCGGATATAAAATGTAGACTGGCAATGGCAAGGAAAGCGTTTCTGAAGAAGAGAAATTTGTTAACATCGAATATAGATTTATGTATCAGGAAGTCGTTTCTGAAAGTATTTGTTTGGAGTGTAGCCATGTATGGAAGTGAAACATGGACGATAAATAGTTTGGACAAGAAGAGAATAGAAGCTTTCCAAATGTGGTGCTACAGAAGAATACTGAAGATAAGGTGGATAGATCACGTAACTAATGAGGAGGTATTGAATAGGATTGGGGAGAAGAGAAGTTTGTGGCACAACTTGACTAGAAGAAGGGATCGGTTGGTAGGACATGTTTTGAGGCATCAAGGGATCACAAATTTAGCATTGGAGGGCAGCGTGGAGGGTAAAAATCGTAGAGGGAGACCGAGAGATGAATACACTAAGCAGATTCAGAAGGATGTAGGTTGCAGTAGGTACTGGGAGATGAAGCAGCTTGCACAGGATAGAGTAGCATGGAGAGCTGCATCAAACCAGTCTCAGGACTGAAGACAACAACAACAACATAATTTTTGGAACTGGATGTCACATGAATAAGGTAAAATTTTCTAAATACATTGTTTGCTCTTCAGTAAAGTGTTTCTTTCGCTAATCATATGCCTCCTAGTGGTTAGAGTCTATAGTACTTAGAATCATTTTACTTAGCTGGCTGCAGTTGCTAGTTGCTGTAATTGGTATAGGTTGTGTTACGAAGATTTTCTGTCAGGTAAATGACTCATGAAAAAGAACGAGGTTTGAACTGTTGAGATTCGTGATTGAAATGAGTTTAGGCAATTAACAGAGTTGGAGGTAGTTACATATTTCTTTAATTTCATGTTTTCTGAATTTGTATTATTGTTAACATTTATTGTGTTAATTAATGGAAGTCATGTTGTCAATGTATAGCAGTCATATTGCATTGGGCTTGTATTGTGGGTAATAAATGAATAAGTTAAGTTTGAGATGTCTTTGTTAGGGAAAATGCTGTAGGTCATTGTTTTAATAAAAATAATTTAAAGAGGTAGTTTCAACTTTTCTCCAGCCGAGCACTCGTGGCATAAGATGAGACGAGATGTTCCGGCGTAACGTCAGCCGCCGGCACGACGATCAAGAACGGAGGAGCAGAGAGGGCTGTGAGGCGACGTCAGCCAGTACTACGCTGACGGACCCCTCTCTAGGATGACACCAAGATACCAGCGGCCTCTACATGGAGAAAATATCTCCGCCATGACCTAAGAACGCTACAGCTCTGACTTAGAAACTGCGTTGGTTCACTTGCATTACAAATTGGATATACAGAAGAATTTGCTTAGGTTTGTCTGTCGCCCCTCTCTTGCGACACGTCCATTTCTCACAAAGTTAAGTATTGTGATCATTTCCTTTCGTAATAAATTCCATTAATACGATTTGCTTGAATTGTTGTCTAGTGAGTCGGCAAAGCAGCTTTCCTAAAAAGCACTCCGTCTTCAGGCCACGAGTGGCCTACCGGGACCATCCGACCGCCGTGTCATCCTCGGTGGAGGATGCGGGTAGGAGGGGTGTGTGGTCAGCACACCGCTCTCCTGGTCGTAAGGTGGTATTCGTGACCGAAGCCGCTACTATTCGGTCGAGTAGCTCCTCAGTTGACATCACGAGGCTGAGTGCACCCTGAAATACGGCAACAGCGCATGGCGGCCTGGATGTTCACCCATCCAAGTGCCGACCAGGCCCGACAGCGCTTAACTTCAGTGATCTCACAGGAATCGGTGTAGCCACTGCGTTAAGGCCGTTGCCCAAAGCAGCTTTGCTAGGCACCCTATATTAGACAAGTGGGAAGAATACAACACGAGAAATGGCTCGTCCGACTCGTCAGCCAACAACTCTTACAGAACTACATAAACAGGCCGAGCATACGTGGCGTAACGTATCCAAGGACAGTATTCACCATCCGTACGATCGACTTGATACCAGAGTCAGCGCCTGCATTGTCCTCGTACAGGCTACATCACGCACTAATATGGATCTTTCGGGATGGGTCGGTACCAGGTACCTCAGAACCGCTTGTACTATAGATCTGTAAATGTAATCACTTCATGTACAGTTGTGGACAAAACGAGCGAGACCCCTCGTCTTTTATTTATGCTGACCCGAACAACTTTAAAGTCTGCTACATAGCATAACAGGCAAGGCGACGAAATGCTACCAACATACTATGCACAGGTGTGAAATTGAAAAACTGTACGAACTTTGGGAGGCTGTATCCAATCATGTGTTAGACTATATTAATGCTGATTAATGTGTTAAACACAACACGTGAATATAAGATATAAATGAAAGAAGAAACGCTAATGAGTATGAACTGTACTAATAAAAATTAATTTCAGCTTATCGAGATAACATAACTGTTTTAGTAAGACAAAGTTCCAAGATCATTACGAATTAGCAAAATATTGTGCGCCTTCGGCCGCGAAACGCTCTATGTCGACGAAAAACGCTTTTGTTTTCATGAATGTCACCCCAACTGGCGTATCAAATCTCGGACTCTCTCTCGCCTATTTCGTGACATTATAAATTGTGCTACATAAACCGCCGTAGATTGCGTTGATATAGTAGCTCACTGTTTTGCACCACCAAGGGACCGTGTACCGCAGCAAGTGCGATACATTTTCGCTTATTATGTCTACCTGTACTCGAGGAAAACGGGTTTTAAGGGTTGGGTGGGAAGACAGACGGTCAAGAAAGTGAGAGTAGTAGCGTTCCATTTCTACCGCCTAGAACCGCTCGGCATCTCCGGCCAGCAAACATCCTGGCAGATTAAAACTGTGTGCCGCACCGAGACTCGAACTCGGGATCTTTGCCTTTCGCAGGCAAGTGCTCTACCATCTGAGCTACCCAAGCACGATTCACGCCCCATTCTTACATCTTTACTTCCGCCAGTACCTCGTCTCCTACTTTCCAAACTTCACAAAAGCTCTCCTGCGAAACTTCCAGAACTTCCATTAACATTTCGTCTGCTATCTCCCAGGTGGCATATGACGTCATCCGATCAATATCAATGTTGTCTTTCCAGGTGCTCATTTTTTTTTCTTTTTTTTGCGGCCGTGTGCTGATAGGGGATTGTAATATTGAATAAGATTGCTGCTGTAGCCCGAATAGTCTTGGTTCTGTCGGACATTGAAGAATATAAGATCCAACCCACCTGACATTGGAATAATATCATTCAAACATAATTCATGAAAACCAACATCCTCTAAATGATTACTGCGCAAAGAAGTGCTGCAGGATGCATCCTGGATCAGAGGTAGATAGGGCATGGGTAGAGTTATGGAAAACCTGTCAATAATCGTATTTAAAATGAACGTTTATTAACTTAGAAATATTAATGAAACACTTGTGAACATAATAAAGTATGACTATTGCTGCTGCTTGAAATATGTTGAGTTCCACACTTGATGAATCTGAAACGTAGGTTCTGAATCCGTTACTATATTTACTACATTGAAGCGCCAAAGAGACTGGTATAGGTATGTTTATTAAAATACAGAGACATGTAAACAGGCAGAATACAGAGCTGCGGTCGACAACGCCTATGTATGACAACAAGTGTCTGGCGCATTTGTTAGCTCAACAATGCTACAATGGCAGGTTATCAAGATTTAAGTGAGTTTGAACGTGGGGTTATAGTCAGCACACGAGCGATGGGGCACAGGATCTCCGAGGCTGCGATGAAGTGGGGACTTTCCCGCACGACCATTTCACGAGTCTACTGTGAATATCAGGAATCCGGTAAAACATCAAATCTCCGACAATGCTGGGGCCGGAAAAAGACCCTACAAGAACGGGACCAACGACGACTGAAGAGAAACGTTCAACGCGACAGAAGTGCAACTCTTCCGCAGATTGCTGCAGATTTCAATGCTGGGCCATCAACAAGTGTCAGCGTACGAACCATTCAACGAAACATCATCGACATGGCTTTTCGGAGCTCGCCTGGGCCCGTCATCATAGACGTTGGACTGTTGATGAGTGGAAACACGTTGCCTGGTCGGAAGAGTCTCGTTTCAAATTGTATCGAACGGATGGACGAGTGAGGGTATGGAGACAACTTCATGAATCCAAGGACCCCGCATGTCAGCAAGCGGCCGTTCAAGCTGGTGGAGGCTCTGTAATGGTGTGGGACGTGTGCAGTTGGGGTGATATGAAATCCCTGATACGTCCAGGTACGACTCTGGCATGTGACACGTAAGTAAACATCCTCTCTGATCACCTGCATCCGTTCATGCTAATTGTGCGTACCGAAGGACGTGGGCAATTCCAGCAGCACAATGCGACATCCCGCATGTACAGGATTGGTACAGAGTGACTCCAGGAACACTCTTCTGAGGTTTTACACTTCCACTGGACACCAAACTCCCCAGAAATGAACATTATTGATCACATCTGGGATGCCTGGCGATGTGCTGTTCATAAGAGATCTCCACGCCCTCTAACTCTTACGGATTTATGGACAGCCCTGTAGGATTCATGGTGTCAGTTCCCTCCAGCACTACTTCAGACATTAATCGAGTCCATGCCAAGTCGTGTTGCCACACTTCTGCGTGCACTTGGGCCTACACGATATTAGGCAGCTCTACCAGTTTCTTTGGCTCTTCAGTGTAAATTTGTCGGTCAAGGATATGGAATAATTAAAGGATGGATTAGCCATACACGCATTTAACTATCACATGCAACTGATGTTAGTTACAAAGAGCAGAAAGGAAAAGCACAAAGGCCCTTCACCATGAGCACAAGTAACTAGCAAATAGGTGCTACTGCCTCTGTTTTAACTTGCGGAATAAATAAATAAAGTTACTGTTGTCATACACGGAACGAAGATCAAAACATGAACTAAGAAGCAAATTTAACTGATATGCTAATGGAAGAAGAAGCATACCGAAGCTACAGCGCAAAAGGCTCTCAAACCAGAACGCGACTACCTGGTGGTAACGATTAAATGTAGGTACCGAACAAATAGGAAATTCAGAGTAAACGGATTACAACTGCAGTAAATATATGACAGAGGTAACACCATCTAAAACCTGAAGGCCCTTGATCATCTGTGGCAAAATCGCAGTGGTATCATTTAACGCACATGCACTCGCAGTAATAAAAATGAGAATTTGATTGAACTGAATCGTTACCCACTCGACACACCTCCGCGTGTTCAAGTTACTAGTTGAATCAAATAACAGCCTACGAAATCACCTAAATTTCAAAGTATTCAGCACTCGGGATGTTAAAACAAATTTCGTCGCACGAACTAACAGACTATGAAGCTATGAGAAGAAAGAAATGCGGCTTCGTTAGACTGAAAACTTACACAATTTAGTCATTAAACTATCGGGGGGAGGCTCTTACGAACATCCGACCTTACTAAACTCTCAGTGGACAGTGAAGAGCTCCGCTAACTAAACCGGGGTTTTTGTCCTTCCTTCAACGAAAGTGATCAGAGAGCAAGCCTAAAGTATTTTGCCAAGCTACACAAAAGGTTCCAGAAACGCAAACAAAATCTTCTTTGCTATCCACAAAGCGTCTACTAAGGCTGGCTGTACTGTCACACTAGCAGCCAACCCTACGCCCACGGTTATACACACAGAATTCGTAACTGCACAATCTGTTCGTTTTATTATTCCAGAATGGACAGGAACAGGTACAGTGAAATATGACTCTCAGTCTTTAGACACAAGTTCGGGAGTAAAGTAGGAAAACTTTGAACTAGTGCATCTGAATCGGACAATTAGCAGACAGTTTTAGTCTAAAATATGTAAAACGTAAACTGTGGCTGACATGTGCATAGTCAGCTGCTCACTCTTTTTCATAACGGGGAAAATTTACCAAGTTCGCTGTAAACTGAGATTCCACAGGTAATGAGATGACGTTACTTTAAATAAAATCTCAGAAGAGGCCCACATAGAGACCCTTCAGATGGACTGATATGATAAGATATGCAGAGATTCTCTGCAGAATCAGCGAGAAAGGAACATGTAGAGATCACTAACAAGAAGAAGATTCATGTGTTACGATATCAGGGAACGATTCCATGGTACTCTAAGGACCTATAGAGCGTAAAAACTGAAGGCAGATATTGGAATACGTCAAACGAATAATGGAGGACGTAGTCTGCATATGCTGCTCTGAGATAAAAAGATTAGCCCAGGAGCAGAATTCGTGGCGATCTGCATTAAACCAGTCAGAAGACTGATGACTGAAATAAGTAAAAGGTGACTCCACTAATGACAATAACTACCAACCAGTCTCTCGGTTTACATCATTATCTCAGGCTTTCAGGAATCCAAATTACCCTGCGGCATTCCGCAACAGCTCCCTATACCGTATGATACAGATTGTGTACATCAAAAGATGCAGCTTGAAAGTTGCGGAACTGGTAGAATGAGTGTCTAATCGACTTCAATAAAAACAGCTACTGCAGACTATTAGACTTTTCATTCAGTTCCATATTTCGGTATTTTCAACTTCTGTATATTGACACTTGTTTTGCTGTATGTATTGATCAATCAGTTGTGTGAAATTGCTTTAGCTGTGGTTGCCGTAGTTTTAAAATTATCCGTGGATTTAACTGTGAAAGTTTCTTGGCGGAAGGGCACATTCTCCACACTACTGCACCAATATAATTAATCTAAATCAGAGTCGCCATCCTCACTTCGGTCCGCCAGCAAGGGCTTCACTTCTCATTACTCTAAAGCTAATAATTAATGGCCTGCAAAGCAACAACTTTTAAAAATATTTCGAGATTCATCAGATAGACTGGAATACGTGCACCCCTAAAATTTTAGACACCACCTTCAACTGGCACGTAACGGCTTACTCCGACAATATCTCTATAACAGAATAGGAACGCTTTGGAAGCTTCCTACTTTTTTAACTTTAAGTTGAGCACATAATTGGTATGACTTCAGCGGAATTTCCCTGAAAATATTCTCCTTTTATACAATTTTTGACCTATGAAATAAAAGTAACGTAGTCTGCTGTTTAACTGGTATACTCAGGAGTGGTAAAGACCTTCATAGCGCAACGAGTAATTTAAAAGTGACTTGAACATGTATTCAGATGAATGCGACACTACGATCAAACACATCCTAATCTCTTGAAAAGATATGGAAGTATATTTGCAACCTTTCTCATTGAGAGAGTAAGTACAATGAGGATGTAAAACCTCACTTTGTGTAGTGTAACACCTGTTCACAATGAACATAAATTACAATAATAATTCCGAACATATGTAGGATCAGTAGGAACCCCGAGATTCTCTGGAACACAAAATTACCTTACAAATGGTGAAAAATTCATGCAAAGAATTTTAAAGAACTTCTGCTGGTGGAAGCTTATCTCTAAAACGACTTTACTGAAGGCAGAACGTGTCGTGTGAACTGTGCTCGCATAAGCTACCGATTTAAGTAAGAAAACATGAGCACAGGGGAACATCCCAGCAAAACATGTTAATTTTTATAAACGAACGTGGGATCCAAATGACTGAAGAGAAACTTAGAGCAACGTCTTACTGTTATTCAATAAACAAGAGAGATATTGCCTTAGCGTGGAAAACTGTCACACCGAGGACTTGAAGTAGTACAGAAGCGGACCCCATGTAAATTGAATTTCCCGTAGTAATGAAAAAGTTGGACAGCTGTACGTACCATGGTTTACGTTCACGGCTAATTGAATGAAATACCGATATTGATCCTTGAACTTGGAACAAAGCCTCGCGTTGAACAAAGGATTTAACTTTAGTCGCAAAAACGGTACATCTATGAAGCTGAAAACTCTGCCAATGAAACGTTATACCCATGTCCAGTTGCAGCCCACGATCTCACCATAATCTCCTGTAGGCTGCAGCATACAAAATGGCCATCGAAATGAAACATCAGACAAACTCATTGACATAGTATGTGCTGGATCCTCTTATTCCATATAGCCCGAACACTCCTGGAAACAACATTCTTAACAGACGAAACCCATGTACAGTTTGTCTTTGTACCTCTTCCGCAACTAATATCTCGCATACAGATAAATGATTTGAAAGGTTTTTTTCCTAATGGACGGCTCTTAATTTCAACATACAAAACACCCAACACTCAAATTTCCACAGAAACAAATGAGATCTGTTTGCTCCATTTAAACCTCACAAGGTCCGTTTCATTCAGTAAACTCTTCCCCCATTTAGCTAGTGGTTCTACGTCCTTATACAAGATGCCATAGTGCTCAGAGCCATTTTTGATCCTGATACAAGATGCTCCTTTTTATCGAGCACTCGCAAGCTCACTACAAGAAACAGTCGCTTCGAAAACAGGAAGAGGACTGAACAGAATTCTACACCCCCACACGGGAATGTACTTACGACTTTTGTAGCCTTGCCGTATTTGAACAGTAACTTTGTAAATCACGTACGATTGCTAGCATCGAAAGACCAGCTCTGCGCTAAGGGTTTTCGAGTTCCCACCTCTATCTCGCGAGTGTTGCCAGTTGACCCCAATTTGGAGAGCTCCCAAGCGCTCCGCGAAATTTTTATAACATTCAGGTCCTTTACCAAATCGCAATGAGGAGAAGAAATGCAGGTATTGCCACTATAGTCGACATAATCGTCTTGAGAGATTCAGCAGGGGTACAGTATTTAAGATAGTTCTGATTTATTGTTAGGTCTCAGTTACACATTTTTAATTACATTACATGTTTCGATCACTGTGGATCATCTCCAGATCTAACTAGTTGCGTCAGAAACCTATCTTGTCTACTCAGAACCACAGACATTCCCTTTGGAATTTCGTATTCCCGCTATTAGTTATCTTTAAGAAGTAAAAATGCTGCTAAAATAAGTTTCAGACATCATTTTTGAGGCATTATATTCTAAAATTAACCAAGAGGACCAACACGTCTGCAGCGTTAAGGGACTAAATCACTGCTTTTCGTTATCATTGCATTCCGTGCGTTACTCGGACAGAAAAATGCGTAGCAAGACTTTGGCAGTGATTTACAGTGCTAGTCAGCTTTGAGTTTTTCTCTTTCCCTACCATGCTCAAAATCTGGACACTAGCGAAAAGGTTTCTGGCCAACACTCGCACTCTTGCATAACTCGGAGGCGTTGGAAACCACAATTCTTCAAATTTTGGTTCGTAGCACTCTTCAAGTGCTGCACACTTCTTATCTCGTAATGTACCTAATACTGTCTTAATGGAGACCATATTAAATTGAAAAGTTTCATAGTGCTTATTTCATTGATACAAACTCTGAAGAGTAGTACACCAGGTCACATGTATTAGGGTATTACAAATCATCTGTTCTGACCATTCACTCCGTAACACAAGCAAATGTAGCCATATTATTCAGTCTTCATCGTCAGAGAAATTCTCTAAAACCCCAATGGGACTTTTCTGTATTTGCATCTCCCGCATCTCTCTTCGTATTCTACGCATTTCAGCTTCTCATTCATCTCACTGTCATTTGAAGTTGTAGTCTGTATGTGCTCGTTTGTGTGTGTGTGTGTGTGTGTGTGTGTGTGTGTGTGTGTGTGTGTGTGTGTATTTAGGAAAGTAATCAGCCATGTTACCGACGCCCTTGCCGACAAAGTGCGAGACAAATTTGGTTAAAATAGTTTAAACTAAAAACAAAATTTCACTCCCTTTCACCTAACCAATTATTCTCAACGAAGAGGAACGAAATTTTGTCAATGTTAAAGTGAACTATAGAATAAAGATAAAAGAGTCCCAGGAAGAAATACTGACTGATATCTTACAAAAACAGCCAGAATGAACTACTCACCTTATCACATTTGAACCTTCCCCCTAGTGGTTTATGGAGCAAGTAAGACGTGTCAGAAAATTGCCTGCTAAAACAGACGACAGATGAGTTGGTAAAATAAGCATCTGCCCTCCTGTCCGAACATAAAATACATTTATTCAAAACGTGGCGTACTGAAACCTGTACACCTCAAGCATCACAGATTACAGGGTTGTCTGTGTTCCTGCGTCAGCTAAATGTTGTTCTGATGTTGCCCAGTTCACTGGTCTGTTCGAAAGCTTGCAAAAACTCTCGCCGCGGGCATTGTGGACCACAGTTGCGTAACAGCGACAGCCACTCAGTGGAGTAATGACGTCACGGAGGCCGTAAGGGGGACGATGGAACACCGCACGTCGGTCGCTTATCTCAGACCACCGCACTCCGTGCTGCGCAGAGAGTAATCAGCGTACACAGAGATAAACTCGTCGCGGATGAAATACTGGTCGCTGTACAACAATTGTTAACTCGATAATTTGTGGACAATATTCAGTGCACTTTCGGGTCTTCGCAGGTGACGCTGTTATCTATGGTGAAGTGGCATCTGAAACAGTAGTTTTATTCAATATCGAAATGAAAGTTATAATATTCCAGTCTCATGAAAAGAGAGAACGTAGACAAACGGATGGATCTGAGGTCCGCTCATTATAAAAACGTTGTTATTGTTTACCGCAAGATTAATGAGTTATAACAAATGGCCACAAAGTGAATAAAGCAATATCTATGATAAAAAGATGATATGCACACCTATGCTGTTCACCTCAGATATTTTCGGATTCACTTAAGACAGCGTAGTTCTGCTTTCACCCAGATAAACTGTATGAAATTACTCACTAAACAATGTATATTGTCTTTGGAAAGCTACATTAACTTCAGAGGTATCGATATCAACTTAAAATCTTCAGATGAAAGTGACCTAATTTGTGCTATTAGTACTGTGATCGTAAAGGAGACGAATTCGGCATCATTTCACTCTTCTACATCCGATTTGTTGATTCTAAGGAATTACACTATTTATAATTTAAAATGTAACGGTTTCGAACTTGAAACCGAATGCTGTCTTATGAGGAAGTTCGTACAGTTGTACGGGACTGTCGCTTCTGGCCGATGGAGCGCTGCAGCTCGAAGCACCTAAGAGGGTCAGCTTACAGCAGCGGAGTAGTGAAGAATAGTTCAATATGAAACTGATACTAATCACATTTAGCTATATTTGTTTGGACAGATACACCATCTGGAAGGCAAAGGATGTGTCGCCCAAGCGCAATCCACCAGTTACCTACGCGAACAGTTCCGTTCCTGTTTCTGGCAGAGATTTGAAGGAAACGTGCAAATAAGAATAGAACGAACTTTTAAAATGGAAACTTAGGTATAAAGACAGTTAAACAATAACTTCGAATCATGAGTTTAGCACCAAGTTACACAGTTACATTGCAGCAACAAAATGGAAAGCACACAAGAATGTTACAAACACCTCCTTAAAATTCCGTTTATGTCACCAAGCGTTCAAAATGTGCACCGCCTACTGCGATACACATCTGCCACCGATACTGCAAGGTCTTGTGGACTGAAGATGTTCCTTCGATATCATTGTGTACCCTGCAACATTGTGATGTTTTAAATCCTCTTGTATCGTCGGAATTTGTGCAGTGACTTCATCCTTGAGTTTACCACAGAGAAGAAGCCCAGTGACCTCAAATAAGGTGAGCGTGCAGGCCAGCTGGTACTGCCTTCACGTCCTTCCCAGCGACCAGGAAAGGGGTGAGCGCTTTCTTAAACACAGCTGCCGTGCTGGTGCGACATGCATTTTCGTTCTTCACGTAGTCTCTTCTCTAGAAGAGAAGTTCAGTAAGAAATTTTGCTTATCTTTTATCTGTTAAGGTTAGTTCGATAAAGTAAAGAGCACTCATACAGTCCCCTATAATCTCGCACCAATGTTCACAATCTACAGCCTCCGATGTCTAACCTGCCTCAGCCCGTGTTCTCAGTGGGCCAATGCAACTTATTTCTTACATTCTGCTTTTCATAATTTGTAAAGCGACCGTCATCGGTAGAGAGAATTCGTAGAAGAAGGAACCTATTTTTCTGATGCCACATAAGACAATGTTGCAGACTTTCATCTATATTCTGCAATCATGCTGTCTAATCTGCACCTGAAGTGGCATATGATATGGAAGGACCTTCTCTGTGGTTTAAATGCGGGTTACTCTGAGTCACTCACAATTTCTGTGGACTAATATGTGGATTACGAGCAGTAGTTGCCAGAACATCTGTGTACTTCCTTCCGTCCGTTGCAAACTTCCTCCTTATCCGCTGTGTAATATTCCACTACCGTTCCATTAACAATTTTTTTGTCAATCACTGAATCATCTTTCTTGCTGGACAACGTCTGCCAGGATTCCCTTGTACATTTAACTCAACTGTTCTTTTCGCGTTCCTCCTACAAGAAAGAAGTAAACAAGTAGCATACATAGATTCTCTTGGTTTGTAAAAGACATTTATTTTGTAGGGATCACTCAATCCCAGGCAGGAAACCGCTACTGTTTCGGCAGGATGAAGGCTGAAAAACCGTGTGAGACCTTCAGACACAAAGAGACAAGATTAAATAATAATTATTTTATACCTCAGAATATATGTACAGATAGTGTTGAGGATCTGTGGACAAAGTTCAAAACCATCGTACAATATGCGTTAGATGAGTATGTGCCACGCAAGATCGTAAGAGATGGAAAAGAGCCACCGTGGTGCAACAACCGAGTTAGAAAACTGCTGCGGAAGCAAAGAGAGCTTCACAGCAAACAATAACATAGCCAAAGCCTTGCAGACAAACAAACAATACACGAAGCGAAATGTAGTGTAAGGAGGTTCTATGCGAGAGGCGTTCAATGAATTCGAAAGTGAAGTTCTATGTACTGACTTGGTTTGGTCCTATGTCAAAGCGGTAGGGGATCAAAACAAAATGTCCAGACACTCTGTGACCAAAATGGTACTGAAACAGAGGATGACAGACTAAAGGCCGAAATACTAAATGTCTTTTTCCAAAGCTGTTTCACAGAGGAAGACTGCACTGTAGTTTCTTCTCTAGATTGTCGCACAGATGACAAAATGGTAGAAATCGAAATAGACGACAGAGGGATAGAGAAACAGTTAAAATCGCTCAAAAGAGGAAAGGCCGCTGGACCTGATGGGATACCAGTTCAATTTTACACAGAGTACGCGAAGGAACTTGCTCCCCTTCTTGCACCGGTGTACCGTAGGTCTCCAGAAGAGCGTAGCGTTCCAAATAATTGGAAAAGGGCATAGGTCATCCCCGTTTTCAAGAATGGACGTCGAACAGATGTGCAAAACTATAGACCTATACCTCTAACATCGATCAGTTGTAGAATTTTGGAACACGTATTATGTTCGAGTGTAATCACTTTTCTGGAGACTAGAAATCTACTCTGCAGGAATCAGCATGGGTTTCGAAAAAGACGGTCGTGTGAAACCCAGCTCGCGCTATTCGTCCACGAGACTCAGAGGGCCATAGACACGGGTTCACAGGTAGATGCTGTTTTTCTTGATTTCGGCAAGGCGTTCGATACAGTTCCCCACAGTCATTTAATGAACAAATTAAGATCATACGGACTATCAGACCAATTGTGTGATTGGATTCAGGAGTTCCTAGATAACAGAACGCAGCATGTCATTCTCAATGGAGAGAAGTCTTCCGAAGTAAGAGTGATTTCAGGTGTGCCGCAGGGGAGTGTCATAGGACCGTTGCTATTCGCAATATACATAAATGACCTGGTGGATGACATCGGAAGTTCACTGAGGCTTTTTGCAGATGATGCTGTGGTACATCGAGAAGCTGTAAAAATGAGAAATTGTACTGAAATGCAGGAGGATCTGCAGCGAATTGACGCATGGTGCAGGGAATGGCAATTGAATCTCGGTGTAGACAAGCGTAATGTGTTGCGAACACATAGAAGGAAAGATCCCTTATCATTTAGCTACAATATAGCAGATCAGCAACTGTAAGCAGTTAATTCCATAAATTATCTTGGAGTACGCATTTGGAGTGATTTAAAATTGAATGATCATATAAAGTTGATCGTCGGTAAAGCAGATGCCAGACTGAGATTCATTGGAAGAATCCTAACGAAATGCAATACGAAAACAAAGTAAGTAGGTTACAGCACGCTTGTTCGTCCACTGCTTGAATACTGCTCAGCAGTGTGGGATCCATACCAGATAGGGTTGATAGAAGAAAGAGAGAATATACCACGGAGAGCAGTGCGCTTCGTTACAGGATCATTTAGTAATCGCGAAAGCGTTACGGAAATGATAGATAAACTCCCGTGGAAGACGCTCAGTAGCTCGGTACGGGCTTTTGTTGAAGTTTCGAGAACATACATTCACCGAGGAGTCAAGCAGTATATTGCTCTCTCGTACATATATCTCTCGAAGAGACCATGAGGATAAAATCAGATTAGAGCCCACACAAAGGCATACCGACAATCCTTCTTTCCACGAACAATACGAGACTGGAATAGAAGGGAGAACCGTTAGAGGTATTCAAGGTACCCTCCACCACACACCCTCAGATGGTTTGCAGAGTATGGATGTAGATGTAGATGTTGTCGCCATGGTTTCCGCGGCAGCTGGTGGCTTCATAAGCCGGAGAGGAACCTCCTGAATCTGGAGGAGACTTAGGGCTTCAAAAGACCGGTGCATCAACCTGACAGCGGACCAGTGACTCGGGAGTGCGGTAGGTTGCCTGCCTGTCGGTCTGGAAGGGGCACCTCATCAGCTGGTCTCCTACGAATGAGGCTGTGACTGTGGCGTGTGTGTGCTTGGCTCACACGTCGTCCTGAGAGTACTCTCAGGTCACTACCAGTGTTGTCTCATTAGACGGGCCGTGATATTTGGTGTTGTGATGTCATGTGTATTCCGATCGTGGCTCACCGGTCTGGTAGGCCATCTGTCCAAAATACTTGTGAAGTTTCAGAGGAGTTGATACCCTGGACTGCATCAGTGTGTGTAGACTCTTAGACTACCCAACAGTTCCAGCTTCAGTACTACATGCTGGTTCATAGCCATCTATAGTTATGGACTGATGGTCATGGCATCAGGCAGCAAGAGTATGTCTAGTACTGGAACTATCGCACACAATACGTTACATTAGAACAGCCAGGGAGTAGAGTGCAAACGACATGAATGCCACCAAGCTTACAAATCGATTAACTCTAGACCAATGTCGTGGAATATACATAGCATCAAGGAGTGGATTTGCTGTAAAGTGTCATCCGCAATGACCGAATCGATTTCGCTTATTACGAGTCGTCAGCAGGCTTCAGTTTTGCTGTCTTGGCGTAATCAGTTTGTTTCAGTATGCTTCATAAAAGCCTTGGCAGGTGTCGTGAAATCCTGGATAGTGCTACGAAAGACAGGTTGGCGTGCACTCGTCCTAGGCTTTTCCACTGAGCTCGCTTGTACTTACACGCACAGAAGTGTTGATATCGCACTCTCGGAAAACCAGACCCTCGCAGATATTCATACGCACTTGCAGAATGTCTACTGAGACCTGGTAGTGAACAGAAGTATGGTGAATCGTTGGGCGAGGCATCTATTACCATCGCAACAAGTTCACGCAAGCTAGACCTGTGTCCCTTGTGCCAGCCAGCCGCACACAGCTATAACTCTCCCAATGTTGGAACGTGCGGACTCTCTCATTCGAGGTGATCGACGGATAACAGTCAAAGTCCTCTCTACGAGACTGGACGTCTCTATTGGTGGTGCTGACACACAGCTGGGGTAGTCAAAGATGTGTGCCCGCCAGGTTACTTGCCCCGTAACAGAAGATTATAGAGAGCAACGAAGGACCCCTTGAGCGAAGTTTCTTGCGCGCTACGGCTCGGATCATGACAATTTTTTGTCGAGCATTGACACAGGGGACGAAACACAGGTTCATCACTTAGAACCGGAAACAAAACGACAGTACATAGAGTGGCACCACACCAGCTCTCCACCGAAAAGAAAAAGCTTGAATGATGCACCTCCAACCGGCAAAGTCATGGCGACAGCCTTCTGGGTCTTTGAAGGGGTTCTTGTGTTTGATGTCCTCCCTCATGACGAAACGATCAACTCGGAAGGGTATTGTGCCAACCTCAGGAAACTGAAGAAACGACTTCAGCGTGTTCGTTGCCACAAAAATGCAAATGAACTTCTGCTTCTCCATGACAAGGCAAGACCAAAACTTATAATATCCGCGATAACAGACTTTGGGCTTCCAGAAACACCAAACAACAGAAATTGTATTAATCAGAGTGAATGTCATGCATAGACGTGAAGTAATCATTTCGACGCTGCTTGATTTCAGCACCCCTTTTGATATGAACGGTCACATGGGCTATATTATTTCTCGAGTCAAAGTCCCTTCTTCTCAACACATATTAATTGTATAGGGATGAATGAGATATCAAAGTAAAGTTTTTTAACCGACGTCTGACATTACATACATAAGATAAAGACAGAAAGGAACTAAAGAAATTACCTGCAATTGGGCATTGATTTATATCAATGGGGCAAGTTGAAAATTCGTGGCAGACCAGAATTCGAACCCTGGTCTCCTGCTTACCAGGCAGATGTGCTGACAGCTACGCCATCGAGACACAGCGGTCATCACAGCCTCAAGAGCTACCCTAGCACGTCTCTCGTCAGACCAAAATTCTTAACACCCTACACAGTACTGATGTAGTGCCCCAGCTCATTAGCCTCATTACCAAGGCCATCTCGCCGTCGCCGATTCCCGTAAGAGTTAGAGCTTAGCGTGTATTTGCGCTGAAGAGATCATTGGCCGCCTTCGCCTTACTTATACATATGTGGTGTCTGTTCTTTCGGATATGTCCTACTGCACATCTCTTAGGGGAATCGGCGAGATACAACGGGTAATGAAGCTAACTGGCAGGGAGAACTACATCAGTAGAGTGTAGTATGAATGGAGAGTATGGGTCTGACGGGAAGCATGCTAAGGTAGTCTAGCTGTTATCATGACCATTGCGTCTGGATGTCGTAGGGGTAAGTACATCTGCCTAGTAAGCAGGAGACCAGGGATCGAAATCTTGTCTGCCACGAATTTTCAGCTTGCCCCATTGATATAAATCAATGCCCAATGGCGCGTAATTTCTTTAGTTCCTTTCTGTCTTTATCTTGTATCAACGACATAGATGCCCTCTTCACGCTTTTCTCGTTCCTTTATATTTCTGTTTTCTTCTTTCCATCTTATCTGCTTACCTTACCCTATTCTTTCTCGCTTATCCTATGACCAGTTGACTTCATCTCCACATTGATTCCTTTTGTACTGTTGTAATATATTCCAGTTAGATGTGATTATTTGCAGGACATGTTGAGAAAATTGCTTAATGTTAGTAAGATTGTCACTTCGTAAATCCCGCATATTCATTTCTAAACATATGATTATTAATTGCTCATGCATCATTGTAATTTTAAATTGCTAATGATTTCTGTCAGAGAGGGCCTGAAGAAATGTATAAATAATATCCATCCTGCATTTATAGCAACCTATAGTTGTGGCGCACACGTTTGAGAAATATTTTATATTAAACATCATGATACGGCTCGCAAGATTTTTACATGATGTATGTCAAGAGGGTATCCATTCATCATAAGACTAACGCATTTGGTACTTAGTTGTTCTTTAATTGCAAAGGAGATAAACTAAGGATTGATAAACGAGCTTTGTCGTTCCTAATGCTCTCGTAATTAGTTGAGAGAGAGAGACTAATGTGAACACATGACTGTTTCAAACAGGATACTTTAAAGTAAATGACAGCATCCGTTGTAAAGATTCCCGCAATGAGCAATACCCCCTCCCCCCTTATCTGATAGATCGTTGCAGACAGTCGGTATGGCCGAGCGGTTCTAGGCGCTTCAGTGTGGAACCTCGCGACCGTTACGGTAGCAGGTTCGAAACCTGGCCCGGGCATGGATGTGTGTGTTGCCCTTAGGTTTGTTAGGTTTGAGTAGTTCTAAGTTCTAGGGAACTGATGACCTCAAGTGTTAAGTCCCATAGTGCTCAGAGCCATTTGAACCATTTGAAGATCGTTGCAAGGACGTAACTGTTGACAAGGTGACCCCAGAGCAGGTTTATAAAATACCCTCCCCCTGCCGCGACCACCCCATTCTGTAATCAACAAAACATCGGCGACACGTCTTCTGTCACAGCAGGTTCTTGCGGGATGTTAAGCTTTTTTTCTCCCTATCGACTACTCGTGGCAAGTGAGAATATAGCAGTGCCCCTGGAGTTTCATTTCCGGACTAAGTCTCGTCTGTCACGAGTGGTCGCCCATCGACAAACGTGGCGCAGTGTCTGGAACACTAGGTTCACATTCAGGAGGACGCCGATTCAAATCCCCATCCTGGGATCCTGATTTAGGATTTACGCAATTTCCCTAAATAGCTTCAGGCAACTCCCAAGGTGCTTCCTTTGAACGGGTATGGCCGATATCCTTCCCCATTCGTTCATAATCCGATCTTGTGCTCTGTCTCTACGGACCTCGATGTTGCCAGGACGTTAATCCTTGATCTTCCTTCATTTTTATGAGTGGTCGTTTTCGTTTACACGTCAGCGATAAAACTGCGTGCGTGTGAGAGCTGCCTACTGTGCACTTGGCTAGTTGGAGAGTGAAAATGTGGTTGTGAAAGACAACACTTTTAACGAAAACCTCGAAATGCACGGGTGCCTTTCGATAAGTAACGCAATATATTTCCGTCTTTGGCCAATGTCGGTAGCAAAAACGCGGTATTTGTTGTGGGACATCGTTGAAAGTTATCGCTTCAGCCGCTATATTTCCATAAAGTTCCGATAGGTGGCAGGCTTTAAGTATCCTTCAAAATGGCGTCTGTAAGGGAGGTGCTTTCCAAACTGAGGACTGTCATTGAGTTTCTTTTTGCGGAAAACCAGAGCGTCGCAGATATTCGTGGGCGCTTGCAAAATGTCTATGGAGACACGGCATTGAACAAAAGCATGGTGAATCGCTGGGCGAGCCGTCTGTTATCATCGCAACAAGGTCGCATAAACCTGTCCGATCTTCCACGTGCCAGTTGGTCGAACCCAGCTATGACTCCAGCAGTGTTGACACGTGAGGACACTTCCATTCGAGGTGATGGACAGATTGAAATCAAACACCTCGCTTCACAGCTACACATCTCTGTTGGTAGTGCTGACACATTCTTTCACCAATTGGGGTACTCAATGGTACAGTCCGGATTTCATACCTTTCATTTCGTCTCTCGCCATACGGTTGTATTTAGCATTAATCCGATTACAAGCTTGCCTAATATCTGCACTCACATTAAGTCCGAACGGAAGTACTGTAAATTGATAACTCCTCCCTCCAAAAATAAATGCAGTATACTTTCTTGACTCTTCTGTCATTGATATCTGCCAATAAGAAAATTTTAGATCTACTGGAGTTAAATATTTCACTCCATAGAATTTCTGAAGTTGTTCTTCAAGGTTCTCAGATCTAGTGCGAACTCGTACTTTTATTTTATTTATGACCCACATATCTAGTCTAGTCTCTCCTCCCGATTTTGCTACGGCGATAAAGATGACTCTATGATTCCCCATTGTACCATTTTTCGTATATTCTTATTAACGATTTCTTTCTTACAAGGGGAGGCCGCCAATTGTGAAATTCAGATTGGATTCATACTGCGCATAATAAAAGCTCAAGGCCAGAGGTGTAATGTGGCAAAGCACCAAGATGCACTTCTTAGCCGTTGTCGAGAAAATCGCCAGTTAAAAGAAACCGTTGCCATGAAATACTCTCTACGATTAAAAACTTTCTACGGCGCCGTGGCGCAGCGGTAAGCGCTCGGGTTCGTAATCCGAAAGTCACCGGATCGAATCTCGCGCCATGCAACTTTTTTTTATTATTAGTTTTTTGTAACTCGAATGTACACACACACACACACACACACACATATATATATATATATATATATATATATATATATATATATATATATATATATATATACTCCTGGAAATTGAAATAAGAACACCGTGAATTCATTGTCCCAGGAAGGGAAAATTTATTGACACATTCCTGGGGTCAGATACATCACATGATCACACTGACAGAACCACAGGCACATAGACACAGGCAACAGAGCATGCACAATGTCGGCACTAGTACAGTGTATATCCACCTTTCGCAGCAATGCAGGCTGCTATTCTCCCATGGAGACGATCGTAGAGATGCTGGATGTAGTCCTGTGGAACGGCTTGCCATGCCATTTCCACCTGGCGCCTCAGTTGGACCAGCGTTCGTGCTGGACGTGCAGACCGCGTGAGACGACGCTTCATCCAGTCCCAAACATGCTCAATGGGGGACAGATCCGGAGATCTTGCTGGCCAGGGTAGTTGACTTACACCTTCTAGAGCACGTTGGGTGGCACGGGATACATGCGGACGTACATTGTCCTGTTGCAACAGCAAGTTCCCTTGCCGGTCTAGGAATGGTAGAACAATGGGTTCGATGACGGTTTGGATGTACCGTGCACTATTCAGTGTCCCCTCGACGATCACCAGAGGTGTACGGCCAGTGTAGGAGATCGCTCCCCACACCATGATGCTGGGTGTTGGCCCTGTGTGCCTCGGTCGTATGCAGTCCTGACTGTGGCGCTCACCTGCACGGCGCCAAACACGCATACGACCATCATTGGCACCAAGGCATAAGCGACTCTCATCGCTGAAGACGACACGTCTCCATTCGTCCCTCCATTCGCGCCTGTCGCGACACCACTGGAGGCGGGCTGCACGATGTTGGGGCGTGAGCGGAAGACGGCCTAACGGTGTGCGGGACCGTAGCCCAGCTACATGGAGACGGTTGCGAATGGTCCTCGCCGATACCCCAGGAGCAACAGTGTCCCTAATTTGCTGGGAAGTGGCGGTGCGGTCCCCTACGGCACTGCGTAGGATCCTACGGTCTTGGCGTGCATCCGTGCGTCGCTGCGGTCCGGTCCCAGGTCGACGGGCACGTGCACCTTCCGCCGACCACTGGCGACAACATCGATGTACTGTGGAGACGTCACGCCCCACGTGTTGAACAATTCGGCGCTACGTCCACCCGGCCTCCCGCATGCCCACTATACGCCCTCGCTCAAAGTCCGTCAACTGCACATACGGTTCACGTCCACGCTGTCGCGGCATGCTACCAGTGTTAAAGACTGCGATGGAGCTCCGTATGCCACGGCAAACTGGCTGACACTGACGGCGGCGGTGCACAAATGCTGCGCAGCTAGCGCCATTCGACGGCCAACACCGCGGTTCCTGGTGTGTCCGCTGTGCCGTGCGTGTGATCATTGCTTGTACAGCCCTCTCGCAGTGTCCGGAGCAAGTATGGTGGGTCTGAGGGTCTGACACACCGGTGTCAATGTGGTCTTTTTTCCATTTCCAGGAGTATACTATTAATGAATTGCTTATGCATGTTGGTGAAGGCGGATCGCTCTTCAATTGTACCGCCTCCATTTTTCCGTTTGTTTAACAGGGTGTACCAAAGCTCTCACGTCCGCACTGATTTTCGACGATGTTAAGTTGCGCTAGGGACCGCATCTACCTTCTTTCGAAGTTAGCAGGCAACTACGCTGTTATGCGGCGGCTCATTTCAGCCCGTTCAACATCTGTCCCTCAAGTGTAACGAGCGAGTAACAGAGTTTATATTTCATACCTGCCACAACAAATTTGTGTTCGTGGGGTCTCTATTCTAATTCGAACGTTTGACTTACGCTATACGTATTCGTTTGGGAATATCGTTTCTACGTCTTCCGTTAACTATACGTGGTAAACATTAGGAAGACAATTAATAACATTTGTGAAGTACAACTTTGTTTGCGGAAAACATCATGATGTTCGAAGTCGACAGTTTTTCCACGACAAACGACTTTCAACAAAACAACTTATTATATGCATAATTGTTACAACTGATTGACGGGAATTATATATATATATATATATATATATATATATATATATATATATATATATATATATAAGTGTGTGTGTGTGTGTTTGTTTGTGTGTATATACATATTTGAATTACAAAAAACAAATACTAAAAAAAAAGGTTGCATCCGGCGACCTTCGGATTACGAACCTGAGCGCTTACCGCTGCGCCACGGCGCTGTAGAAAATTATTAATCGTATAGAGTATTTCACGGCAACGGTTTCTTTTAACTGTCGATTTTCTCGACAACGGCTGAGAAGTGCATCTTGGTGCTTTGGCACATTACACCTCTGGCCATGAGCTTTTATTATGCGCAGTATGAATCGAATCTGAATTTCACAATTGGCGGCCTCCCCTTGTTAGTCCACAGGATGGAGTATGTGGCGTGAGAAAATACCTCAATATTATAGGTACATCCTTTAACTACACTTGGCTTTTCAGAAAAGACTTCTAGGTATTCCGTTTCTAGCTGATTTAGATCACCCTGCTGGTTGCTACTCAAGTAACCGTATTCCTTCAGCTTCGAGCTAATTAATTTCAGTTTACCTAGAGTATCCTTCATTCAGTATAATATTCTTTTGCTAATGAGTCGGTACTAAGCTGTAGTGTTTAGAGCGCGCTGCACTTTATCTGGACACTCTGACAATATTTGCATGTACCTCTGTTTCGCTACATATCCAGCGCAGTTCTCATTCCACTGTATTTTATACTAAGTTACCAGTTCGAAATATATATTCTAACCTTTTTCTCACGAAGGAAATCGCATCCCAGAATGTAGGCCAATGACAATCTTTTTACCACGAGAATAGAACATTTTATGGTTTCTTATTCTATTTTGAATTCTACCGGCACCGAGTGCTTAACAAATTGAGACTGTGCACCAACGGCTCCCGTCACCTTATAGTTTTCTGCTGGATATGTGGGCAGTTTCTGTGCCAGACTTATTTCTTAGAATTCTTTGTATTATCACGTAATAGGGGAGAGTGTGTGGCAGATATGATACGCGAGTTGGGATTGAAGTTATTAAAGCAAAGACGTTTCTCGTCGCGGCGAGATCTACTTGTGAAATTTCAGTCACCAACTTTCTCTTCCGAATGCGAAAATATTTTGTTGAGCCCACCCTCCATAGGCAGGAATGATCATCAAAATAAAATAAGAGAAATCAGAGCTCGAACAGAAAGGTTTAAGTGTTCGTTTTTCCCGCGCGCTGTTCGGGAGTGGAATGGTAGAGAGATAGTATGATTGTGGTTCGATGAACCCTCTGCCAAGCACTTAAATGTGAATTGCAGAGTAGTCATGTAGATGTAGATGTAGATCATAACTTAGACACTGGCCGTCTCTCCTGTGTCTATGGACACGTCCACAGATATGCTACCTAGTTTTCCTTTTACGACCGCTTGTATGAACTCAGCTTCAGTGCATTTGCACTTGCATCTTTCTGTTAGCAGTTACCGTCGTTGTACCGCAGCTCGTCTATGGTTTCATGCCTGCCGGGAGGTGTGCCCCCTCTCCGCCCGCGACCAACAATGAGGAGCGAATTGCGGTCGAAATTCTTTGTCAGCTGCGCGTGGCCCGGACTGTTTTCATCCGTGACCTCCACCATTCGAACATACTGGTTTCATTTAGGGCACTGTGGTTGATTTTTATTGACGCTCTGCCCTGAGTTCCTATTATCATTTCGTTATGCATTGTTATTGTCGGTGGAAGCTCTGAATTCAAGTACCACCGAGGTGCATTATTATTGTGCCATTGGTTTTGACTACTGTGTCACTGGGGACTGTTATTGTACCCGGGATCAAATCTATCGTCATGTCTTCGTTTATTGTTAAACTGTAGATACCCATTTCCACTCTGCCGTCTCCCATTACCTTGCTGATGCTCAAACCTTTCCCCATTGATATTGTCATGGTTAGTGTGGTGTCACCGCCAGACACCACACTTGCTAGGTGGTAGCCTTTAAATCGGCCGCTGTCCGGTAGTATACGTCAGACCCTCGTGTCGCCACTATCAGTGATTGCAGACCGAGCGCCGCCACACGGCAGGTCTAGAGAGACTTCCTAGCACTCGCCCAGTTGTACGCTCTCATTTGCCGAGACGATAGTTAGCTTAGCCTTCAGCTACGTTATTTGCTACGACCTAGCAAGGCGCCATATTCAGTTACCATTGATCATGTACTGAATCATGTACTGTCACGAGCGACGTTAATCATTAATGGACCAAGGTTAAGTATTCCACCAGCTACGTTCGTTTTTCTAAATTCTAATTTCCTTGTCCTGTTCCAGACCTCACACCAGCCTGCGTGAGCTAAATCGCATGCCTTTCGGCTCTTCTAGTGACACGGTGTTGGCTCTCCTGCCAACCACAACAGTTAGAATTACAGATTTTTTTCTTTCGTACCTATTCGGAAATGCGTGCTTGTCTCTGTTCTCTTTGGTAGTTTCCATTTCCTCCGCGCCATATGCATCTAGCACAGCAATGTACTTCTCAAGGTCATCCTCCGGTACATTAATCAATTTATCTTTAATACAGCTAGGAAAACTTAATTTCATAATTTCATCAATCTGACCGCGTCTCTGCTTGTAACTGATTCCTCCCAGTACGTTGTATGTTGATATACTTTTCAAACTACTTTCGTAAATTTCCTTCCTTGGGAGTATACCCTTCTACGCTGTAAACCTCAGTACATAGGCATTCCTGAATGCAGGGCGACCAGTATTTAGCTAAAAATGCCCTTCCGAACTGTTCGATGATATGACAGCCATCATTTCGTTGGCCCACATTCCGTCATCTCCTTGAATTTGGGAAACAATAAATTGCACTTTTTGCTTCTCTGTCCAGGCACTGGACAATATATTACCAAAACTTTTAATAAAGACGACCGGGTGAATGGATCGTTTTTCAGCGTTAAATGTGTGACACTGTCTGTAGTTAATAAGACTTCCTTGAACCATCATCCTCGACACAGACGGAGCTACCCCCATAATTTTAGCTGATGTGAGTATTTCTCTTTGTGGGCTGTAGTTCCCGGTACTGTAATCGTACAGGTGTTCGAAATACCCTGAACTTTAAGTGCCTTACCATGATGTTCATTCGAGATACCGTGTAGTTCTTACCTTCTTATTACTTGACATATCTCGTTCCAAATCGGAGTTAGGTCTCGCTATGTCTTGTTACCAGCGTGGTAGCTCGACTTTTAGGTTTTCGTCTGTCTGGTCTGTTTCAGCTTTAATCACTTCAGCGACCTGACTGTTACTGAAAGGTACACCGCTGTTGACTTGTTGGATTGGGTCTTTTACCTTTGGATTACTCTCATCCGCAATCTCGTCGTCTTTAGCCTCTAGCCAGTCACTAAACCCTTTCTCAACTTTCTTAGCCTCTTTAGCTAACTGCTTATCGATGTTTTCTCTACGCAGTATTTCAAGGTTCTCTATGCGGCTAGTCAGGTTTTGCACATAATCTTTCAACACTTTATGTGTTGACTGCAATGTTAATATTTCAATGGCACGACTGCGAACAAAATTTGGGAATGCCTTTATCATTTCGGCTATTTACTACTGTACCTTTTCGAACTAATTCTTTTTATTTGTGACACTAGTTCCTCGGCGTGCTCGGCTAGCTTCTGTGCAAATTTTCTATCGCATTCCTTATCACGTTCGGCCAATTTATGTGCTAATTGCCTGTCCCTGTCTTTATCACGCCACGTCGACCATAGAGTGGTATCACCCACCTACACAGGCCGTCCCAGTAAGGTGGCGTAAGGCCGTTTCACTGAATGGAGATTATGTTGAAGCATAGGGTTTTGTAGCCAAAAGAGTGGGGAATAAGATGGTGAACTGGAACCCTGAATAACACCACCCTCCCTTCAGAAAAAAAGAAGTGCTGCCGTACTTACTGAACGCCCCTCGTAGCAACAGAATATGGAGCAAGCAAAGAAAACAAAGTTCATTTTTGACCAAAAGAAAATTCAAAGCGGATTTTCTTACAATGATCACATGGAAAATATTACACACTCTTGAAAACTGAAAGAGTAGGAAACGTGCCGTCCAAGCATTTCTGAACATCTACATTTATTTGCTCGAGGAAATACATCGTCAAATACGTACGAAACAATGTTTAGAAAGCAGTAAATTTCTCCTTTTTAATTTATTTCCTTTCAAGTGACAACAAAGAAGTTTATTTGTTTCGTTAAATATAACTTTTGACAGCTGAAACAATTCTAATTAAAAAAAACACTTATCTCCTTACGTTCTAACCCATGAACAGTGAAACATATTTCTTTGTCCAGGTACTACGAAGCGTAAATACCTTTTCTACATCCAGATATTTAGTCTCTCTCTTGTGGGGGAACACTAATAGGAAAAATACTAGGCACTCGCAAAACCTTTGTGTGTCACAAAAACACACCAAACAGTCAAATCGAGGTACGTAATGCGTTACTTTAGTAGGAGGTAGCTCGGCGAGAACTGTTTTAACTTATGATGTTAGCAGACGACACCAGAGTCCCATGTCTGTATGTGTACACAGTCCGCAGAATACTCAAGATACAACAACGCCACTCACAGTCACCGGAGTCCACTGATCATCGACGTCAGTGAGCCACTGCCGACGTTTTGGAAGACTGATTTACTCGTAAACATGTGCCGCACACCCACAACGAGTAGTCGGTTTTGACGGGGAAAGGCGTTGGTGTAAAACGAGCTTAAGACATCTTCCTTCGACTTCTGCCAGTTTAGTTTCTTCAGCGCGACTTTTTCGCTCGTGCTCCAGTCAAACAATTGTGTGACTGTATGCACCGCCCTTCTCCTATCCTAATAACCGTTCCTTCTTCAATGGAGAATGGTTCAAATGGCTCTGAGCACTATGGGTCTTAACTACTGTGGTCATCAGTCCCCTAGAACTTAGAACTACTTAAGGCTAACTAACCTAAGGACATCACCCACATCCATGCTCGAGACAGGATTCGAACCGTAGCGGTCGCGCGGTTTGAGAATGTAGCGCCTACAACCACTCGGCCACGCCGGTTGGTCAAATGTGTGTGAAATCTTATGGGACTTAACTGCTCAGGTCATCAGTCCCTAAGCTTGCACACTACTTAACCTAAATCATCCTAAGGACACACACACACACACACACACACACATGCCCGAGGGAGGACTTAACCTCCGCCAGGACCAGCCGCACAGTCCATGACTGCAGCGCCCAGACCGCTCGGCTAATCATTCGCGGCTAATGTAGAATGAAGTATTGCTTGCAGAGAAGCTTAGACAGTGTATTTAAGACAGTGGCTTATAAGGCGCTTGTTCGTCCGATTCTTGAGTAATGTTCGTCTATCTGGGATCCCTATTAGGTAGGGCTGATAGAGGAGATTCAACGAAGAGCGGCGCGTTTCGTCACAAGATCGTTTAGCTGGCGAGAGAGCGTTACGGAGATGCTAAAGAAACTGCACTGGCAGACGTTACAAGAGAGACATTGTGCATCACGGAGAGACTTGCTATTTAATTTTCGGGACAGTACTTTTTAGGAGAAGTCGGACGACACATTACTTCCCCACACATACATCTCGCGTATTGACCACACGGAGAAAATTCGGGAATTTAGAGCCAACCATTCTTCCGACAATCATTCTTCCCACGCACTATTCGCGAGTGGAACAGGGTTGGAGGGATCAGATAGTGGTACCGAAAGTACCCTCCGCCACACACTATTAGGTGGCTTGCGGAGTATGATGTAGATATAGATGTAAATGTTATTTATCTTTATTTGTGTTATTCATGTCAGTCAAGTAGTTCTGCACTTCATGCAGTGATGATGAGTATTTGATTAAGTAATGCTATTGATTGTGGCCGTCATTAGTATGAGCTTGGTGAAATTTTGCTTGCCATAATTTACTGGTGTGTGTGTAATTGGTAACTGCTGCTACACACAGTACAGGAGAGACGCTCAGTAGGTCGGTACGGGCTTTTGTTGAAGTTTCGAGAACATACCTTCACCGAGGAGTGAAGCAGTATATTGCTCCCTCCTACGTATATCTTGCGAAGAGACCATGAGGATAAGATCAGAGAGATTAGAGCCCACATAGAGGCATATCGACAATCTTTCTGTCCACGAATAATAAGAGACTGGAATAGAAGGGAGAACCGATAGAGGTACTCAAAGTACCCTTCGCCACAAACCGTCAGGTGGCTTGCGGAGTATGGATGTAGATGAAGATGTAAATACAGAGTGCACTGTGTCGGTTTGTATCCTGTTTGCTATTCAAAGGGAAATCTCAACAAAAGTAACTTCAATAACTAATATCCAATTTTCTCAAATATATATTTCCAAATTAATGTGCCTAATTAGGCTGGCGACAATTCTTTTTTTTAGTCGCTTATAATTTTACCACTTCTGTTAATTCCCAAGGTTAAGACCCGTTTAGTTTTAATACCAACTTCACAAAATTCGAAATTATAGTCCCATACCCTTTTCCATTAGACACACGCACGGTCGAACTTTGAAATCCTCTCAGAGGGTAACATTAGGGTGTTTCACGGCACGTCGGTGTTGCACGTTACGTGTTGTTATCGTCGCGCCTATTATTTCTTCGCTTGGCTTGAGAGAGCGAACAACAGACAGATCGTGACGTAGCCCTGTTCTCAACAATAGAGGGCCGCCGGCGTCGTTGCTGGGCACCAGTCTGAGACGAGGCTACAGGCGAGCAACACGCGTGTGTCCGTCTCCGGTCAGCAGAAACTGGAGAAAATCGTGGAGTGTAAGAGGACAGAGCGACGCGGATGCAGTCAGAAGGTAAGACATCAGCAAACATCCGAGCTCTGCCAATCCGCGGCACCCAAGGCTAGTGTTAAACCGAACGTAGCTCTCTCCATATGTATAACCATCGCAGATGTCAATCTGTAATGAATACGCAGATTTTCTACACGACTCTTATATTCAGGTTTCTTTTATTTGCAAATCAGTGACCAAAACCAGTTATTACGTCTTGTCTGAAGCAGTTTGAAAAGTATGACTTTTAGAAATGTAATTGCAGGAAAATCAGACTACTGCAAATCACCAAGTATCCTGCAGAGATTCCATGCCATTTACGCATTTTCCGTGTCCATAGTGTTCGACCAGTCGAGTGCATCGCCATGTTGTCTTTAACAAACGTTTCCCACGCGCTTACCATAACAAATAACACATTTTTAAAAGATTTAAAACGCACTGTATATGAATTTATTGCGTTATTATATTTTCCTCAAAGAACTATTTTGGCCTATGAAACATATGTCTTGAGATATTTGGTTATTAACAGGATGAAATGAGATTTAATATTGTTGCATCTGCTGAAAAATACAGGGTGTATCAAAAAGAATCATTCGATTTGGCACGTTTATATTTCTAAAACTAATAAACATATACAATGAATTTTGTTTTTTAATGAATGGGAAACTCAAAAAGTTCTTTTTTTTTTATTCTTTTCATAGGTGTTCAATATGCCCCCCCCCCTCCCTCCTAAGTTGCACGCCTATGTCAATGCGGAATGCAAACTGTTTCGAAGCTGCAGCGAGCATGTTTTGAGTTACAGCTTCCGCAGCTGCTGTGATACGTTGTCTCACTTCATTCATTGTTGTTGGTAACGGAGACACACAAACAGATTCTTTTTAGAGACCCCATACAAGAAATAATTACATACTGTCACTCTGAACAGTTATTACTGCCCCGCTTTGCGCAAAACGTAGAACACAAAATGGCTTCTGTTGTCCCGACAACATTTTTACTAGAACTGAAGTGGGCGCACACTGCTCGAGAGTTTGCTCTTTGCCACAGTACGTTGTTCACGCACATATCTCAAATAAGACAATGCTTATGATTTATTTAATCGGATGATTCTTTTTGATATGCCCTATATTAAATTTGTCGTCTTTTAGTGCATGTAGTTCGTATCTTTAATTCCAGCAGACTGCGCCTGCTTTTACTTGGATTTTCGTCTCCCTAGCATTCTGTGGGTCAGAGATCGCTGGAATTGGAGGTGCTAATATTTCGACTCCTATCGCTGCAATCCTTGGAGATTCAACGATGCTATACGCAGTAGGCGACTGACTATGGAGGCCATTCCACAATCCTGTGCTTCATTTCGGTGGTTAGTAATTTATAACCGTTAGTACCGTTTGTACAAACCCTCTGAGCCGTTGTGTTCCGCCTGGACTGGCACACCGAGCAATTTCGTCGACAACTGTTTCATTAAATGCCCTACACACGAGCGTCTTGTCGCTGTCATCTACTACTACGTCTACATCATTCATCGTAAGGCATCTAATGGTTTGTGGTGGAGGGTATTTCTGGTACGACTAACTGATCCTGCCTACCCTGTTACACTCGCATATGGCGCATGGAAGAATAAGTCTTGTGTACTAGCTCTAATTTCTCGAATTTTCTATTCCTGGCCGTAACGCGAGGTGCATGTGGAATGAAGTGATATGTTGTCTGACTCTTCCAGGAAAGTGTTCTCTCGAAACGTCAATAATAAACCTAAAAAATAGTTCAAATGGCTCTGGGCACTATAGGACTTAACTTCTAACGTCATCAGTCCCCTAGAACTTAGAACTACTTAAACCTAACTAACCTAAGGACATCACACACGTCCATACCCGAGGCAGGATTCGAACCTGCGACCGTAGCAGTCGTGCGGTTCCAGACTGTGGCGCCTAGAACCTCTCGGCCACCCCGGCCGGCTAATAAACCTACCCGTGATGCACAACAAATCTCTTGTAACGTCTGTCAGTGGAGTTTGTTGAGCATCTGGGTAACGCTGTGGATAGTTACTCCTAGATATTTTACGAAAACCGCGCCCGGCCAACCTGATTTAAGTTTTCCGTTATTTCCCTAAATCGCCTAAGGCTGGAATGGTTCCTTGAAAAGACCACGGCTGCTTTCCTTCTCCTTTCTTCACTAATCCAAGCTCGTGCTCTCGTGTTACAGACAACCGCCTTAACTCCGAACAGTCTGAAAACAGCATCCGACGCTCGTTACTACATTATTTATATAAGTTGAAAACAGTGACAGTGCTGTCATACTTCCTTGGGGTACTCCGGAAATTACATCTGTCGATTTTTGTTCCGTTGAGGGTGACGTATTGAGCTCTATCTGCAAGTGAGTCTTAATCCAGTCCAACATTCGGTAAGCTGTCTTTTTTTTTTTTTTTTGTAATCACCTAACGGCAGTGCGGTACGGTCTCAAATGCCTTCCTGAAGTCAAAGAACACGGCGCCGTTGTCTACAGCGTGATGGATCTCGCGGATGAACAGAGCGAGCTGTGTTTCGCAAGGTCTTTGTCAAATTCATGTTTGCCGCGCTGGGTATCCCGCGTAGTCTGAGGCGCCTTGTCACGGTCCGCGCTGCTCCCCCCGTTCGGAGGTTCGATTCCTCCCTCGGGCATGGGTGTGCGTGACGCCCTTTGCGTAAGTTAGCTTAAGTTAGATTAAATAGTGTTTAAGCTTAGGGACCGATGACCTCATCAGTTTGGTCCCATAAGACCTTACCACAAATTTCCAAATTTTTTCAAATTTTTTTTTATAGAGCAGATTTAATTCTCCAAAAACGTCATAATTCTTGAACATACAACATGTTCCATTCTTGTAAACTGATTAACGTCAAAATTATATACGTTTATAATTGTGTGCAACTGTCCCATTACCTTTCTTGAAAACCCGAATGACCCGCGCTTTTTTCCAATCGACAGGTACCGTTCGTAGTTCCAGCGACCTACGATAAACTGCTAATAGAAGGCGAGCAAGTTCTTTCGCATAATCTTTGAAGAATCTTGTAGGTACGTACCTCATCTAATCGTCACATCTTCCTACTACTAGGGGATTGTACTGGTAGTTGGTTTTCTGTTCCGCGATCGGTTATCTCGATATCTACCATTTTGACGCACTTTCGGTGGCTGAAAGGAGGGACTCTGTTAGGATCTTCCGAGGTGAAACAATTACGGGAGACTGAAATCTGTATTCGGCCTTCTCTCTGTTATCTCTCTCATCAACCGCGCCGCAACCGAGAGATTTACCAAGAAATTTCAGCCACTACTTCGAGCGCTACTATGTTGAGAACTTCTGTAACTAGGCCTATCTTGAATGAAACCACAAAAAAATTACTGAACTGACCGATTTTACAGTTTTCCTAAAAATTCTCCTCTCCGTTATCCGTTTTCTCATTCTTCTTCCTTTCTTTCATCCGTAGCCCAGGTTGTCCTAGCCTAGTCACGGTCCTGGATCGGCACTCTCTTTACACGCGGGAGGCCTTGCCTCACGTGACTTTGAGGGTACTCATGCTCTTTCACTGGCCCCTGCCACTCGCCAGATGAGACAGCTTTTACTTTCCTTCCTTCAGGAATCCAATGATGATGCTCCTCCACCCAACCTTACCCCTCTGTCCAGCAGAGTGGGACGAGCATAGGTTGGGTATGCCGTCATCGCTCAAACAACGGGTTAATGGTTATATTGATATTTCCTGCGCCAGTTTAACCTGACTGGAAAAATTGCACAAAATAACCGGTCTCTAAAATAACCGATTTTCGGCTTTTTTGCTATTATTTCCTGTAATAAACGTAGAAATCGAACAAAAATTGAAAAATTTGACTCCCCCACTTTCCAGATACGTAGAATCAAAATATTAAATAGGCAAATAAAAGAAACCTTGGTCTGTACGCTGCTTTTCTTGAAAATGCTAACTGGTTGAGTACTATAAAAAGTCGCCAGTATCCACCTATTGATGATCATTTTCTGTAACTCTGCAAAAAATCATGTTGCAATCGCGGACCTTACCGCTATTTGGGCACTGCGAATGGGCAGTGCTAAACGGCGAAGACTAAGGTGAAGAACTATTTTTCTCGTTAATTTGTCCGTTTTCAGTGGCTACAAGTAGATAAAGGCGTCTGATGTAGACACGGGCAGCAGATCATCTATTTTCTATTTTTATTGTAAACTGTGAATGAACTGTTAAATTTTATTTTTTCTCGCTATATGATGTCGCAAGTTTGTTGTGGCTCCTCCAATTCTCAATCTTTTAAGGCAAATGGAGCATAGTACTGCACTGACTCAGCACTTCGTAAAATACTTCCAGGCTAGGGATGATGCCATTTTGTAATGCAGTTGACGTCTAATGACGCCAGCGAGAAACTACCGTACAGGCCACAAGGGGCACATCTTGCACGCTGCGTGTACAGGTGTACCACCCAATAGACCATGCCACGTGGTAACAGGTACGTTATTGTTTCACCAGTTCTGTGCCAGTCCTTATGTCATGTGTTCGGTGCTCTTTTCTGCCGACATTGTTATTAAGATAGCGTTGATCCCTTTGTGCATTTTCTATAACAGCGGAATATTTGAATGCAAAGGAAATTTTACGAATAAACTTTACTCATTTTTAAAAGTTAATTATTTAAGAACCAAAAATTTTAGCGCAACTGCTGTGTCTAATCGATACTTTGCTTTTTTACCCGGTTATTAGTAAAAAATAAAAAACCACGTATCATAACCGAGACCAAACAAATACCAAAAAATATCGGTTATTCAGAAGTAATGTACCGTTATCGGTTTTAACCGGTGGGTTTTTCCTGTCGCTAGCAGAGGTACACCTGGGTGAGGGCTACTGTACTTCAAGGTGAAAAGTAAGTTGTGGATGACATACCGCTCGCTGGCGGCGACCGCTTTCGCTGAATGTAAGTACTCCATGTGCACGGAGTCACACGGAAAGTCGAGGCCTGGACGTCTTTGGAGATGGAGTATTCCGTGCTTCAGAAACCCTGGACCTCGCTGCAATCAGATGTGCTGACACCTACCCTGCCTTCGAGTATCCGCTCAATGCGACCGCCGTACGCGACCTTATTGGCAGTGCCTGTTTGTGCGCGTGGTACTGCTCTATTGGTCGGCGTTGGAGCCAACGTCTTGCTACGTCGATGAACTCACCATCACCTCCGTACTGCTCCCCACAGAGCGCGTCCTTCTTTGGGTTATTGGGACAAACAGATAGAAAATGGAAGACGTGAGATCCATGCTGTAGGGTGCGTGAGGAAGAAAAGTCCAACGAAGTTTTGCGAGCCGTAAATTTATTACGTCTTTTATCTGACAACGAATGTTGGTGCCTCATTGGCACGATCTTCAGGTCCCTATACAAACATCTAAACGTCCACGCTATTATAGGGGTCATTAATTTCAAAAGGCTTCCATAGCTTTCTAAAACGTCTCTGTAGGCTGCCCTCTATTCTTCGTTTGATTCCTTCTATACGATGGTAACAACGTGACTTTCCTTGTGTTCGCAAATTCCTTTAGTCAACACATACTAGTAAACAGCTCTGACAAGGCGCTAATACTCATTGTTCTTAACTGTATCTTTAGAACACAAACAAAGACCAAACTGAGTGCAAATTATCCAACAGTATGTTCTTGGTATGTTATTTCTATAATTTATGTTTAAAATTAAATAAGTATCCTTTAACCATGCCTCAACTTACTTGAAACTGAAAAAAATCTGCAAAAATCAAATGTCATCCGGGATAGTAAAGGGAGAGAGAGAGAGAGAGAGAGAGAGAGAGAGAGAGAGAGAGTCAGAGAGAAGCAGTCAATATTACATATATTATGACAGCCGGTCGCTTGCTGCACAGGCAGGTACTTCATCAGGAAAATCTACCAAGTCACCGATTTTGCTCTCTTCCACCACACATGTGTACTCCAGGACTCCATATTTTTATCTGAGGCTTCTGTCGTAGAGACAGATTAAATGAAGCACAAATCCTTCAGCACCGACTTACGATTTTAGGGAGTTTCCCTCGGATGGCAAAAACATTCTGGAACTGGTGACCCCTTCGAGATTTCATAATCGAAAACTCCTCCGGCGAACTTTGGCTGAAAAGAACCGGTGATCTTCAACATGCCACTTCTCAAACAGCCTGTCCTACATTCGAGTTTAAGGAATGAAATGCATTAGAAATTAAATGCTTCTGGCTCTAGGTGTCCTGTGTCCTTGATAATGAAATTTAAGTAGATAAATATTTGTCTATTAGAAGGTGGGGATTCAACTGTGGCATTGTATATCATTATGATTAAAACTAATACCCCCAAAAGCGTATGTGAGAGGTTAACGTCAACGTAACATTTCAGTCTGGCTCTTGCAGAACTATAAACATAGTGACCAGTCCGTTAACCGTAGGGGAGACGTGTCGCGTCTGTATATTTTTAAACCGAGAAAAATATATAAAAGTAATAAGCAGAACTTGGACGTTACAGTCAATGTACATGTTAAACAAAGTTGCAGAAAGTTTGCAACTCCACATTACTGTGCCATGTGTCGGAACTTGTTTCGTTGGCTTTCGACTTATGTGTAACTTAACCTTTGTCCCGTTATAGATTTTATTGCTCATACATTGTGATCTTTCTTCTTATTTATTGACTCAAGAAATCATCCAGTCAGTTAACTTCCAATACTTAAAGTCAGCATGTTATACAAACTACATTGTAGTCCTACAGCCGCTCACATGCTCACACACGTTCTTAGTACTACGAGGGCTGGACTGGCTCTGAGCACTATGGGACTTAACATCTATGGTCATCAGTCCCCTAGAACTTAGAACTACTTAAACCTAACTAACTTAAGGATATCACACAACACCCAGCCATCACGAGGCAGAGAAAATCCCTGACCCCGCCGGGAATCGAACCCGGGAACCCGGGCGTGGGAAGCGAGAACGATACCACACGGCCACGAGATGCGGGCAGTACTACGAGGGTTGCCTACAAAGTAATGCATCACGTTTTGTTTCTGAGCCAAAACAATGCTACGAATGCGAAATCGTTACGTATGTATTATTTGAAGTCTCTTTCGTGAGCGTGCCAAGTTTCCGTCACTTCCGACAAATAGCGTAGCTGCAGGACAGATTCAAAGTGGCATCTGTAGCTGATGTACGCTAGAAGTAACGTGTCGTCATTGAATTTCTCACTGCAGAGAAAGAAACTGTGGGGAATATTCACAAACGCTTGTGGGAAGTCCGTGGAACATCTGCTGTCAACAGAAGACTAGTTAGTCGCTGGGCACGAAGGGCGAGGTCATCAGAAGGCGGTTCGGCAGAGCTCCACGATTTGCACTGGTCGGGGAGACCATCCACGGCTGTCACACCTGACACGTTGCAGTGCGCTCGGTGTCACTCGCGAGGACAGACGCATTACGTCTCGGCAGTTAGCGCGCACCTGTCAATCAGAAAAGGAACTACACACAGTGAAGCACTGGTTCCGTCACCAGGAAATTTGGAAATTTGTGGTAGGATCTTAAGAGACCAAACCGCTGAGGAGGTCATCTGTCCCTAAGATTACACTAAGCTTACACACTTCTTAATCTATCTTAAACTAACTTATGCTAAGGACAACACACACATCTATGCGCGAGGGAGGACTCGAACCTCCGACGGGGCGAGCCGCGGGGTCTGTGACAAGTTCTCCACCACGACACGGATTGGTACTGACTGGGCATACACACTCTGGCGGAAGGACATAGACCGGGATGGAGATTAAGTGGAAAAATAGGGTGTGTAGGTAAAACACCATTTTTCATGTGTGTAATTCTGATTATGTTCAATAAAGAATCGTTGAAGAAAGAAATGCGGTGCATTACTTTCTGGGTAACCATCGTATAGAAAACAATATTTTAAACATTATACATTTACTCACCTAGAGGCTAAAATGTTAAATACATATTTGTATTGCATCGCATAATTTTTACCTAACAAAGAATTCACATTAATAAGTAAAAGATGTTTACATTTAAGTAGACTTGGTACAAAATCATTCTTTCTTATGTTCGCAAAGAGCAGATAGTGATTATTAGTGTCTTCCTCCCATTATCTCGCGCACAAGAATGAAACCAACAACGGCGTTGTTTAAACCTTCTGTGGTTAAACATATTACCAAGAGAAAGGTGCTGCGGTAGACACACGAGTCGTGCCCCATCACGCCGTGCGTTTTAATCTACTTGTGCACCACTCAGACGTAAACGTCCCATTCATAAAGAGACGTTATTGACTTTTCTCTTCTGTAGCCAACTTCTAATAAATATGGCTCTGAGCACCATGGGAGTTAACTTCTGAGGTCATCAATCCCCTAGAACTTAGAACTACTTGAACCTAACTAATCTAAGGACATCACACACATCCATGCCCGAGGCAGGATTCGGACCTGCGATCGAAGCGGTGGCGCGGTTCCAGACTGCAGCGTCTAGAACCGCTCGACCAACTACAATGCGCAACAGAAGTAAAGGATCACTTTTTCGTAACTCCGTAATTCCCACCCACTGCGACACTTGAGTTTCAAATTTGCCTGGAAGGTGGCTACAACTTTACTCTGTAATGGCGCAACAGCGTGGCACCTGCGGCTTTACCCACGGGCTCGACAACGCTTCTGAGAGCAAGGTGTCGACACTTGTGAAAAAAAGGCCACAGCTCAAAACGTCATATGAGGTGTAAGTTGGATTAATGACGTCACATTGGCACCAAATTTCACCACAACTCCGCCCAGTGCTACCTAGGACGTGCCTTGAGAGGTCATCACATCCACTTCTTACCCACATTTCACCCCTTCTTTTGACACCTCTGCGATGGAAATCACGCCCAGCGTTGAAATTTCGTGGTTTTCTTACGAGTGGCGGAGGAAACCATTCCAGACCCACAGCCGTTCAGAACTGCCACGAAATGGAAGCAGCGGGTGGTATAAAGGCCGTTAATGAAATTACCATTTTCCCTGGGGCGTTGATTCCCACACATTTCGTGATCAAAAACGACAGTTCGCAGTAGCAAGCCGTTCTTCAGAACCTTTGACACTGCTGACACCATGGTGTGTTTCAGCCCTTCTCTAAGGACACTGTAGGGCTCCGTCCCCCTCGAAAGTGACCACAGCCATTTGGAGCGCAGTTCGGCCGCAGTTTTGGCTTCCGTGTACCGGTTGAACCTCCAGGGACGTGCAAACCCATTCGAAGACATTTGAGCGTGATCTGAAGAAGCTAAGGATGCTTATACTTTTTCAGCCTTCCCACTTCGTGTCCTCCTATGGCGTGAACAAGGAGGGACGCGACATTGACACATGAGTGAATAGAATCACAGGAAGTCCCTCTAAGGCATCCCAATTCGGCAAAACCGTCGGTGGCAGCTGTCCATCTTTATTGAGAATCTTAAAAACGTGCCTGCACAGGCACATCCCTTGACGAGAGTATCACAGGCCTGCTGGCGGGCTACTCTGCCTCTCTTTCGCCGCTACTCTGCTGCTCTCGCTCCTGACAACAGTCTTCTGGAATCAGAGAGTGTCGAGCGGGTTGCCGGTCTGCTTGTGCCAAGGACTTCGTCACAGGTTCAATCTGTGCAGGTACATTTTTCATTTTTAAAATTCTCAGTAAAGTTGGGCGGGCGCCACCGAGAGTTTTGATGCACAGAGGGAGGGGATCTCATAGAGGGACCATTTGCCATTTTATTGCATATGTCAATGTCGCATCCAGCTTGAGCACTTCTGCGTTCGTCCTATTATAGTGGAGAACACCGTGCCTCTTATCAGCCGGCGACCTAAACATGAAACCACCGAATGTTCATAAAGAAGAGCGTGCTGGTGTAGAATTATAGTCACTGGAGAAAATATATGCGTTCTTCCCAGTTTACTCAGCCATGTTTGTAACTACAGTTCAACCTCTTGCCCCGAAAATATCAGATATACTACGTTTGAGTATCTGAATATCCAATTAAAGACGAATTAGTAATCGTTACGCTCACCGCCCACTTAGAATGCTGTTGTGCATTACCATACTTTGAACACACTCACACACGTAATTGTCATCATAATCATCTGGAGAAAATGCCTTGTCTCAGAAACCACTTTCCCTATTTTGTGCTATCCTTTTCAATTCTATATAATTTTCTTTCTTTCCCGCAAATACTCCTTCAACATATTTCTTGATACCTATTGCACGTAAATAAATGACCAGAAAGCTTCTTCCTCCCTTCTTGAGTAGACTTTACTGATGGACTGTAACAGAAAGCTATGGAAAGACATTCTTCTCTTTCAAAGCATCTACAGTGCATTATCTCCGCCTGGTTAGTTCTCATTTAACAACATGAGTGTGGTCGATCTAATTACAATAGTAGGATTGATCGTCTATAATCGTTCTGTTACAAACGTTGCAGTCTGAGTGTGGTACTTAAAATTGATGAAATTCCAGGTGCAACATAAAACATTTAATTAATTTTCTCTCCATTTGATTTACTGACCTTATATTCCTACTCAGATAACTACAATAGTTACGCATCCATGAAAATCTACAGCAAACAATAATGAAATTATTTTCAGCCATAATGGCTAATGTTTGTATACCGTGACTGTGTGTCAAAATTATTTATTTCAAGTTTCTGCTACCGCTCACTTTTTATTTTATGTTTAATCTAACATAACGCAACTCTTTTCGAACATATTTTGTTCATTTTCAAGCGTTTGTACATACATATATACATCGAGAAATGTTACTTAAAATAAACAATTTCAAATTAGATTAATCTAGAACACTTTGTTTTTTACTGTAGCTACTGGTGTGGCATTTGGGGAGAAGTAGGGGGGCAGTGTATATATAGAGATCGAAATCAGTGATGTCTTCTGCTGGTTTTCTTCTCTGTTGTTGGTTATGTATCTAACAGCCTGTATCGGATGCAGATAGATTTGTATCAGTTATGTGTTACGAAAATAGTGTGAAAGGCTTTTATATGGCAGTTGATCACTTAGAGTTACATCCTCTTGCTGCTTCACTTGTATCACTGGTGTAATGGCGGAGCTGTTGATAGACATCACACTATTGCACATTATTTTGTCACTGAATGTCACTGCACAAATTGCTTCGATGTTGTACACACAACACAAGATGGCGGACTGTAGCATGTGAGTCTGTATCGATTATCAAGGGTTTGTATCGATATTCTTGGTTCTGGTAGATTATTTACATCGACATTTCGTGAATCTATTGAGTCACATGCTACAGTCCGCCATCTTGTGTTGTGTGTACAACATCGAAGCAATTTGTGCAGTGACATTCAGTGACATAATAATGTGCAATAGTGTGATGTCTATCAACAGCTCCGCCATTACACCAGTGATACAAGTGAAGCAGCAAGAGGATGTAACTCTAAGTGATCAATTGCCATATAAAAGCCTTTCACACTATTTTCGTAACACATAACTGATGCAAATCTATCTGCATCCGATACAGGCTGTGAGATACATAACCAACAACAGAGAAGAAAACCAGCAGAAGACATCACTGACTTCGATCTCTATATATACACTGCCCCCTTACTTCCCCCCAAATGCCACACCAGCAGCTACAGTAAAAAACAAAGTGTTCTAGATTAATCTAATCTGAAATTGTTTATTTTAAGTAACAATTCTCGATGTATATATGTATGTACAAACGCTTGAAAATGAACAAAATATGTTCGAAACGCGTTGCTTTATGTTAGACTAAACGTAAAATAAATAGTGACTGGTAGCAGAAACTTGAAATAAATAATAATTAAATTATTACTCAATGGCCTTTAATTTAAGTAGCACAGGCATACACAGAGGTGAAATAAGTCATGGGGTACATCCTAATAACGTGTCAGATCCCCTTTTGGACGGCATAGTGCAACAACTCGACGTTGCGTGGACTCAAAGAGTTGTTGGAAGCCTTCTGAACAAATATTGAGCCTTTCTGTCGCTATATCCGTCGATGATTGAGAAAATGTTGCCAGTGAAAAATTTTGTGCACGAATTGATCTCTCGATTATGTCCCATAAATGTTCGATGACAGTCAGATTGGGCGATCTTGTTTGACCAAACGATTCACTCAAATTGTCCAATACGTTTTCAAATCAGTCGCAGCAATTGTTTGTTGTTTGGGAAATGAAGTCCATAAATGGCTGCAAATGATGTCCAAGTAGCACAACATAATCATTTCCAGTCAATGACTGGTTACGTTGGAACACAGAACACAGTCCATTTCATACAAACTGAGACCACACCAATATGGTACCACCACAGTGCCACTACTAGCTTGGGTCGATGGCTTCGTGGGGTTTCAGCCCCATTCGAATCCTACCGTCAGCTCTAACCAACCGAAATCGGGACTCATCCAACGACACCACGATTTTATAGTCGTCTAGGATCCAAACGATATGATCACGAGGTAAACAGAGGCGCTGCAAGCAAAGTCGAGTTGTTAGCAAAGGCACAGGCATCGGTCGTCTGCCGCCATAGCCCACTAACGACAGGTTCCACCACACTGTCGTAACGGATACGTACGTCGTAGGTCCCACATTGATTTCTGAGTTTGTTTCACGAGCGTTGGTTGTATGTTAGCACTGTCAACTCTACGCAAACGCCGCAGCTCTCGGTGTGAAGACCGTTGACCACTGCATTGTCCGTGGTGAGAGATGATGCCTGAAGTTTGGTATTCTCAGCACACTCTTCACGCTGTGGACCTCGGAATATTGAATTTCCTAACGATTGCCGATACAGAATGTCCCTTGCTTCTAGCTCCCACTACAATTCAGCGATCAGAGTTTTGTTAATTCCCGTGATGCAGGCCATAATCACATGAGTACAAATGAGAGCTCTGCTAATGCTCTGCCACTTCATACCTTGTTTACGCTATACTACCGCCCTCTGTGTGTGTGCATATCGTCAACCCATTACTTTCGTCGCCTCATTGTATAACACACGCACCGATAGATAATATTTCGCGTGACCAGAAGTACATTAGCTTCCAAGGAAAAACTGAAGATATACACCTAAAGAAGATGCAGAAAAATGTAAACAAAACGGCCCACGTCCACCAGATGTCGGTAGATGTGAGGAACATGTACATACAAACAAATTATTTTAATTTCAGAAAAACTGGATGACTCATTAAAGAGAAAGAGCTTCACAAGTTGAACAAGACAATAACGCGTTGGTAAACCTCTTTCTCTTTTGCAGACAGTTATTCCCGTTTGCACTGACTGATAGAACTGTTGGATGTCCTGAGCGGTTTGATGCCATATTCTGTCCAATAGGTGCTTTAGTCGAAATTCCGTGCTGGATTCGAGGCTCTGCCCATAATGATCAAAACATTCTCAACTGGTGAGAGATCCGGGGTTGTTGCTGGCCAAGGTACGGTTTGGCAAGCACGAAGACAAGCAATAGAGACTCTCGCAGTGGGCGGACGTGCATTATCTAGTTGGAATGTATTTCCAGGATGGCTTTCCATGAAGGACAACAAAACGGGGCGTAGAATATCGTCAACGTACCGCTTGATCTGAAAGCGTGCGGCGTATGACAACCAAAGGGGCCCTGCTATGAAAAGAAATGGCAGCCACACAACCACTTCTGGTTGTCGGGCCATATGATGGGCGACAGTCAATTTGGTGTGCCATGACTGACCAGGATGGCTCAAAATACGTCTTCCTTAGTCATCGGGGCTCAGTTCGAAGCGGTAATCATCACTGAAGATATTTCTACTCCACTTAATGCGATTCAAGGCTGAAGTCGTGTCTTGAGGCGCCAAGCAGAGCGGTGGGTTACCAACCTGACTCTCGCCCGTCATACAGTCCGACAGTCAAGAGTGATGGTCTGGGGTGCCACTCCTTTTCATAGTAGGACCACTTTGAGTGTCATCCGCAGCACCCTTAGAGTACAGCGATACGTCTACGTTATTCTACGCCCCGTTTTGTTGCCCTTCATGACAAGTGAGCCTGGGTTTACATTTCAGCAAGATAATGCCCGCCCGCACACTGCGAGAGTTTCTACTGCTTGTCTTCTTTTTTGCCAAACCCTACCTGGTCAACAACGTCGCAGGATCTATCCCTAATTGAGAACAATTGGAGCATTATGGGCATAGTCCTCCGACAATCTCAATATTTTGACGATCTAACTCGCCAGTTGGACAGAATCTGGCACGATATCCGTCACGACATTGAACAACTGTGTTAATCTATGTCAAACCGAATAACTGCTTACATAAGGGCAAGAGGTGAAAAAATGTTTTATTGACTTGCCAATTGAAGAAGAAATTTTCTTGAATAAATCATCCAATTTTTCTGAAATTGTAATCATTTGTTTGTCTGTACATGTACCTCACATCTACTGATTTCTGTTACATTCCAATAATTCCTTCGTGTGTGTTTTTTGTTTTCCTTAAATGTTATAAATTTGTTCTGGCTTTGTTGTTGCTTGATCAGTAGTAGTGACAGCAATTCATCATTTTTAGTTTGTCCGCTCATTGCAAAATTAAATCATTTTTAAGTAAAGTTTTTATACAAAAATGACACCAGTGACAAATATCGTTAATCTGTAATACTGACGGAATTACGTTCGTACACTAGCAAGATCAGTGTTCGTTAGTTTCATATTACGAACAGAAAATAATTTTATAGGCACACTGATGCAGTAGCTAAGTCATTTACATGTATGACTCGTTGATAACTTAGATAAGTTTCTGTAGTAATCGTTAATTAATAAAGGAAGATAAAAGAAATTTCGATAATTATTAAACCAACAATATTTGTATAACCTTTATCGCAACAAAAGTATCTTCTTATTTTAACATACAGTGCAGGCAACGCACAATTAGCGCATATGAGGGTTTGCTTTCCATTACAGTCTTTCGCAAACGTCCCTCCAATGGCTGCCTTTTTACCTCGTGTCTGGTTTCCAACTTCCCGTGAGAACAATGGCTGGTGATGTTTGATTTGAAACTGAGGGGTCCAGATTCTTCATCCCTCAGTTTTAATATTTCGACTACTAATTTCATCGCTGAAACTTTTGTACCACTGCAGACATGTACAACGCCACAGCGCACCGCACTCCTAAGTAAGCTACAAATTCAGTAACACGCTTTACTGTCTTTGATAATTACTCCTAAATTTTGCGATATTTGTACTAATGCCGCTCATATATTATTTCAACTGCATGGATACGGTTATTGTCCATAGTACCTGCGTAACCATCGTATAACTTATTGGTCCCATCAACAAGCTCTTATAACATAGATCACTTACCCATACAATGAAGCTCTATGATTTAACGCATACCTGCAGTTAACGAGAAACTTTGGTACTAAGGACTAATCATTATAAAATCAAATAAACAAAAATAATGAAAAAATTTATTTGCATAGGCTGTCCGTGGTTACGTCATTACACTCTTTTGCCTGCCTTAAACAAAGACCATCTTTCACATCCATATAGGAGCACTATCCAGATGAATGTCTTGAGTACTGTTTTTTAATTTCTATAGTAAATGAGATGTTCACTAATATTTATCTACTTTCATTAGAATCACGTTTTGCTGTTGCAAATGTCTTCTTGACATTGATGCTGTAAATGATTTCTTCTGTAATTAAGTTGTCTAAATAACTGATGGTAATCATCTTTATTTCTTTTTTTTTTAATTTTTATGTTAGGTAACCTTCTTATTTTTATTTTATTGGTATCATAATTTTGGTTTTTCACGATCAGTTTCAGTTTCAAACTTTATAACAATTATTGCAAATGTCGTGAAAGTGTCCTGAAATCATGTTTCATTATCAGCTATTAAGGTACACTAGTCACAATTTTTAAGCATTCAGTGGTATGTTCATTAACTTTAACTCTAGATGTTTCCCTTTTAAAATAATTCTTTCCGACGACTAGCAGACATGTCTTACGCTCTTCCCCGCTTTTTATCTTTACCTTGCACACCAACACACGCACACAAACACAGACATGAGCGCGCGCGCTTATGTATGTACACATACAAAATTTTGGGAATTCTGTGATGTGATATCAGTTACATAATGGTGAGCCATAATTCAACTGTTTAGAATCTAGTGAACCACTGACTGAAGTTACTACACCAGTCGTCTGTATCATCTGTTAGCTCTTGCACCTAAAACGTACGCAGTATGTTTTTTTCTAGGATAAGGAAACTGTAGCCTAGGTGATTACAGGTGGTGTCTCTGCTGACCATCGAACGGCTGAGTAAGAAACATACACTTTAATTACACAATCTGCATACTGCTAAGAAAGGTCTTGCCTGGCAGTCTAGAGCTGCTCTGAAAATTGTCTCCAACGAAAGCTGACTGCGAAAGCAAAATTAGCAAGTAACTTAAACACGGCCGCTTCCCAAAATTCGTGCTACGCGAAAGAGAGCCCCGGTATCGCTAAGTGCTCCGGGCCAATTTCTGGGCGGGACCCTCTGTGATTACTTTCTTGATCAGCCGTTTAATATGTCGAAAAAATGAGCAAACGAGTTCAGGCCACGGGGTCAAGCCGGGCACGCCGCGTGACGTCACAGCTACTACCTGCAGGCACCAGAGGCCGGCTCAATTCAGCCCTGAGACGTAGCAACCAGGCAGGACTCGTTATTCGCGTGTGAGACGATGCTGGGTACGGGGGACGGACAGCTGGCAGGTCTGGTGAGTAAGATGCAGAAGGAACGGGAGTAGATGATCTTGAAAGCCGTCTATTAAAAATATTTTTTCATTTTATGTGTCACACTGCAAGTTTCGAGTGACGTTCACGGTGCAAAAATACTCTCCATACTTTCATCTGCTAGTTCACATTTGGTTATGCAGAATATCTGCAAGCAAAACTTTAAAAGCAAAACCATGTCAACCAATCAGGTCACTAGGCAATTCGCTTCGAATTTCATTTGGGCCTCATGTATACGGACAAGGCACTCTTACCCCTTCTTGCTTATTCGCCAGATTCAGAGATGGAGACATTGTTCACGTCGTGCTCCGCGCTGACTTTTACCAGGAACACCTCATGGCAATCGGATTTTGTATGTATACACTGAAGAACCAAAGAAAATGATACACCTGCCGAATACCGTGTAGGACCCCCGCGTGCACGCGAAGTTTCGAAACACAAGAGTCATGGACTCGACTAATGTCTGAAATAGTGCTGCAGTGAATTGACACCATGAATCCTGCACGGCTGTCCATAAATCCGTAAGAGTACGAGGAAGTGGACATCTCTTCTGAACAGCACAATGCTCAATAATGTTCATGGTTCAAAAATGGTTCAAATTGCTCTGAGCACTATGGGACTTAACATCTGACGTCATCAGTCCCCTAGAACTTAGGATTCGAACCTGCAACCGTAGCGGTCACGCGGTTCCAGACTGAAGCGCCTAGAACCGCACGGCCACACCGGCGGGCAATAATGTTCATGTCTGGGGGTTTGGTGGCCAGCAGAAGTGTAACATCTCAGAAGAGTGTTCCTGGAGCCACTCTGTAGCAGTTCTGGCCGTGTGGAGTGTCGCATTGATGTGTTGGAATTTCCCATGTACGTCGGAATGTAGAATGGAAATGAATGGATGTAGGTGATCAGACAGGATGCTTACGTACGTGTCACCTGTCAGAGTCGTATCTATATGTATCACTCCAACTGCACACGCTCCACTCCATTACAGAGACTCCACCAGCCTGAACAGTCCGTGGATTCATGACGTTATCTCCATACCCATGCACGTCCATCCGCTCGATTCAATTTGAAACGAGACTCGTCCGACAAGGCAACATTTTTCCGGCCATCAACAGTCCAATGTCGGTGTTGACGGGCCCAGGCAAGGGGTAAAGCTTTGTGTCGTGCAGTCATCAAGGGCATGCGAGTGGGCCTTCAGCTCAGAAAGCCTATATCGATTATGTTTCGTTGAATGGTTCGCACGCTGACACTTGTTGATGACCCAGCATTGAAATCTGGAGCAATCTGTTACGCTGAACAATTCTCTTCAATCGTCGTTGGTCCCGTTCTTCCAGGATCTTTTTCCGGCCGCAGCGATGTTGGAAATTTGATGTTTTACCGGATTCCTTGTAATCACGGTACACTCGTGCAATGGTCGTACGGGAAAATCTCCACTTAATCGTTACCTCGGGGATGCTGTATCCCATCGCACGTGAGCCGACTATAACACCACGTTTAAACTCACTTACCTCTCATAACCTGCCATGTTAGCAGCAGTAACCAATCTAACAACTGTGTCAGACGCTAGTTGTCTTATGTAGGCGTTCGTTTCCCGACCGCAGTGCCGTATTCTGTCTGTTTAGATGTATCTGTATTTGAATACGCATGCCTATAGCAGTTTCTTTGGCCCTCTATTGATCGTGCTCGAGTCAAATATCTCACCAAATAAGCGTCAAACGAAAAAACTACAAATAACGAAACTCGTCTAGCTTGGAGGGGGAAACCAGATGGCGCTATGGTTGGCCCGCTACATGGCGCTGCCATAGGTCAAACGGATTTCAACTACGTTTTTTTAAATAGGAGCCCCCAGTTTTATTACATATTCGTGTAGTCTGTGAAGAAATATGAATGTTTTAGTTGCACCACTTTTTTCGCTTTGTGATAGATGGTGCTGTAATACTCAAAAACGTATAAGTACGTGGTATCACGTAACATTACGCCAGTGCGAACGGTATTTACTTCGCTGTACGTTACCCGGGTTAAAATGGGCCGTTTACCAACTGCGGAAAAGGTCGATATCGTGTTGATGTATGGATATTGTGATCAAAATGTCCAACGGGCGTGTGCTGTGTATGCTGCTAGGTAATCTGGACATCATCTAAGTGTCCGGACCGTTCGCCGGATAGTTACGATATTTAAGGAAACAGGAAGTGTTCAGCAACATGTGAAACGTCAACCACGATCTGCAACAAATGATGATGCCCAAGTAGGTGTTTTAGCTGCTGTCGCGACTAATCCGCACGTCAGTAGAAGACAAATTGCGCGAGAATCGGGAATCTCAAAAACGTCGGTGTTGAGAATGCTACATCAACATCGATTGCACCCGTACCATATTTCTATGCACCAGGAATTACATGGCGACTACTTTGAACGTCGTGTACAGTTCTTCCACTGGGCGCAAGAGACATTAAGGGACGATTTTTTGCACACGTTCTATTTAGCGACGAATCGTCATTCACCAACAGCGGTACCGTAAAACGGCATAATATGTACTATTGGGCAACGGAAAATCCACAATGGCTGCGACAAGTGGAACATCAGCGACCTTGGCGGGCTAATGTATGGTGCGGCATTATGGGAGGAAGGATAATTGCCCCCCCCCCCCCATTTTATCGATGGCTATCTAAATGGTGCAATGTATGCAGATTTCCTACGTAACGTTCTTCCGATGTTATTACAAGATCTTTCACTACATGACGGAATGGCGATTTACTTCCAACATAATGGATGTCCGACTATAGCCCGCACGTTCAACGGATCAGACGACCCCGGATTTCTTTCTGTGGGGAAAGTTGAAGATTATTTGCTATCGTGATCCACCGACAACGCCTGACAACATGCGTCAGCGCATTGTCAATGATTGTGCGAACATTACGGAAGGCGAGCTACTCGCTGTTGAGAGGAATGTCGTTACACGTATTGCCAAATTGCATTGAGGTTGATGGACATCATTTTGAGAATTTATTGCATTAATGTGGTATTTACAGGTGATCACGCTGTAACAGCATGCGTTCTCATAAATGATAAGTTCACAAAGGTATCAGACTGGAACAACCGAAATAAAATGTTCAAATGCTCCTACGTTCTGTATTTTAATTTAAAAAGCCTACCTGTTACCAACTGTTCGTCTAAATTGTGAGCCATATGTTTGTGATCATTACAGCGCCACCTATCACAAAGCGAAAAAAGTGGTCCAACTAAAACATTCTTATTTCTTTACGTACTACGCGAATATGTAATAAAAATGGGGGTTCTTATTTTTAAAAAACGCAGTTGATATCCGTTTGACCTATGGCACCGCAGTCTAGCGGGCCAGCCATAGCGCCATCTGGTTTCCACCTTCAAGTTAGACAAGTTTCGTTCTTTGTAATTATTTGTTTGACGATTATTTCGTGAGATATTTGGCCCGGTGACGATCAATGGATGAACTGAAATATCAGTCACGCAATGCAAGTCGATGTAGCTCTCAAACACTCTCAAGAAAATCGATGATGAAGTTTTCCAAGGATCTTTAATATCCGAAATAAAAGTTATTTTTTCGCTGGTCCACCTGGCTATATAGTAGAATGTTCTCTTGCCACATGGGTGGATTTGGTTCGATTCCTGGCTGTGACAAATTTTTAAACAATGGTGCGTGTTCCATGAAAATTTACATGTGGTGTAAAATACAAGAAGATGAAAAGAAATAATTTGTTATGTTTGTATTTAATTTAAACAAGGTTTATTAACAACATTTTATTGTGTGAAATATGTAATTGAAAATAAGAAGTGCATTTCTCACAAAAATGACATTTTACAGGGCGTGCTGAAAAGTAATGCCTCAGACATTTTAATGAGGAAACTCTTAATGCATTTTAAACAAAACAAACTTAAGTTAGATTCTACATATTTATTTTTCATATTTTCATTTTCATTTCTCAACATAGTGACCCTGGCGACGAACACATTTCTCCCAGTGAGAGATCAGTTTGTTGATACAATCACTGAGAATGTTTGATTTTGTTGAAGAAGCAACAGCGCCACCTCTGGTTGCAAGGCTTCATCACAGTCAAAGTGAAGTCCTAGATGACAGCGAACCCAATTGCCAGATTGTTGCAGAGTTCTCGGCGCTCGTGTGGTGTTGGGCATTGTCATACTGAAGGAGAGGGTGCTCTTCGAATTCGTGCTTTCAGGAACTCTATTACAGCACGCTGTTTCTCAGGCACCGACATAGTTACTTTATATGAATGCATGGTGTCTGTTCTTTCGGACGTGTGATACCACGCATTGAGATAATTGACTCACCTCGATAGGCAATGAATCAACAGATTAGAGTGTAGATGCACATAAATGTTCGACCTCCGGCAGGAATCTACAATGAGCAGTTATGGAAGGCATGGGTGGGAACTGCGGATAGGTGGCGCTAGGCGGCAATGGTTGGGGGAGGGGGGGGAGGGGTTCGGCCAGGGAGCGTGCTAAGATGGTCCGCGCATTTCTGATAAACATCGTGTCCCGGTGGTCGATGCAGGTGCTATCATTAGTCCCTTCCCTTTCATTTCCTTTCTCCTTTCTCCTCCTCCACCTTCAGTTTATATAATAGTGACGTTAGACATACACACGTTATACATTACAATTCGGAGCGCTCTAGCGGCAGAGGATTCCGACTTCTGTCAGTGAAGCAAGAAAATCGGCCGAATAATATGCATAACACGTAGTACCCCAACCGATATTGAGAACAGAATTAAAAAATTCGAGACATTACTATTCGGTACGTCCTTCTAGATATGTGTTAGACAGCGTATTTTCGATGAATTTTATATTTAAGTGATGTAGGTGTTCAAATTGAACGGAAACATTGAAAAAATAATGACCGACACGAGACTCGCACCATCGATCTAGCAATTACCAATCTCGAGCGCTACTGATTTAATCTTTACATATTTTACGCTTCACGGAAATGCTCGTGTAACATACACCTTTGTTTGAAAATTTGTATCGCCCAGGAATGGAACTGAGGACCTGTATGTGGCAGGTGAGCAGTTTGCCACAGACCAAAACTAGCCATCGAAAAATATTCACCTTTCTTTAGGTATTAAAGTCAGTCGGAAAACTTCAAAGTAGAATATCTCGAGAATGTTTAAGAGTTACATCGAATTGCTTTGGGGAGAAAATTTTTGGAAAGTTGTAGTAAGTTCTTATGGGACCAACCTAATGAGGTCATTGGTCCCTGAGCCTACGCACTACTTAATGTAACTGAAACTAACTTACGCTAAGGACGACACACACACCCATGACCTAGGGAGGACTCGAACCTCCGATGGAGGGAGCCGCACGGACCGTGACAAGACGCCCCAGACCATGTGGCTACCCCGCGCCGCTAGGGCAGACTTCACGTTTCATAAATATAAAAAATTACGAAAATCGGATTGCCATGCGGTCTACTTGTTATTAAAAGTTCAGCCATGTTGTTTTGTAAACGATTCGGAATGGGCAACACTCAACTCTAATTTCAGGAATTTTGGTAACATCGGAAAAGTGTCGACTCTCCAAGACCGAAAACATTCCACTGCATAGCAATCAAAGCTGTAACTGATGATGATCTTTGAGAATGACATGAATGGTATCATAGCTTTAAATAGAGATCACTTGGAAACATTTGAAACATACGCGTAGTACAAGCTGTTCTATAATTTTTTTTCCCACTGGAAGATCTGACATGTATGCAGCTGGTTTCCTTATTTTGCCTGATGATTCAAGAGTGCATATTGCCCTACCAGTGAGACAACCGCTCGATAACTATGGATAGGAAATACTTCCGAATCCACCATAGAGTCCTGATACAAACCCATCAGACTTTGATTTGTTTCCGAAATTGAACAAACAACTCCGTGGAAAAGGTTTTCATACAGTGAGGTGACCCAAGTTATCAGACATGTCCATAATGAGGTGCCCTATCCGGAGTAGTGAAGTTGCAAAAAACGTTGGGAAGCTTCGTAAGCAAGAACGGAAGTTCTGTTGAAGGCCTGTAAAGGTATTTTATAAAACAAATTATTTTCTTTCATTCTATCAGACTGTGCAGAACGTTTGAAATGACCCTCGTATGTCATAGTGAGCGAACTTTCATAGGCTACATAATTTAGAAAGGGGTGTTAACACGTTTTAGAGTAAGACAACGTTATATCCAAGTTCTTCAGCCCTTGTAGTAAATACGAATGTGTCTTTTCGTATAGAAAGGATGGATGCAAACGAGATGGGAATGCCATCCGTACAACCTAATGCGTAATAGGAAAAGAATGAACTGCTAAAATATAATGTAGCGAAATCATCGTGACTACAGTATATGACTCGAAGTTGTATGCAACTCGCTACCACCTTAATTGGACTAAAGGCACTTTATAGTGGGAGAAAGCTTCAAAGCACAGGCCACTGAAACAGCACGAGTGACACTTCCACCAGTGCACCTCTCAACTGAAGTTGCAGGGCTGCCCCACTACACTCACAAGTAGGAAAAACGCAAGATTCCGATCGTTGCCCCGCGTGCACCTTTGCACCCGTCTCACTGTATAAAACAAGTTTTTCTCATTTTTAACATTTTATAAGCCTTCAGAGTAACCAAGATGTTGCATAGAGTCCCAGGATTCTCAAACTGTTCCGTGAGAGGAAAAGTTTCGTAACAGCTGAGCTTGATGAACCGAAACGAGATGGCGTGGCTTATAGATAAAGTGCGGTACGGTCAGTGATCGTTTTCTGCATTTGAAAGACGACCACGCTGCAACAATCCGTGCTGAAAGGGTGGTGGTGCACCATTATACGACACAGAGATTTAAGTGGCGGAGGCGGTTCCATTGTGGTCAAACTTCTCTCAATGACGAAACATCGAAGTAGCACACCAACTCTGTGAAGCACTGGGAAGCGCATGAGCAGTGGAGGACCTTTTGCTCGTAGATCGGCGTGTCACAACCGAGACGGTAGTGGAACAAGTGAGTCAGTCATGAATCTGGTTTTAACATCTTGAAGCTACTATCGTATTTTCGGCAGTTGTAGGCGACGTATTTCAATCTGCTTTTATATTATTTTTAGTAATAAAGTGACATGCTTAAGCCTAGTATTATTTAAATATATAGTAATCTCTAAGAGTAATAAGTAAAGGAATAAAATAATGTAACGTCGTAGATGGTTTCGGTCTATATAAGTTACTACACTACATTGTTTGCTCACTTTTTTTCCTCTCTCGCTGCACTTATTGCTCGCCAGCCGCGGTGGTCGAGCTGTTCTAGGAGTTACAGTCTGGAACCAAGCAACCGCTACGGTCGCAGGTTCGAATCCTGCCTCGGGCATGGATGTGTGTGATGTCCTTAGGTTAGCTAGGTTTAAGTAGTTCTAAGTTCTAGAGGACTGATGACCTCATAAGTTAAGTCCCTTAGTGCTCAGAGCCATTTGAACCATTTGAACTTACTGCTAGTTGTTGTTGCTATTGATTTTATTTTTGACGTTTTAACTGGGACTACAGGAAAAGTTTTATTTACCTTTGCTCTATAAAGAAAGTACTGAAAATGAACAAAGTTTATTTTAAACCAAAGATATCCCTGCGACAAGTCGTCGCTAATTTCGTCCTACGAAACAATTACCTCCCAGAGTTGAAACTATAGAGAAAGAGAGAACTATTAATTAACTGTTCATTAAATGACAAATCATAAGAAGTGACGATCAGCTAAATGGGCTGTGAGAGATTAAGAAGTGATTTTAATCAGAATTTCTTTAGTCTGAACAGTTTACAGTGACCACAGTCATATGTTAACTTTAAAATTCGATAGGACGCAGATAGTAAAATCTCCGGTCAAATTTTACGTGAGGTAGCCAGAACTTTTTCTGATAATTAATTAAATTATATCTCTACGTCGTGCATGTTAGAAAAGACCAAAAGGTTTAACATCACAAAATTATTTATCTAAATCTTAAGAAATGTTGAAATGTGTGTGAAATCTTGTGGGATTTAACTGCTAAGGTCATCAATCCCTAAGCCTACACACTACTTAACCTAAGTTATCCTAAGGACAAACACATACACCCATGCCCGATGGAGGACTCGAACCTCCGCCGGGACCAGAATCTTAACACACACCGTCTTAAACAAATGACGCAATTTGTTATATAGCGTTTGAGTACACAGTGCATTAGTAACACATCACACGCAGTGCATCTTAAAGACTATTAAAACACTATACACACATCAAAAATGTTTTGCATTACCCCCGTTTCCAAAGCTCCTGAAGATAGACATTGACTGTGGATGCTGTATCACAGACACAGTCCCTTTGACTGTTCCGAGAAGTCACTAAACCCGCCCAAAGAAGTAAACAACCCATGCATGAGCACCGCCTATTAGACGCTTAGATGGAGGGGATCCGACAGCCGACCAGTTCCAGTCATTCCACCACGTAGGAGGTACACGGCTAGTGTTGTCTGTAGTTCAACCATGACTAGACGGTCAATACCGCGGTTCGATCGCGTTCGCATTGTTACTTTGTGCCATGAAGGGTTCTCGACAAGGGACGCGTCCAGGCGTCTCGGACTGAACCAAAGAGATGTTGTTCGGTCATGGAGGGGATACAGAGAGCTGTGGTTGACATGTCACGCTCAGGCCGCCCAAACGTCGTGTTACGACTCAAACAGTGCGCGATAGGCTGCGTGAGGCACAACTTCATTCCTGACGTCCATGGCGAGATCCATCTTTGCACCCACGACACCATGCAGCGTGGTACAGTTGGGCCCAAAAGCATGCCCAATGGACCGCTCAGGGTTGGCATCACTTAATGTTCACCGATGAGTGTTTCATATGCCTTCAACCAGACAACCGTGTTTGGAGGTAACCTGGTCAGGCCTTAGACACACTGACCAGCGAGTACAGCAAGGTGGAGGTTCTCTGCTGTTTTGGGGTTGCTTTGTACGGGGTCGACGTACGCCGCTTGTGGTCATGGAAGGCGCTGCAACAGCTGTAAGATACGCCAATGCCATTCTTCGACCGGTAGTGCAACCATATCGGCAGCATATTGGCGAGGCATTCGTCTTCATTACGACAATTCACGCCCCATCGTGCACATCTTGTGAATTACTTTCTTCAGGATAACGACAGTGCTCGACTAGAGTGCCCAGGATGTTCTCCAGACATGAACCCTATCGGACATGCCTGGGATAGATTAAATAGGGCTGTTTACGGACGACGTGACCTACCAACCACTCTGAGGGATCCAAGCCGAATCGCAGTTGAGGAGTGGGACAATCTGGACCAACAGTTCCTTGATGAACTTGTGGATAGTGTGCCACTACGAGTACAGGCATGCATCAATGCAAGAGGGCGTGCTACTGGCTATTAGAGGTACCAGTGTGTACAGCAGTCTGGACTACCACCTTTGAAGTTCTTGCTGTATGGGGGTAGAACATGCAATGTGTGGTTCTCATGAGCAATAAGAAGGGCAGAAATGATGTTTACGTTGATCTCTATTCCAATTTTATGTACAGGTTCCGGAAGTCTCGGAGCCGAGGTGATGCAAAACCTTTTTTGATGTGTGTCTGTATATAAAGAACTGTGTTGCTTGGGGTCAGAGTGTGTATCTTGTCAATGTCTAAATAAGACCAGAGTAAATACTTGCAAAATAGCATCGTCATTACAAAGTAAAACAATAGCACTATTTTTTCTATCAAAGCGACAAATCAAGATCGCTGCACCTGGCGACACTAGTACTACGAGAAGAACCACGAAAATCCCAAGAAATAAATTACAAGACCTCCTACCAAGTACGACAAGACCGAACCGGCTTCAATCTTTCAAGTCATTTTGAACAAGACAAATGTCGCTGAGTTCAACGACTGCTCACACCCTATCAACAAGGCCGCTGAATCGAAGAAGCAACGGAAATGTTACTTTTACCCTCGTCGCCAGTTTCGTAACCGCCTCGTCGCTACTGCTGTACAGGCCCAGTTGCCACTGTTGTTACGGTATGCCGAGTTTGTGCGGTCGAGAAATGACTTCTGGTGCAGTACACCGCTAAGACAATTTCTCCCTGCCACCATGACACAGCTATGCCACACGCTCAGGTAACAGGATAGGAGTACGAAGCCTCTACAGCACAATAACAAATTAGTAACAAATACACGCAAATGAATTAAAAAGTTTTACTTATCTTTGTGACTAGTTGAATGGTTAAGTTTGCAACATTGCTCGTAATATAACACAAAACAGGCCCTCAATGGTTAACTAGAATTAATCGTAGATAGACTTCACAGTACATAGCAAATGCAATTTACATCAACTGTCCGTTCACTGCTAAAGAGTTCACTAAACGACGTTCCCTGTCGAAGTCAGTCTGGACGATGACCTATAAGCATATTGGAGAGAGATGACGTTTTATCTTCCGAGTAGGCTTCTGTCCGTTGTCGTCCGGTAACTGGTGGATTGTACTCGGCCGGCAATTGGCCGAGGAGCTGGTGGAACTCGAGCAAGTGGCGAGTCTCTACTGCACTGGTACCAGCTCGAATCTTTGCTCCTCTGTTGCTTTTGCTCTGGCTGTGTCTTGTTTGGGCGACGCAGCAGTTACATCTGTGTCAGGTAATTCTGGATGACTTCTTCAGTCGCCTGATCACCACGGCCTAGTGCTGCGTGTATCGCTATAGCCTCGACACAAAGGAGCAAAGCAAGAATTCTAAACAGCAAAAGAGGAGGAAAACGCCGCGTTTTCTGAGTCTGGCATGGTGTGGGGCTAAGAGGATACGCAAGGAGCAAGCCGACAGAGGAGCGTGCTTCGAAATCTCATAGGCTGTAAAGGCGAAGCATCACTTAATGCTTGCTAAGGGGCTGCTCTAGCTAAAGGTCGATTCACCAGATCACTCTGAACAAGACACGGGCACACACTGACTATGCCCGGCATCTTGTTCCCAACATCTTCTTCCTCTGCCTGGAATAAGAAACATTTGTGTATCGACGTCGAAGTGAGTTTAGAGGTGGAACGTTCATTGATCAGCTAAAATGGAGACTTCCACAGCCACGGTCTCCGCCAAGCCACTAATCGAGTTGAAAAAATTTATCTCGTTGGAGAGTGAACAATAGCTCCATACTCAGCATTCGAACGATACAACTGCTCGCTCGTAAAAGGATACGTACCCAAAGACTGGAAACTTGCACAAGTCTCATCAATACCCAAGAAAGGAAATCGGAGCAATCCGCTGAATTACAGACCCATATTACTAACGTCAATTTACAGTAGGATTGTGCAGCATATACTGTGCTGAAAGATTATAAATTACCTCGAAGAAAACGTTTTATTGGCAAATAGTCAACATGGATTGAGAAGATATCGTTATTCTGAAACACAATTAGCTCTCCACTGTCACGAAGAACTGGGTGCAATCGACATGGAACATGACATTGAGTCCATATTTTAATTCCCGGAAGGCTTTTGGCATCGTTCCTCACAAGCGACTTCTAACATAATTGCGCGCTTACAAAGCATCGTCTCAGTTGTACGACTGGATTCTTGATTTTCTTTCACAGTTTGTAACATTGACGGGAAGACATCGAGTAAAACACAAGTAATGTGTGGCATTCCTCAAGGAAGTGTTATAGGCCCTCTGCTGTTTCTGACCTACATAAACGATTTAGGAGACAATCTGAGCAGTCCCCTGAAACTCTTTGCAGATGATGCTCTCATTTGCCGTCAAGTAAAGTCGTCAGATGATCAAATATAATTGCAATATGATTTAGACAAGACGTCTCTATGGTGCAAAAAGTGGCATTAGACTCTAAAAATGAAAAGTGTGGAGTCATCCACATGAGTACCGAAAGGAATCCACTAAATTTCAATTAAACGATAAGTCATATAAATCTAAGGCTGTAAACTCAACTACACACTTGGGCATTACAATTACGAATAACTTAAATTGGAAAGATCACATAGATGACGTTGTGGGGGAAAGAATGCGACTGTGCGGCTGGTTCCGGCGGTGGTTCGAGTCCTCCCTCGGGCATGGATGTCTGTGTTTGTCCTTAGGATAATTTATATTAAGTAGTGTGTAAGCTTAGGGACTGATGACCTTAGCAGTTACGTTCCATAAGATTTCACACACATTTTTAACAAAGAAGGCGATTTATTGGGAGAACACTTAGAAAATGAAACAGGTTTACTACTGGTTACACTACACTTGTCCAGCCTCTTGTGGAGTATTGTTGATCGGTGTAGTATCTACATCAGATAAGATTGACAGTGAGCATCAAAAAAGTTCAAAGATGGACAGCTCGTTTGGTATTATCGTGAAATAAGGGAGAGCGCGCCATGGGTATGATACACGAATTGGGGTTCAGTCATTAAAAGAAATGTGTTTCCCTGCGGCACAACATTGTCATGAAATTTCAGTCACCAGCTTTTTCCTCTTAGTGTGAAAATATGTTGTTGACGCCCACCTACATTAGGAGAAATTTTCATCATAATAAAATAGGAGAAATCGTAGTTCGTAGAGAAAAATTCAGTGTTCGTTTCTCCTGCGCGTTGTTCGACAGGGGAACGGTAAAGAAATAGCTTGAAGGTGCTTGGATGGACCCCCTGCCAAGCACTTAATTGCGAACTGCAGAGTAATCATGTAGATGTAGAGCTAGAGACCACCCAACACCACCCACCAGTTACATGGTTGCTGCTTCACCTTTCTTTCCGAGGTTACATTCTTCCACAAGCCTAAAAGTTCGTTCAGCTCATGGAAGATGGACAACAGTCCGAAGTACAGCCTGTAGGGGCAAAGTGGAGGGGGGCTGTGTGTGCCCTGATACCTCTGCGGTAGCTGTGGAGGCGCTACAGAACCCTGAAAAATGATGGCCAACAGAGCTCTGGTGGAGCTACAGTAGGCCCAGTAAGCCAGTAGCTGATAACATATTTGCTTTCAGCAATCAAACGAGCCTCCGGTCAACGACGTGCAAAAGCAGAAGAATTTTCGCAAGAAGTAGTACAAGGTGACGGTGATAATATAAACTCTATGACTAACCAACGTGTATCTTGTAGAAATTCCATGCAGTTCGAATACACACGTAGCTACGTAGGGCCTCCCGACAGGAAACCGTGTTATCCTGTTTGTAACCGGCGGAGAGATTATACGGGGGGGGGGGAACAGTCACTGCCAAAGAGACTGTGTTCTCTCATGAAAAAGGTGAAAACGGTCGCAGACCGACATACAGGGGGGGATAAAGGTTTTCTACCGGCCAGACAAGTGACGCGCCAGAGGAGCAAAACACTGCAAAGTAGTTCTATTTTATTCATGGAGAACACGCGACCAGGTAAACGAGTGTCTTTAACCGCTTAATCTCTGACCTTTACGACGAACCATTTTAGCGCCGTTTTGCCTGCTACGATGTAAATACGTGTAATTGAGTACAATTTGGAACTTGGACGAAGTTTCACGGTCCAAAGACGACAGGTTGTAGCAAGCAACACAAGAAAAAATTTTGTATGTTGTGACGAAAACAGAAATATCCGCCGAAACAAAAACTATTACATGAAATAATTACGTGGAACATCGAAGTGTAGTCCGCAAAGACATCAATTTGAAGTCGTCATGATAGAGTCGGTTTTCGCTATTTTGGAATGATGTGAAGAGCGAAGTATGTTGACAACACATGCAGAAAATCAACTTCTGGCAAAATCGATAGAGTAAATTAAAATTTGAATTTTACACCGATTAAATCCATTAAATATTTACATAAATTAATTCTCCAAACAATTTCATACGACAGAAAAAAATCGTAAACTCATGTGACAACTGTATGGCTTTACTTTTCATTTAGAATTTGAGGCTATGAAGCCATATCAGGAGCGGAATTGATAGAAAATCTCAACACATTGTGTAGAAATTAGCGGGACGAAAAATAAAATTACTACACAATTTTTTAGTTATTTATTGAACACCGATAGTCTTGAGCTGAAGATTGACGATACAGAATGTGACGAGCATGGTGATGATGGCAGGCACTGACGATGGCAAAAAGACCAGATCCAACCTGTGGCGATAAAAGACTGAATTCATTGGAGAGGAAGGAAAAAGATTCCGATTCAGAAACAGACGGTAAAAGTGAAACACAATTCTTAACATTCACAGGATCAATGTAAATTTTTTCTGTAGCTTTTGAATCAGGCTGAGGAGAGTCTTACATCATAAGTTCCACCGAAGAAAGTCTTGCAAGAATAATTCGGCGTGAAGAAAAGTGATGCAAAGATCCACGAACTGCTGTCTCGACGGAAAAAGGAAATGGGAAGAGTCTCTTCACAAATATTCTCTTCTAATGACAGAGATTGGCAGCAGCGTTCATACTTCGCTATTGCCATGATAGAAGACGATCGATTCTGACACAAATTATGTACTTTATGGTGCTGACAACCTAAATGAGTTTAAAGAGAAACTGAAACATTTTAAAGATCTCTGAGGTCACTGTCGTAAAGAAATTCGAAGGCGTGCTGAAAAGAAATGGCTCCGAATTTTTTGTGTAAAAACTCTTAAAGCTTATAAAACAATAAAACGTTATTAACATTCTACCTTCTTATTCTTCATGTCTACATATTTATTTATTTCTCAGCTCAGTGAGCCTGACGACGAATACATTTCACTCCACGAGAGATCATTACGTTGATACCGTCACTACAACATCATCTCTGCTTGCACCACTTGATCACTATGAAAGTGAAGCCCCGAAGATGTTGTTAAGCTGTCAAAACCGACGAAAATTGTCACTGTATGACAGTGAACCCAAAGGACTAGGGCTGTTATCCACTGCCATCCCACCACACAGAAAAATGATGCATTTAGGTCCATGCTACACAGAGTACACTCACTTAATTTAGAAGAAAACAGCCTTAGGAATGAGCTAGATAAGTAGCCATAAACAATCGCTACTTAGCCAAAACAACTAACAACACAAAAGTGAGACAACAAATGGTCACACTTTGAAAGAAAAGAAAATATTTGCCACTATCCCATACCGGGGTCCATATCACAAAAGATCGCTAACCTTTTCAGAAAAACAAATGTAAAGTTGAATTCTCAACTAATATTAAATTGGAAACTTACTCGTCCATAACATAAAATAAAATACACAAAAATTCAACAAACCAAAATAGTGCTAAATGAATAGACAGATTACGTAAGCCATCGTTATTTTAATAATTTTAAAGACCTAGCCTACAATTATTTCCTGGATATATCAGTTGTTTAATAATTAGATCTCTGGCCCTACTAATAATTTCATCTTTGATCACACTGTGTAGAACAACATCTGTGAAGTGTTTACAAAAATGTGTGTACAAATGTGCCTCTTGAGTGAAATTATAAGCATGAACAGAATGGACAAACCAACGTAGGATGGCGTTAAAAAGCTAAAAACGTTTTTCTTGGATTGTGTGGCAAGCTTAAACTGTTTGTTTCTCCACTGTTTCGCACATATTTTCCGCATGTGACTTACGAAGTTCATAACCTTGAAAAAAACTTTTCATGACGGGAACATGCATTTCAGGGCATTTAAGAGCAAAAATAAATCACGTGTGAAGACAATTTACACCTGATGCATCGTGTATTTAATAAAACGAACATTAGTGACTGAAGGCGCTTGTTAATTCGTACTTCCAGTGTATTGAATACAGTCACATTTACAGCCGAAAAACATGGATAAAATCAAATTTAACTTCCCCGACAGGTACTGGAAGCAATATACTCATACAGGAATTACAAAATAAAAGTTATGAAAGCTGGTGCTACTATCAAGTTCACCAAAGAATTTCTAGAGTGTGACTTTCGCTGTAATTATGTCAAAGTGAAGACCATAAACGGGTCTACTGCAGCCCAGGTTGCCAAAAGGAAATTTGAGATACTGTGGATGAAATCAGAACTAAAATCTGGGCATGAGAAGGAAGAAGATATTAAGTTGTGTTATCACACATATTTCGAATTAGCTAATACACTACACCCTTTAGAACTAAAGGCTGCTGAAGAGTGTCTTGACAGTATTGTAAGCAAAATACAATCTAAAGTCACACACAGTGATCAAACGAAATTAGAAAATATACATGTAAAACTGAATCAGATACAGGACAACCAACCATCCAACAAAACACAATTTTAAGAGAAAATCATTATCCAAACTGATATCACCTTTAGTGAAAAAGAACATCTATCACCGTCTGGTCATCCAGCTTTAGATATTCCGTGGTTTCGCTGAACCTCCGAAGCAAATGGCGCAACGGTTCCTCTGAAAAGGGCACGGCCGATTTACATTCCCATCCTTTCATAATCCGAACTTGTGCTCTGTCTCTAATGATTTCGCACTCGACGGGACGTTCGTCTCTAAATCTTCCTTCCTTCCTCAGATCACTGGTTGCAGTGATTGACGGAACTCTGGCGGCACAACGCTACACCACGAACATAGTGCGCCCTAGTGTGTTACCTCTCGCGCGACAGAATTGTGGCGCATTTTTCAACATAACAATGCTCGACCACGTATGTTACGTATCTATGAACTGTCTGTGTAGCCAGCAAGATTCCCAGATCTGTACCCGACAGAACACGTTTGAGACTAGCCCGTGCGCCAGCTCCGATACATTGACAGTATCCAGGACTGGTGGCGAGATTGCCTTAGGACAGTATACAAAGGCTTTATCACACCCTCTCCAATCGAATCAGTGCATGCAACCATATCAGAGAGGGGTGCAATGTAGTAACGGTAAGAGGGTTCATACTGCCAAGTTGTGTGCAAATTTGACTCGACTTCGTAGTCGTTGAACTAACATGACTTACCCTCTGAGCCTGTCCGCCTGTCAACTTTAATTGCCCCCCACACCCAGTATTACCTTGACGTACATATGGAAGTAAATACACTACTAACCATTAAAACTGCTACACCACGAAGATGACGTGCTACAGACGCGAAATTTAACCGACAGGAAGAAGATGCTGTGATATGCAAATGATTAGCTTCTCAGAGCATTCACACAAGGTTGGCGCCGGTGGCGACACCTACAACATGCGGACATGAGGAAAGTTTCCAACCGACTTCTCATACACAAACAGCAGTTGACCGGCATTGACTCGTGAAACGTTGTTGTGATGGCCCTTGTAAGGAGGAGAAATGCGTACCATCACGTTTCCGACTTTGATAAAGGTCGGATTGTAGTCTATCGCGATTGCGGTTTGACGTATCGCGTCATTGCTGCTCGCGTTGGTCGAGATCCAATGACTGTTAGCAGAACAGGGAATCGGTGGGTTCAGGAGGGTAATACGGAACGCCGTGCTGGAGCCCAACGGCCTCGTCTCACTAGCAGTCGAGACGACAGGCATCTTACACGCACGGTTGTAACAGATCTTGCAGCCACGTCTGGATGCCTGAGTCAACAGATGGGGAACAAGAAACAGTTCGACGACGTTTGCAGGAGCATGGACTATCAGCTCGGAGACCGTGGCTGCGGTTACCCTTGACGCTGCATCACACGACAGGAGCGCCTGCGATGGTGTACTCAATGACGAACCTGGGTGCACGATTGTCAAAACGGACATTTTTTTCCTATGGATCCAGGTTCTGTTTACAGCATCATTATGGTCGCATCCGTGTTTGGCGACTTCGCCGTGGACGCACATTGGAAGCGTGTATTCGTCATCGCCATAGTGGTGTATCACGTTTGGTCACCTCTAGTTCGCAATGACGGCACTTTGAACAGTAGACGTTACATTTCAGATGTGTTTCGACCCGTGGCTCTACCCTTCATTCCCTGTGAAACCCTACATTTCAGCAGTATAATACACTACAGCACATTGCAGGTCCTGTACGGGCCTTTCTGGATACAGAAAATGTTCGGCTACTGCCCTGGCCAGCACATTCTCCAGATCTCTCACCAATTGAAAACGTCTGGTGAATGGTGGCCGAGCAACTGGCTCGTCGTAATACGCCAGTCACTACTCTTGATGAACTGAGGTATCGTGTTGAAGCTGCATGGGCAGCATGTACACGCCATCTAAGCTCTGTTTGACTCAATGCCCAGGCGTATCAAGGCCGTTATTGCGGCCAGAGGTGGTTGTTCTGGGTACTGATTTCTCAGGATCTATGCACCCAGATTACGTGAAAATGTAGTCACATGTCACTTCTAGTATAATGTATTTGTCCAATAAATACCCGTCTATCATCTGCATTTCTTCTTGGTGTAGCAGTTTTAATGGCCAGTAGCGTACATACCTGACGGCCCAGGGGACGACGCCCGGCTGGCAGGCACCGCCGGCGCACGCGTCGGGAGAGACGGCGCGCGAGGTTATCAGTGCCCTGGCCGCCGCTTGCCGGGCTTCGCGGCATTTCCTCGGGAGGCCCCGCAAGTCGCCGCCCGACCCTAATCCACTTGGCGCAGATCAAACACTTCTGCACAGCGCCTCTGTCGCCGTTCACCTCACTGCAGCCGCCTCCTGGTGTTCCTACTGCTGTCGATCAACAATTAGCGGCAACTGAATGCGATTCTCCGATACGAAATGTAGTGAATGGTGAGGATGAAACCAACGAAGATGCAGTTGTCATTCCACACTCTCAAGGGGTGGTGACGCTACTTTAATATTACGCATTTTTCTTTTAAATATTTTTTAAAAAATCTCAGAACACAAGTGTTTTAACACATTTAAAACAAGGGGAAACAAGGGTACAGCATCATAAACCATGACAGACAGTAGAATGTAGGCTGGATATAAAACTGCCACCACGAAAGAACTTGGGTAAACCAAAACGATCGTAGATGTTTCCAGTGTTTTCTTAGAGACTTTATTTCAGATATGTTTGATGGTGTCTCTTCGGTAGCCGGAGCAAAAGCATTTCACTAACTTCAGTTTACAGCTTCACAGTTAAAAGTATATAAAAATTACCAGTTCAAAAACTAAAAATTAATTGGTCTGTAGGTTAAAAATGAGCCCTCATGAGCCTTTAAGTGTTGGTATTACTGCAAGGTGAAGTAGGTGGTAAAAGTCGCCAGGACCTAGAGTGATACTACCAGAACTTGCTGCAAAAACACCCTTTTAAAGTGGTCATAAAAAGTATAGTTCCTCTCTGTGAGTCTTTAAACACGACTAAGGAACAGCCACCCTCTCTTTCCCAACCGTATTTATTTTCCTAGCATATCACCACTTGAAAATTCACCACGTAAGTTCAGGTAACTGGCCACTATAAAGCCCTCTCAACATCTGCATTGGAACAGAAACATGGCGGGCAGCACATCGTGAATCAGATGATACGGGTCATCCAAAGGTTTGCATAGTATCCATGTCAAACGCATCTGGAAAATTCCCTATGATAAGTGCCTCGCAGCTATCAGGGTAGACGGCCACCTCTGAGAGAATTCCAACAGGGTCCAACACACGAAAACCTCTCAGCCTTTCACCGACTGTGCTGTCGAAGACGTAATACGCTTCACTCGTATTTGAGATGACAGCAGTTAAGTACATGTCCGGGCATCCATATTACGATTTCTATGATTTCTCTAAACACTAAACGAGAATGCTGAGATGGTTCCTCTGAAGTGACGCAGCCGTTTCCTTCCCTTCCTTCCCGAAGGCGAACTTGTGCCCCAGTGACAGCGACCTCGTTGTGGACTGGACGTTAAAATGTCATCTTCCTTTTTCGCAGTCCTTCAGGCAGTAAGACCAGAAGTCAGATGTATAACCACGGACAGAGTAATAAAATAAGGGAAAGAGTTTTTAAAACTCACCAATTGCTTCCCTTCATCACCAAAAGCTCGGGATCAGTGGAGAAGGTTTCGTGGTCCCATCTCCATACGTACTCCGGAAGCCACCATACGATGCGTAGCGGAGGGTACATTGTGCCGCTACTACTCAGTTCTTTTCTGTCCCCCTCGCAGACAGGGAGGAAAATACCTCCGTACGAGTCCCGATATTTCTTACTTGTCTTCGAGGTCCTTACGCGAAATGTACGTTGGCGGCAGTAGAGTCGTTCAGCAGTCAGCCACAAAAGGACGTCGTCTTCCGCCAAGGGTACCCATTTGAGTTCACGAAACATATCCGTAATGCTCGCGTGTTGATCGAATGTACCGATAATAAATGTAGCAGCACGCCTCTCAATTGATTCGGTGTCTTCCTTTAACACACCCTGGTGGGAATGCCAAATACTCGAGCAATACGCAACAAACTGCCGCACTAGTGTTCTATGCGCGGTCTCCTTCGTAGATAAGCTACACTATCCTAGAATTCCCTCGGTAAACCGAAGTGCTTCCCTACTACCGAACTCACGCGCTCGCTCCATTTCATATCGCTTTCCTCGCTTTCCGCCGTTACGCCCAGAATCAACGTGACTGTGTCAAGCGTAACTCCACTAATACTGTATTCTAACATCACAGTACTCGTTTACCTGCTCATTTGCAGTAGTTTAAATTTTTTATATTTCGAGTTAGCTGCCATTCATTACACCAATTAGAAGTTTGTCCAAGTCATCTTGCCTCCTCGCATAGTCACTCAATGACGACAGTCATCAGCAAACAGCTGACGTTCGTGGAGTTGGAAATGCCTCCTCCGTTTTCCGCCAATGCCTACAATCGTGATATGAGGTCTGAAGGTGAAACCGGTAACCACGAATATAAAGGTTCCGTACGGTCGAGACCGTTTATATTCATTTTAAACTACTAATAAAAACTGCTGTTCTCCAGGATAAATATTCTCAAAAATTACATCATCAAATGGCCGCAGATCACCCTATCCGCCATATCATTTCCGTATATAGGGCACAAGAACAGTCTTATTACACTTTGCAGGGGCACACCTAACGAAACCCTTGTCTTTGATGAACACTGGCAATCCAGAACGACGTACTGAGTTTTATTACTTCAGAAGTCTTGGAGCCACTGATTCCTGGAAATCTATTCATTATGCTAGCGACCTTCGTTAACTTTCCGCAGTGGGTTACTGTTTCAATCGCTTTGCGGAGATTAGGAATAGAATGTATGATCGAAACGCGTATTTCTGCGGCCTGTAGTGTGGCACCAGAGCTAGATTTTGTGCGGTATGATATCTACACACTTATGTCGCTCTTGGGTCACAAGACATTTTTGCGTGTCTGCTTACCAGTTTCGATCAGTAAAGATTATGTCAAACTAGTATGTGATAATCAACTGGTTAAAAATGAAGTTGTCCAACAGTTGCATGTCTGTTCGCCCATACACATCTCCCCAGTCGTCTTTCACCCCTGTGCAACAGTTGTCTCGGCACCGGTTTTAGGTAGCACTGTTGCGCCATACACCGTATACTTTAACCAGTGCGGCACACAGACAGTTTACAAACTTAGCCGTTTTCTAAGTTTTTTCCACCCTTGGCCCGATAGCCAGTGGTCACTCCCTTTTGGATGTCAGATAAATCGCTTCGTTTTGGCACAACGACAGAGACTGCACTGCGTGTTCGATCATTAACGTTATGATTCTACGCAATCAATTATCAGACTGATTGATAATGGGACAAATGGGGGCTCCCAATTGGGAATAAATGGGAAGGCCTTACCAGTTACGGCATACGCCTTACAACTGAGGGAAACCTCCCGAAAACCTTGGTCGGAACCGGGGGATTGACAACACTTTACTTCAGTTCTGGGACATCATCCTTCGTTGTGGATGTTGTCCCAGCCACAAATTATCATCTTGTTTCTATGTGAGGAGTGTAGGTGTTGTATGTGCGTGTGTTGTACTAAACAGATCGAAGTGTAGGTGTGTTTCCGCATCTCCTCAACACGCTTTACATACCTACAACTGCTAGTGCTGCCACCTACCGTCTGTGAATCGTTCGTTATTGCACGTTGATGTCGAGCATATGTGGTAGTCGCATTAAAGCGACTACAGCTTGTAGTTTGAGATGCGGCAGTACGTATGTCGCTTACTAAAATTATAACGAATATTTATGATATAAACAACCTGCTTCCCATGTAACTGTTAGTATGAGATACTTTGAAATTCTGTATAAATAACTCCTTTGTATTTTCACTCTGTAAGTGACAGTGGCACACGTATGTTAGTTCCATAAACAAATGTGTTTAAGTGTGATTTGTCTTATCCTCTTGTTGTTACTGGTTAGATGTTGCATTTTAATAGTGTCGTATTGCTTTTGTTCTCGAAACGACTATCACGTGAAACTTATGTTTTAGATGGTGAAAGTTGACGACCGCTCATCTCCTGTACACTGCTGATATACCCAAGCCACCCCCCCCCCCCCCCCCTTGTCCACGTTCTCCAATATGCTGATGACATCGCCTTCCTGGGTCTATATCCTACCCGTCAACGGTCCCAACTCACCCTCAAACCCCACCCTGACCAGTTCACCACTTTGTGTAACGATTGGTTCCTTCGTCTCGACCACTCCATAACCCAGGCAATCATCATAGGCCGCACCACCCGCTCCTTCCGTCTCCATGACTTCTGCCTCACCCTTTATTGTCATCCCGTCCAGCTCATCCCCACCCTGATATACCTTGGCCTCACCCTCGACCGTCACCTCACCTGGACCCCTCACCTCCTGACCATCCAGCAGAAAGCCCATTCCTGCCTCCACCTCCTGAAACGCCTGTTTGGCCGGACATGGTAATAACATCTTTCCACCATCCTCCACACATACAGATCCCTCATCCGTCCTATCCTATGTTATGCCAGCGTTGCCTGGATCTCCAAACGCACCCGCTTTTACAAGGCCCTCCAAATCCTCGAACGCCATGTGCTCCACCTTGCCTTCTGTATCTGCCTTCCTTCCCCACACCACTCCTGTATGACCTCATCCCCTTCCTCCACCTTCTCCTTTTCGTCCAACATGTACGCATCCTTTACGCTGTCCGCAGAATTGATCCCCACCCCCTGGATTTCTCCTTCCTCTCCACCCCCCGCCCATTGCGCACCTCTGTCGCTATAACCTCCCTCTCTTCACCTCCACATTCTCCATCTGGACTGTGCCCCTCCCACGTCCTTCCCTCCACAGCCCTCTTCGTCGCGCCCACGCCCCCCCTTCCCCCCCCCCCCCCACACCCTCCCTTCTTTCCTTCTCCCTCATCTCCAAGCCCCTGGCACGTCCTGTGGTTTTGCTCATCGTCATCAGTGTGCTGTGTCAGTGTTGCGTTTGGTGCTGTTCTCCTGCGAGTCAATTGCTGTGATGACTTGTACATAGTGTTACTGTCAGTGATCGTTATGTGCAAAGCCGTCCATCGATACTCTTATGCTGCAGCCATACTTCGCCTTGCGTTCTTTTAAGTGTCCCAGTGTGTGGTTTGTTGTGCTCAATACTTTTTAAGGTTTTTGTCTCCATTTTACAGTCGCCTCCTTTTTGTCTGTTCTCGGCCATTACGTTCCCCCTTTTTTATATTTTGTGTCGGCCATATTTTCTCCCTTGTAATTTTAAATGTCTTCTGTTGTATCATTATCGTCTATTGGCTGAAGAGCAGCGCATATGCTGCTGCGAGCCCGCCCCGATGGGGAATTGAAATTCAATAAAGAAAAAAAAAAAAGGAGGAAAGAAAATACAACCACGCTATGCACAGACAAGCGTGGCACAGGAGGGAGATGTATCCACGTCTTTTATAGGTAATTACTGTGTTTGAGTAACGCTGCACCCAGTGTAGTTGCATGGTTTTTATGTTACAGATTTCTTTTAATTACCATGTGTTGTTACGTTCTAAATACGAAAACGAACCACGCCCGAAACGGTACAACGTATTTTAAAATACAGCCCTGTGGAACAATGTCTTTTTCTTACTTATAACTTGTTGGTAATGAGCATAATGTAAAACACTATGTAGAAATTTTGGTTAAATGTAAGAAAGCCACTAATTGCTTTGTCGGGATAAATAAATAAAAATAAAAAATAGATTACGCATTGCGGATAGCAAAGCTTTCCAGCGTTGATGTGGTTGTCAGGTACGCATTTGTATGGTTCTGTAGGGAAAAAGAAATTGGTGCGGGCATTAACTTTTTTATGACGATCCTTACGAAGAGCAGCCAGAGAGCCAACAGATAATGGAAGAGGTAGGTACAACTACAACGCCCTCCGAGCCCCCAAAGAACCGACAGGGGGTGACTATGCACTGGGGAGAGTTAGAGTGCATTGTGGAACTGACAGACAGTAACCGAAGCTATGATAACGGTAGTAGCCATAGATTTGATAGCAGGTCTAGTTTTTATTCGTAGTAGAAACAGTTTTTTAATTATTATTGATTATTATGATGATGGGAGGAGAAGTCTTGCAGAATTCGTGCTAAACAAACTCCTGTCCGATGACGATCAAGAGTCGGATGAACAGGTCCATACGGGACAGCGAACCTTAATGAACACTTGCCGTAAAAATTGTTCCGTCAGTATTCCCTTTGCATGTGAGGAAGTCGTGCTTGCGGCTGCCAAACGAATGAACAAAAAAAAGCCCCTGGGCCAAATGGTATTCATTCCGATACACTGAAAATTCTTGTTCCACAGATTGTTCCGTACCTGATGGATCTACTCAACAAAGTGTTACGGCTGCGACGGGTATCTTCGGTCTGGAAAACAGCAAATAACATCATAATTAAAAAACTCAGAGGACAAGGATAGACGTATATACCTATTTGGTTAATTCACACCTTGGGCAACGTCCAGGAACGACTTCTGCGTGATCGCTTGCAAACGCACAAGAAGCTCTCTGGCCCTAGTCCGCATCACCTCGGTTTCAGGGCGGTAAAATCTATAGATGACGCACTAAGTAAGGCACTAACCACTGTTAATAATAAAGAAGAGAAATACGCAGTTGCTGTTCTTATAGACATTTTGGGCGCCTTTGATAAGCACTGGTGGTCTGCAATGTTTGCAAGAGACGCAGGTACCTGAGGCTCTGTACGATAGTCTCTCGGACTACTGTAGAGACAGGGTGGTTGAATGGCGCGCGGGAAATCAGAAAGTGATTAAGAGAATCACGAAAGATGTGCCCTCAAGGATCAATCTGTGGCCCAGTATTTTTGGCATATCGTCTTTGAACCCCTCCCACATCAACTGGATGGGGGATAGCTGTGCGAACAGGGTGATAGCGCCTGATTCCCGCAAGAGGCCTGATACATTTCTCGACGAATCAAGGGCCCTACGCCACCTATGGCATCGAACTGATAGAAGACACAACTGCGAGTCTCTACGGATTCAAGAGGGCAACTTGAACAGCGGCCAACACAGATACTCACAAGCATCAGCCTGTGGTGCAAACATAATAAACTTCAGACGGCTCTACACACAACAGTTTATACGGTACCAAAAGGAACACTACCAAGTAATCGTACCATAAAACTACACGACAAGAGCATAAGCAGACAACGCCGGACACGATGTCTTGGTATGCAACTCGACAAACGACTGTACTTTGACGAACACATCAGGACACAGTGATTGAAAGGGCTGCCGAGATCGTGCACAAGTCGCCCAGACTCAGAATAACACACTTCATGGTACCGTTACACACATTGTGCGCTCTGTGTGACCCGTTTGGCAGTCAGTCCATGGGCCCCCCGAGTACGTCTGGTGACGAATCGGACCTTCGTGCTGCGAATTGGCCTGGTAAGGCTGTCAGGAGTTTTCAACACCTCGTCAGTGGGATCACTCTGTGTGGTGCTTGGAACATTCCCTGTCGACATAAGCATGCGGTTTCGGGCTGCAACGTACTGGCTGATGAGGGGGAGACAAGAGAAGGTAATCGAGATTACCGCACAGGACATTACCAAGAAGCGCCAACTCGTTAAATGGCAGGTGGATACCTGGCAAATGGAATGGGAGTTAAGCGATAAGGGCCGTAGGATATATCAGTTCTTCCTGGACATCAGGGAACGGCTGAGACTGAGCCCTTCTATTCCCTACCGGGATATGGTTCACTACCTGACACCTCACGACCCTTACCGCGCGCACTCGCACCGTATGGGCCGCAGTCAGAGTGCCGCCTGCACATGTGGGGAACACGGCTCCACAGAACACATACTTTTTCAGTGTCACCGACACAGACCGTCACACCAGACACCGACACAGTACAACACTGACATGATACGGGCGATAAGAGACAAACGCGAGTGGGAAACAGTAAATAAAATCGTTGAGGATTCTCAAGGACATTACATGACGAACACAGATAGACGTGACCGTATAACACAACACTGCAAGACACAAGAGGCGGCCGGCCGGTGTGGCCGAGCGGTTCTAGGCGCTTCAGTCTGGAACCGCGCGGCTGCTACAGTCGGAGGTTCTAATCCTGCCTCGGACATGTATGTGTGTGATGTCTTAGGTTGGTTAGGTTTAAGTAGTTCTAAGTTCTAGGAGACTGATGACCACAGATGTTAAGTCCCACTGTGCTCAGAACCATTTGAACCATTTTGAAGACAAGAAGCGCGTAAGATTAGAACACCTATACAGAGAGAAGCACCGGAACTCAGACCCACTCGGACAGCGAACGCTTCCACAAACACGTACCACAGCCAACGTTACATAACATCTCAAACAATTAAAGCATGTCAGAATAAACAGTGTAATGCAATCAACCCTGTAAACCTGTTCTAACGTAAGTATAAACACCAGGTCATTATACCGCTGTTGGGATGTAACCTTATAACTGAACACTTAGTATATAAGCAACATAACAAGTAAAATTCAAGATATATAATACAGGAACTGAAGGTTAATAAATACCCCAAGAAATAACATACTTTACACTCACACACCACCACCTTTCCACAATGTACATAATAGTTATAGTGTCTTTTTTAAATAATGTTTAAAAATATTAATTCGTAAATTAATCTTTATAGAACCGAGACTGCAAGGCTAGAAGTAGTTCGGAGGCTTTCAGACCAGCCTGGCGCAGATAGGGCAACATTTCTCTCTGTCTCTCTCTCTCTCTCTCTCTCTCTCTCTCTCTCTCTCTCTCTCTCTCTCTCTCTCTCTCTCTCTTATTGCCCAAGTCTTTCCTGTAAACTGCCATCACATCTTCATAAAATGTGAATATTTTTGGGTTTTTTGTATTTCAATTCTAATCTATTTTTAATATGTTATTACTTATATTGTAATTGTTGAAAACAATTACTGCTGTTGGTAATATGGAAAATGTTTTGTAATCTACATGAATAACTGCGAAATGAATGACCTGTTAGAAAATTTAGGGCAATAGGTCTCCAAACGAGCAATAAATCAAATCAAATCAGTTCTTGGACAACATGGCTGACGCTATATCAAGAAAACCTTGATAGCGCGTTATCGTATCGACCAACCCGTGACTACTGCACTATGAGTGGCTGTGACAAAGATCGAGAAGCATTGCAGCGAACACAGCTGAGGTCAACAGGTGCGGCAGAAGAACTGCCGGCACCGTATTGCGCAGCCATCGTGACAAAATCGGAGAGAATCGCGGCTGTGGACCGTGTCTCGCCAACCAAGGAACCAGAACCGGCGTGCGGTGAGCCGCCGTGTGGCTGCGCTCGTCAGCTACGGTGCTGCCTTGGAACTGGCGAACCCTTCCCTGAAGCCAAGGAGCCAACAAATAAAGGAAGAGGTAGATATAACCACAATGCCCTCCGAGCCCCCAAGAAAGCAGCAGGGGATACCTACGGACTGGGGACCGTTAAAGAGCATTGTGGAACTGACAGACAAAAGCCGAAGTTATGATAACGGCAGTAACCGCAGATTTGGTAGTAGGTTTAGTTTGCATTCGTAGTAGAAATAGTTTTTCAATTATTATTAATTATAACGATGATTCGAGGTACTATACAACTGGCCATTAAAATAGCTATACCACAAAGATGACGTGCTACAGAAGCGAGATTTAACCGACAGGAAGAAGACGCTGTGATATCCAAATGATTAGCTTTTCAGAGTATTCACACGAGGTTGGCGCATGTGGCATTTGGCTGACATGAGGAAAGTTTCCAACCGATTTCTCATACACAAACAGCAGTTCACCAGCGTTGCCCGGTGAAACGTTGTTGTGATGCCTCGTGTAAGGAGAACAAATGCGTACCATCACGTTTCCGCCTTTGATAAAGGTCGGATTGTAGACAATAGCGACTGCGGTTTGACGTATCGCGTCATTGCTGCTCGCGTTGGTCAAGATCCAATGACTGTTAGCAGAATATGGAATCGGTGGGTTCAGGAGGGTAATGCGGAACGCCGTGCTGGATCCCAATGCCCTCGTATCACTAGCAGTCGAGATGACAGGCATCTTATCCGCAAGGCTGTAACGGATCGTGCAGCCACGTCTCGAACCCTGAGTCAACAGATGGGGACGTTTGCAAGGCAACAGCCATCTGAACGAACAGTTTGCAGCAGCATGGACTATCAACTTAGAGACCATGGCTGCGGTTACCCTTGACACTGCATCACAGACAGGAGCGCCTCCGATGGTGTAGTCAAGGACGAAGATGGGTGCACAAATGGCAAAAGGTCGCATCCGTGTTTGGCGACACCGCGGTGAACGCTCACTGGAAGCGTGTATTCGTCATCGCCATACTGGCGTATCACTCGGCGTGATCGTATGGGGTGCCATTGGCTACACGTCTCGGTCACATCTTGTTCGCACTGACGCCACTTTGAACAGTGGACGTTACATTTTAGATTTGTTATGTCCCGTGACTCTACCCGTCATTCGATCCCTGCGAAACCCTACATTTCAGCAGGGTAATGCACGACTGCATGTTGCAGGTCCTGTACCGGCCTTTCTGGATACAGAAAATGTTCGACTGCTGGCCTGCCCAGCACATTCTCCAGATCTCTCACCAGTTGAAAACGTCTGGTGAATGGTGGCCGAGCAACTGGCTCATCACAATATGCCAGTCACTACGCTTTATGAATTGTGGTATCGTGTTGAAGCTGCATGGGCAGCTGTACCTGTAAACGCCATCCAAGCTCTGTTTGACTCAATGCTCACGTATCAAGGCCGTTATTACGGCCAGAGGTGGTTGTTCTGGGTACTGATTTCTCAGGATCTATGTACCCAAATTGCGCGAAAATGTAATCACATGTCATTTCTAGTATAGTATATTTGTCCAATGAATACCCGTTTATCATCTTCATTTCTTCTTGGTGTAGCAATTTTAATGGCCAGTATTTTGCATGACAAAATTAAGTGTTAATGTACACTGATGTGCCAAAAGTCACGGGATGCTCCTAATATTGTCGTGGAGATCCTTTTACCCAGAGTAGTGCAGCATCTCGATATGACATGGACCCAACAGCTCGCAGGAAGTCCCCTGCAGAAATATGGAGCCATACTGCTTGTATAACCGTCCATAATTGCGGAAGTGTGCACCTACCGACCTCTCGATTACGTGGTATAAATATTTGATGGAATTTGTGTCGGCGTTCTGAGTGGTCATATCATTCGTTCGAATTGTGCAGAACATTCTTCAAACCAGTAGCAAACAGTTGTTGCCCGATGACATTACATCTTTGCTGGGGAACAGGAAGTCCATGAATACCTGGAAATGGTCTCAAAGTAGCCAAACATAACCATTTTCAGCCAATGATCGGTTCAGTTGGTCCAGAAAACCCAGACCATTCCATGTAAACACCACCACCACCTTGCACAGACTCGTGTTGACAACTTGGGTCCATGGCTTCGTGGGGTCAAATCCATACTCGAGCCCTACCATCAGCTCTTACCAGCAGATATCAGGAGTCATCCAACAATACCACGGTTTTCCAGTCGTCTAGGTCCCACTGCGTTGAACATGAGTCCAGGAAAGGTACTGCAGGCGATGTCGTACGGTTGCCAAAGGTACTAGCGTCGGTCGTATGTTACCATACCCCATTAACATCAAATTTCGCCACACTGTCCTAATGGATACGTTCATCGTACGTCACACATTGATTTGTGTGGTTACTGCTTGTCTGTTGGCCTTGACTTCTCTATGCAAACGTAGTGGCTCTTGGTCGTTAAGTGAAGACCTTTGAATACTGTGTTGCCCGTGATATTGGTATTCTCACTACGCTCTTTACACAATGGGTCTCGGAATATTGAATTCACTAGCAAGTTACGAAATGGAATGGTCCGCACGTTATGTAGCTACTCGTTCACACTCTGTTAATCCGCTTCGTTTGGCCATATTCATGTCGGAAACCTTTTCACATGAGTCATATGAGTACAAATACACTACCTCGTGCGCAAAATACTACCATGATCTGTGTATGTTCATACTGAGAGGTGGCATGAGCCTCCTCTCATATTTCTATCTTACTCTGAGTAATTCTGTTTTCCTCTCTAATTGCAAGTGGTGAAAAGTTGCTATTCCTTCACACGCGGAGTTCCCACGCAGCGTCTCTCGTCACCCGGGTGGTCTGGTGACAGGCGGGTTATGCTGATCTTGAAAGGGTTAAGCCGACGGGTGTGAGGGAGCCGAGTGCATGCTTTCCAGACGCCGACATTATCATAAGAGTGGGGGCGACACGACCACAGGGGCCTGACGAAGCGACTGGGCTAGAGATTCAGTTACTTCGCAGAAATTTGGTGAAAACACTTTCTGGCTTGCTACCAGCGAAGCGCGGGAATGACTTGTGTTCCCAGGCAGTCTTGGTGGGCAAATTCCCGCGTTTTCTGGAAAATCATAACTGTGATTGACTTGCTCAGGGGATAGCTCCGTGACAAAGCAAAATCGGCGCATAAATTGGCGCCAAGTATCTCCATTGGTGGAAGGCAATAGAATGGAATTTTCCGCCGGTTTTTGAGTTGCTGATTGGAACACTTAACCACGGCCACTGTCTTGGGGGCGGGATCGTTCTGTGTTCAGCTTGTACAGGTGCTCTTGAGAGACTCGGCTCTCGCCATTTGGTCGGAGTAGGTTACAAGACTGTGCTCTCACTGCTCTGGACACCCTGCCTTCCGTTGGCTGTCTAATATACTTTCATTGAAATGTAACTGTTTGACGAAGTTGGTGAAGTTTTGACTTCAACGTAACTTTCCGAAAACAGTTGGAAATTCAGCGTTCTGCGTACAAGCAGCCTACGTTGTCCGTCTTGAGCAGTTTTGGCTAAAGTTGACTGTATCGGTGTTACTGTGTGACTTCGCTTGTTAAAATCAATCACTGTACCGTCATTGGTTGTGTGGTGTGCCTTCTTTGTTTCCCTCAGAGGCGAATTTGTATTGATAGGAAGTCTTTAGTCTGGAAAAACCAGACCAGGATAATTTTTGTTTCGGGGTATACTCGCGACATTATCATCACCACGACGACGTAGAAGCAACCAGCTATCGCCTCCGATACGCCAGATCGTGTCCTTGCAGTTAAGAAGACAGCTTGGTAATGTATGTCCGCAGCATCGGCAGATTAGGTATTTTTGCACTGTGATAATCAGAGCTCAGCAGAGCGCGCCTGTTCCCGTCTTTTCTTACGTGGTTCTGTGTTGGATGCTCATTGTCTGAGTTCTCACTACTGTAGCACCAGTCAATGTTGGTTTGGCTGGGTGTTTCTCTTAAGATTTGAGTTGCAAGGAATTGGCTCCACATACCACTTGGTCATAATCGTCACAAGCTAGTTTACGGACAGCTTCACCTTCACAGCATTTATTTGAGTATCGAATTTGATGTATTGTAAATGTTTCACGTGCTTTGTTTATTATTTTGAGTTTAGTCATAATAAATCAAATTGTTATTTTGGACAGAAGTTTCATTCTGTGGATCGGTAAAGCAACCCTTTCATTTCTCACTACGTTAATGAAACTTTCCTTTATCAGATTAATTTCTATGAAATTAAATTATTGCAGGTGCCAAACTCTTTTCTATTCCGCTTGCAGGGTCGATTACAGTCAGTTTGCGTTTCTTCTTAATCCATGTGCAACAGCAAAAGTCAGAGTTAGAAAAAGGGCGGCTTAGAGCATCATTTCCATATGAAGATTCTATAAGAATTTAGTGTTAAATACACTACTATCTCTGTTCTATAACATTTGTCACCTCAGTGTATATTGCATTATTTCTGTAAGGATCAGTACGTCCTGTTTTTAAATTATAGGTAAGAGTGTGCAGTGGAATGGAGGAAACGAATAAATGGTCAGTTTAGTCTGCGTTGAGCCCCCTCGCGCTTCCGCTCTGGCAGCGAGCGTCTAATCTAATAGACTGGGCTGTGTTCCGTGCGTGCCGTGCCGTGCCGTGCCGTGCCGCAGCCGTCGCCGGACTGTTGCGGCCGCGCCAGCGAGGCCCGGCAAGTGCTGAGCCTCTTAGGCGCGGCCGCGGGTCGCGGGTCGGGGCTTAGCGGCGGACCCCGGGACCCGGCAGCCGGGCGGCCGCCGCGATTGCGGCTCTCCACAGGTGACACCCGCCCGCTGGCAGGAAGGCGCCCCAGCGCGTCTCGCTGCACTGCGAATGTCGCGGGTGGACCACAGCGGCGCAGTGGTACCCATAAGGTCGGTTTAAGGTCCCAACAATACACAGTGTACCACACTTCCTGGCAGATTAAAACTGTGTACCGGATCGAGACTCGAACTCGGGACTTTTGCCTTTCGCTGGCAATGCTCTACAATCTTCTTTTTTTCTTTTTTTATAGTAATAATGACAATAATAATAATAATTTCATGTAGCTCAATTTTTTATTCAATTTTCTTTCTTCTTTTATTGTTCCTTTTTTTATTTATTTTTATTAATAAAAGTACTGAAGCCACTGCAACGTCAGTGCGACGAGTGTCGTCGCCCGTCATCCGATTGAATACATGACTTGTATGTGACCCAATAGCCACATGACGGCATTATTTTTAGTTGCACTCCGTCGTCAGGCCACAAGTGGCCCATCGGGACCATCCGACCGCTGTGTCATCCTCAAGATGAGAATGTGGATAGGAGGGGCGTGTGGTCAGCACACCGCTCTCCCGGTCGTTATGATGGTTTTCTTTGACCGGAGCCGCTACTATTCGGTCGAGTAGCTAATCAATTGGCATCACGAGTCTGAGTGTACCCCGAAAAAAAGCAACAGCACATGGCAGCTGGATGGTCACCCATCCAAGTGCCGGCCACGCCCGATAGCGCTTAACTTCGGTGATCTCACGGGAACCGGTGTATCCACTGTGGCAAGGCCGTTACCCCATTATTTTTAGTTGGGGGAAAATATTTGACATCTGCTCTGTGCAGTAAGTTCGTGTCTATGTTATTTTCAGAAGTCCTAGTTATAAGGGCGATTTGTGGACGAACCCATCGTCAGTTGCGCATGCGGTGACTGCAAGTATCTCTGTGGAGAACAGTATCCACTTGGTGACAATCTGGACAATGGGCTGTGTCGCTTAGCCCAATCGCATGTAGGCGCTCATTTGTGCTGATAATGTTGTTGACCGTGTTGTACCATGTCGACCTGACCAACGACGGAAGTACACTGCTGCTGATGTTCGCCCAAAGGACATCCCAATTGACACCAGTATGCTTGTGTTCGATTTTGTTCTTGCCCTCATATTGTTTCCTGTGCTCCAGAATGTCCTTGGCAGTTAAGTGGCGATGTTGGAGAAGGACCTCGCTCAGGTAGCTCTTTTCCAGATAATATGTGCGGATGTCGGAGAGCTGGTAGTCGATCGTCTGCACATTTATCGGCGGTTCTACGCTTTTCGGCGCGACTGCCTCCATCATCTGAGCTACCCAAGCACGACTCATGATGCGTCGTCACAGCTTCACTTCTGCCAGTACCTCGTCGCCTACCTTCCAGAAGCTCTTCTGCGAACCTAGCAAAACCAGCACTCCTGAAAGAAAGGATATTGCGGAGACATAGCGAAGCAACAGCCTGGAGGATGTTTCCAGAATGAGATTTTCAGTCTGCAGCGGAGTACTGGCAGAATTGAAGCTGTGAGGACGGGTCGTGAGTCGTCCTTCGGGTAACTCAGATGGTAGAGAACTTGTCCGCGAAAGGCAAAGGCCTCGAGTTCGAGTCTCGGTCCGGCACACAGTTTTGATCTGCCAGGAAGTTTCATAATAGCGCACACTCCGCTGCAGAGGGAAAATCTCATTCAGGGTGTGTAACAGTTTGCAGCGAAAACCGGTAATCGAAGCAAAAACGTTCCGGTGCATCCGCAAGGGGGTTTGTTTCCAACATATCCGATGGCATGCGTTACGAGCCGACACCGAGCTGAGTATAAAACATTGTGCTAATTAATGTAACTCTATTCAAAATTTAAACTTTTCAATTAAGAGACGATCTACCGGCGTTAAAAATTCACCCAAAGCCTACCCTAAAAAAATTACAGTCTGAGACCTAATGACGACACACCACGAAGGAATTACCCGAATGGGGTGTGAATCGGTCGATATGATGTGCATGTACAGATTAACAAATGATTACAATTTCACAAAAAATAGATGATTTATTCGAGAAAAAGAGCTTCACAAACTGAGCAAATGAACAACGCGTTGGGACACCTCTGGCCATTATGCAAGCAGTTATTCGGCTTGGCATTGATGGCTAGAGCATTTGGATGTGCTCCTGAAGGAGATATCTTGCCAAATTCAGTCCAATTGGCGTTTTAGCTCGTAAAAGTCCGAGATGGTCGGAGAGTTCTACCCAGAGTGTTCCCAACGTTCTCAATTGGGGAGAGATCCGACGACATTGCTGGCCAAGAAAGGGTTTGGCAAGCACACAGACAAGCAGCAGAAACTCTCGCTTTGTGTGTGCTGGCATTATCTTGCTGAAATGTAAGCCGAGCATGACTAGCCGTAATGGGCAACAAACGGGGGGAAGAATATCGCTGACGTACCGATGTGCTGTAAGCATGTGGTGGGTGACAGCCAAATGGGATCCTGCTATGTAAAGGAATGGCACTCCATACCACCACTCCTGGCTGTCACGCTTTGTGGCAGCCGACAGTCAGGTTGGTGTGCCGCCCCTGTCTGGGGCATCTCTAGACACTTCTTCGGCCTGGAACCGCATTGAATTTAGTAGAATTGTCGTGAGTGAAGGGTCTTGCTTCGAACTGAGCCCCAATGACCAGCGGACACCTCTCTGGAGACAGTGGTAAAATACAAATCTGACTGTCACCGCCGTATGGCCCGAAAATCAGGAGTGATGATCTGGGGTGCCACTCATTTTTATCCCAGGACCCCTTTCGTTGCCATTCGCTGCAGCCATACAACACAGCGGTACGTCGACGATATTCACGCCCCGTTTTGTCGCCCTTCCCGGCAAGTCACGCTCAGCTTACATTTCAGCCCGCACAAGACGAGAGTTTCTTGCCAAACCGTATCTTGCCTAGCAATGCCGGCAGATCTCTCCCCAATTGAGAATGTTTCGAGTGCCACGGGCAGGGCTCTCCATCCATCTTGGGATTTCGACGATCTAACTCTCCAACTGGACAGAATTTTGCACGATCTCTTTCAGGAGGACATCCAACAACTCGATCAATCAATATTAAGCCGAATTACTGTTTTTATAAGGGCCAGCTGTGGACAAATGTGTTACTAACTTTCTCAATTCGTGAAGCTCTTCGTCTTGAATAAATCATCCAATTTTTTTCTGAAATTGTAATAATTTATTCGTCTGTTCGTGCGCATCACATCTACCTATTTTCATCCCATTCGAATAATTCCTTCGTGGTGTGTCGTTTTCTTTTTCTTTCCTTACAGTGTACTATATTCGGCATGTTATACTACACATATCAAAAAAGTTCTGCATCACCCCAGTTCCGAGAACTCCTGAAGATAAACTTTGACTACTGATATTGTGTCACAGACACAGTCCCTTTGACGGTTTAGAGATGTCATTAAACCAGCCCAAAGACGTAAATAACCATGCTTCAGCACCGCCTATTACACGGAGGGGATCCGACAGCCAATCAGTTCCAGTCATTCCACGAGGAAGGAGGTACACGGCTCGTGTTGTCTGCAGTTCAACCACGCCTAAACGTTCAATACCGCGGTTCGATCGCGTCCGCATTGTTCCTTTGTGGCAGGAATGGTTCTCGACAGGAGAAGAGTTCAGGCGTCTCGGAGTGAACCAAAGCGATGTTGTTCGGACGTGGCGGAGATAAAGAGAGACAGGAACTGTCGATGACGTGCCTCGCTCAGGCCGTCCAAGGGCTACTACTGCAATGGATGACCGCTACCTACGGATTGTGGCTCGGAGGAACCCTGACAGCCACGACACTATGTTGAATAATACTTTTCGTGCAGCCACAGGACGTCGTGTTACGACTCAACCTGTGCACAATAGGCTGCAGGATGCGCAACTTCACTCCCTACGTCCATGGCGAGGTCCATATTTATAACCACGACACCATGCAGCGCGGTACAGATGTGCCCAACAACATGCCGATTGGACCGTTCAGTGTTGACATCACGTTCTCTTCACCGATGAGTGTCGCTTATGCCTTCATCCAGACAATCGTCGGAGACGTGTTTGGAGGGAAACCGGTTAGGCTGAACGCTTTAGACGCGCTATCCAGGGAGTGCAGCTAGGTGGGGTTCCCTTCTGTTTTCGTGTGGCATTATGTGGGACCGACGTACGCCGCTGGTGGTCATGGAAGGCGCCGTAACGGCTCTACGATACTTGAAGGCGATCCTCCGACCGACAGTGCAACCATATTGGCAGCACATTGGTGAGGCTTTCGTCTTCATGAACGACAATTCGCGACCGTGGAACAGTCGAAGTCAGAAAATCATGTGGTTTCTCCTCCTGTTGGCAGATGACACAGTAATGCTGTGGCGCGATAATGTGGTATTGTATTGCTTGTTAATTATGATCCTGCTTATAACAATATGTTCATATTATCATCGACTTTCAAAGAGTGGCTTGCTTAGTTGTGAATCTGCTGTGTGTGAAGCTATTCAATAATGAGACTCACTGAAAGCAGAACTGAAAGTGTGCCAACGCTCTATGTCACTACCCACAATTCCAACTCCTGTAGCTTCTACCGTCTGCCAGCATGCTCCAAGGCACAGTCCTTTCCCCTCTCATCTATCTCCTGTACACTGCTAATATGCCCAAACCTCCCCTGCCGCTTCACCTCCTCCCATTTGCTGATGACATCACCTTCTTAGCCCTTTATCCTATCCTTCAACGGTCCAAACGTACCTTCCAAACCCACCTTTACCAGTTCACCACTTGGTGCAAGAAGTGGTTCCTTAGTATCAATCCCTCCAAGACCCTGGCGATCATCATAGGCTGACCCACCTGCTCCTTCCATCTCCATGATTTCTACCTAACCATTTATGGCTGTCCTATCCACCTCACTACTACCCTCAAATACCTTTGCCTCACCCTCGACCGCCACCTCACCTGGATTCCCTACAACAGACTCCGCCTCCTGAAACTCCTGAAATCCTTCCACCATCCTTCACACCTACAAATCCTTAATTCAGCCCATCATTTGCTATGCCAGCGTTGCTTGGATTTCCACCCCTCCCACGTTATACAACGAACTCCAAACCCTTGAGCGCCATGCACTCCACCTGCCTTCCGTATCTGCCTTCCATCCTCCACGCACATCCTCTACGACCTCATCCCCTTCCCCCAACTTCTCTTTTTCCTTGAACACATCGCCAACTCGATCTGCCCCACCCCCTGGTGTCCCCCTTCCTCTCCACCCCCAGCCTGTTGCCGTGCCTTTACCGTTGTGTCTCTCCCTCTCTCCATCTCCACACCCTCCACCTCCTTTCCCAATTCAACTTCCAACACCTACCCCTCCCGGATGATAAACTTCGCCTTGATGTCTACCCCTCCTACCAACTCTAACCCCATCTTCCTCCTGCCTCCTCCTCAGGGCTCCCCCTCCTCCCCCTCGCTTCTCCTGAGCGGCTTTCCCCCTCCTACACCCCTCCCTCTCCTGTGCTCCCCTTCAGTGTCTCTGCACTCTCTTCTGCCTTGTGTTTCCTCTTCATTGCCCGCCCTGTCCATCTTCTACCTCTTGGTGCGCCTCCTGCCGCCTTTTTTCCTCTTCCTCCCCCCCCCAGCCCCCTCCCCCCCCCCCCACTGCACCTTCCTCCCCTCTTTTTCCCTCCTCTCCAGCCGCCATTCCCTCAGCAAGTCCCTACCAGCGGTTTTTCATTCTTCATGAGTGCTCCGTTGTTTCCAGTGGTTTTTTAAGTGTCGTGCTATGTTTCATTTTTATCCTGTGGCCGACTTTTAACTTTTGTTTGCCTCCAGTGTTTTTTTTAAGTGCACTTTGATTTGCCAGCTGTGTTCTTTTAACTTTATGTCCACTTTTTAACTGACCCCCAGTGCAAGTCCCCATCTTAGCGTATATCCCATCATCTCCATTTACTTTTTTTAAGTCCCCCTTTTTATCTCCCCTTCTTATGTAATCACCCTTCTATATTTTTGTAAAGCCAATTGGCTGAAGAGCGGTGGACTGTGTGACTGCGAGCCCTCCACTGCTCATATGGGGCAGGGGAATGAAATTACAATAAAGAAAAAAATAGCCGGTATTTGAACCCCTCGACTTCTATGTTTGGAGCATAGTCTAAAGAGTTACCAGTAAGACGGGACACCCTAATCTCATATCTCTAAGCACCGATCTAAAAGGGTTTTCATTTTTATTTGTATTTCGTTTTAATTCACTCATCCAGATTTAAGCACTACATTATGTAAACTTAGCACACCTCGCTCACACCACGACGAAAGAGCCCACTGAGTGTGTGGAAACAAACCGTTTCCAATTAGGCGGCTGAATCTGCCCCACGTGGCCTCCCACTCAATAATGCCACACAGTCCTTTCTTCCTTCATGTATTCTTATAGATGAGAACAGGGTTTTTCGCGACAACATTCATGTATAAAACATTCTCGGAGTTCTTGCTGCATCAGTTCTGGGTAAATATCAATCTTGCGACGACTACCACCTTTGCCTTCACTAGGAGCAACATCTGCTGTTGTTGTTGCTGGGGCACTATGCAGAAGGAGAGCTTCAGACCGTATAAGCTCCGCTGACTCGAGATTAGCTTTGACTTTAGTTTAGAAAATGAATACAAACTTGGATCAGATGAACGAGGTTCAGTATTGATCTAAATTACCGTGAAATATTCTCGACAGCATAGGAAACTCAGCTACCGATTTGATTACCGCGCTCAACCACTATTAAAAATCGTACCTGATGGCTAAGAAGTATTTATTATTGAAGGTTTCTCATTTTGAGGAATTTTCTACACAGGCTAAAAGCTTTATTGTTGGCATCATATTGTGCTAGTCTGAGGAATAATTGAAAAGAAAAAGCTGGTAAGATGACAATAGCCAATAAAGAAAAGTTTTACATCCCAGTCAACCTCTTCAAATTCTTTACGATTCGTTAAGAGCATGGTACAGGCTCCCCAGAAAGCGGTAACCACGAAAAATTGCCTCGTATACAGGCGGGAGGTCACAATGTCTGAATAAAAACAGCCGAGTCAGATCTTTAACTTACCAAAATGATTTTATTTCTTTTAGCACCGAAATGGTATATGTAATATTTTTTGCCCATGCAGTAATACTTTGCGAGCATTACTGAGTCGTTCCTTGTTTAATGTTTTGCGATCGAAAATCCTTTATGATTCTGACAGGACCAATACACCTATCTTATCCCTATCTAATCGACTGGACATCAAAAAGTAAACAACGACATTAATTATGCGAAGCTGAGATGATTGTCTTACGTCTCCTCCACAGGTAGTGAAGTTACAGAAGACTCGGAAAAAGTGTACTTGGCTTTAATTCACGAAGCATGGGGACAAATCGTTACTGGAAAACTTCAAAAAATGCTACGACAACATTAAAGACAAGGACATTAGTTCCAATTTTTGTCCGAGAGAAACCTCACTAAATTTCTTATCATTTAATTTCGAAAATGGATTCACTCTTTTGCCGAAGGTTTGGTGATTTTAACATTCTCAAAACAATTACAGATCTGAGAAAAAGGATACACGACGAAAAAGGTTATGGGCCTATTGTGAATCGAATCCTCGAACTTTGGAGTCATTGTCCTACAGTTACCCGCTGGGCCATGGATCCATGCTCTGTGGGTGATAATTTCGTTACCTCGTCTTTACAGAACTAAAAAAATTAATTCGAGTTTCATCAAGATCACAGTAGTAGTAGTATTATTTTTAGCGTTCTGTGCCTCCATATGTAAAAACAGAAACTTTGTAGCATCGATTTGTGCCCGTCTGTCTGAACGGCTGTCTGTTCGACTGTTAAAAACCCTCTTTCTCAGCAATGTGTAGACGTATCAAGTTCAAATCTATGTCACATATTAGTGTCTACGCTACCTTGGCGGTGTAAAAGATTAAACCTTCTAAGTCAATTCAGTGAAAAGGTACGGCCGTTTATGTCAGACGATTTGATACTCGAAAACCGGTACTTCCCATTGACCTACAGTCGTGAAATTTGACAAGAAGCAAGGTTTAACAATGAAAATAAAGTAAAACTAACCTGAAAATTGTTAAATTGTTGTCATATGACAAAAAATTTCTTTTTACCATTAGGATAAACATTGTACTCATCATCCGTCGCCGGCTGGTGTGGCCGAGCGGTTCTAGGCGCTACAGTCTGGAACCGCGCGACCGCTACAGTCACAGGTTCGAATCCTGCCTCTGGCATGGATGTGTGTGACGTCCTTGGGTTGGTTGGGTTTAAGTAGTTCTTAGTTCTAGGGGACTGATGACCTCAGAAGTTAGGTCCCATAGCGCTCAGAGCCATTTGAACCATCATCCGTCAAAAACATAATAAAGGTTAATTACGCAAACATAAAATATAAACTGTAGTCATGTTTCAGTAAGAAAAAAACAATATTTCATTAAATCTTCTATATCTACATATATAAGCTGAAGTCCCCTGCTCGCTTATTTTTGTAAAAAGAGTCTGAGGAACTGCGGTAGAGATTTTAATACGGTCCTGGAATTTCCGGGACCACCATCTTGCCAGTATCCATATCGAAAAAGGCAATAATCATTGAGAATCTCGACTCCCAGGACGGGTGAACTGTATATATACAAACATAATTAAGTTTGCTCGATACCCTCAGTATACGAGTCGCACTCGTACTTGAGCAATTATTTATGTATTGCTTACTTATCTTCAACTCTGTTTGAGCAAAACGAAATTCGTGATTTTAATGTGTCGCTAGGATGTGAATTGACGACTGAAATTGAAACTGATTTGATCCGCAAAATTTTGTTAGCCAAAAACGATCACAGATCGCGGAGAAATAATCAGCGCTCGGCGTTCGCGCAACGCAGATTTCCACACTTCAGTTTGATCTGAGTTTTTTACACACCGCCGGCCCTGAGCATTGCCCGGCCCGTGGAGTGGGTCCCGGCACACAGAGGGCGCGCCGTGCCCTGCGCCGGCCGGCCTGGAGGCTGGAGGCGGCGTGCGCTATCGCGCCATCTCGCGCCGTTATCTGCCGCCCCCGCCGCCGCCGCCGCCCCCGCGGCCACGACGCCCCCGGCCGCGCGGGGCCGGGACGGGCCGCCTGAATTTAATAACGGCGCGTATTTTATCCGCAGGCCGCTGGCCAGGCCGCCGGCTACGTCACCGGCTCTGCTGGCGTCTGCTGCTCCCTCCACCCCCGCCACCACAGTCGTACGTCATCCCGGGGGGTCCGGTGATATGCGCTGATAGCGGGCCGAGTCCGCCGCCGACACACTGCGCCCTCTCCCACAACCTGCAGCTTAACTAAATCACCACAAGCAGAGCCTAAATCTCAAAATTGTTCGATATGGACGCATCACACCTACACTTTAGATCATCAAAGAGATGGGTATCGTCCAAGCGACGCAAGTCGCCGCTTCAGGTGTGAAACTGAGAACGGCGCCAGACATACCACAACAACAACAACAACAACAAAAAGTTCAAATGTGTGTGAAATCTCATGGGATTTACCTGCTAAAGTCATCAGTACCTAAGCTCACACACTACTTAACCTAAATTATCCTAAGGACAAACCCACGCACCCATGCTCGAGGGAGGACTCGAACCTCCGCCGGGACCAGCCGCACAGTCCATGACTGCAGCGCCTCATACTGCTCGGATAATCCCACGCGGAACACGCCACAACTGTCAGATCTCTATACAGGACGTCCTGTATCACAAATGTGACCACATTAATGTGAGCACCACCTATGTATGTTCCACGTTAACGTGCAATAAGCACTCATAGGCGCCACATGACAGCGCTACCGATCCAGCGTACGAGTATTAAAGCGTCTCGGAAGGACGTGGAAAGCAATGCTGTCATTGCTTTAATGCGGGAGGGGAGCGATTGACACTACTGGCCATTAAAATTGCTACACCATGAAGATGATGTGCTACGGTCGCCAAATTAAACCGACAGGAAGAAGATGCTCTGATATGCAAATGATTAGCTCTTCGGAGCATTCACATAAGGTTGGCGCCGGTGGTGACACCTACAACGTGATGACACGAGGAAAGTTTCCAAGAGATTTCTCATACACAAACAGCAGATGACCGGCGTTGCCTGGTGAAACGTTGTTGTGATGCCTCGTGTAACGAGAAAAAATACGTACCATCACATTTCCAACTTTGACAAAGGTCGGATTGTAACCTATCGCGATTGCGGTGTATCGTATCGCGACATTGCTGCTCGCGTTGGTCAAGATCCAATGACTGTCAGCAGAATATGGAATCGGTGGGTTCAGGAGGGTAATGCGGAACGCCGTGCTGGATCCCAACGCCCTCGTATCACTAGCAGTCGAGATGACAGGCATCTTATCCGCAAGGCTGTAACGGATCGTGCAGCCACGTCTCGAACCCTGAGTCAACAGATGGGGACGTTTGCAAGGCAACAGCCATCTGAACGAACAGTTAGATGACGTTTGCAGCAGCATGGACTATCAGCTCGGAGACCATGGCTGCGGTTACCCTTGACGCTGCATCACAGACAGGAGCGCCTCCGATGGTGTAGTCAAGGACGAAGATGGGTGCACAAATGGCAAAAGGTCGCATCCGTGTTTGGCGACACCGCGGTGAACGCTCACTGGAAGCGTGTATTCGTCATCGCCATACTGGCTTATCACCCGGCGTGATGGTATGGAGTGCCAGTGGTTACACGTCTCGGTCACCTCTTGTTCTCATTGACGGCTCTTTGAACAGTGGACGTTACATTTCAGATGTGTTACGACCCTTGGCTCTACCCTTCATTCGATCCCTGCGAAACCCTACATTTCAGCAGGATAATGCACGAACGCATGTTGCAGGTCCTGTACGGGCCTTTCTGGATACAGAAAATGTTCGACTGCTGCCCTGGCCAACACATTCTCCAGATCTCTCACCAATTGAAAACGTCTAGTCAATGGTGGCCGATCAAATGGCTCGTCACAATACGCCAGTCACTGCTCTTAATGAACTGTGGTATTGTGTTGAAGCTGCATGGGCAGCTGTACTGTACACGCCATGCAAGCTCTGTTTGACTCAATGCCCAGGCGTATCAAGGCCGTTATTAAGGCCAGAGGTGGTTGTTCTGGGTACTGACTTCTCAGGATCTATGCACCCAAATTGTGTGAAAATGTAATCACACGTCAGTTCTAGTGTAATATATTTGTCCAATGAATACCCGTTTATCATCTGCAATTCTTCGTGGCGTAACAATTTTAATGGCCAGTAGTGTCTCACACATACAAAAGTACAAGATCATTGACCTGCGGGACAAGGGTGGAAGCATTTCCGAAATGTCCATTTTTGTAAACTGGCCGCTTGCCGGCGTGGTTGAAGCGTACCGTGCATTGTAAACTGAAGCTATCCAAAACTAGTGCTGAGGCAATTGTGGTCACGGTTGGAAGTGGTGAACGTCGGCTGTCGAGATGTGGACGGACTCATAGACGTGGAACTGTTGAGTACCTGACCGCGCAGATGAACCAAGGGGCTATCTCCTAAACGACCATGCAGCCAACGTTGCAGCGAATGGGTACCTAGAGAAGGCAGGAGGTTGATGCACCCATGCCGATCGCTGTTCATCGGCGACGAAAGCTGGAATTTGTGCACCAGTGCCGCAACTGGACGTCCACTGAGGGCGACAGGTGGCCTTTTCAGATGAACTAAGTTTTATGCTGCATCGGACAGACGGCCGTTGCTGTCGGTGAGAAACTGTCTGTAAACAAAAAAACATCCTACAACACTCATCGAAAGGGTCCAGGCCGCAGGAGAGAGCGTTATGGCCTCGGGAATGTTTTCGTGGCATTCCGTGGATGATGTCGTTGTGGACAAGCGCAGTGGATCGGTACAACCACACATCTGTGCTTGCAGACCACCGCCACCGCCACATGCAGTTTGTTTTTCGTGCACTCGATGCCATCCACCAGCAGGACAGTGCTATATGTCGCACGGCTGGCAGCGCACTTGTGTGGTTTCAAGAGCTCCTTGATGAGCTCACCGTACTCCCCTGGCCACCAGACCTCCCCGCCCCCCCCCTCCCCCGCATTTAAACACACTTTAGAATCTGTGGGACTACCTCGTTAGGGCCTTTCGCGCCCTGGACGCAGAAAGCCAGCGCACCTGGCCCACGGCACTGGAGTCGGCCTAGCGTGACGTCCCTGTTGGTACCCTCCAGAACCTCACAGACCCTGTTCCTGCACATCTCACAGCGGGCCGCGCTGCAAGAGATAGTCATTCAGGCTTTTTACAAGTCTTCACATTAATGTGATTGGGCGGTGTAGTAGGGAAAACGGACACTGGTGAAACTGTACCACTGAAAATCGGAGGAGAGGGGTGCTAAATGGTAAATCATTTGTCTGGAAAAATGTTCTCGATCCAGCCGAGGGTCAGAATGCAGCGGAACCGCTCTTTGAGTAACTTAAATTACTATACAACTTCATTGTGAAGCTTTTGCCAATAACTGCATTTATTCACTGTTAACATAACGAAACAGTGGTCGCGTTAACGTTACGCTATACGGTCTTAAACGGAACGAGAAAGAACTTCTGCCGCCACTTAATGTTAGAAAACTTGTATACGGCGGACCAGCGACACACTTTTCACTCCATGTTCCTCTGACAATCTTATTAATGTCCACAATTGACTGTTACTGGAGCTGGTTGTGGCCAACTTACAAGAAGGATGGAGGTCTATTGTGTCTTATAATCAGTGCTGGTTGTCTCGATGACAGTGATGGCCGGGTGTTGCTTAGAATGTGGCCAGTTGAAGGCCTGTAACCAACCTGTCTACGTGCTAGACTCACTGGACCTTCAATTGGAGTTGTGGTCTGGGGTGCTATTTGGTATGACGGCAGGGGTTCTCCCCTGGTTATCCCACGCACTCTGGGTGCAAATTTGTACGACAATCTGGTGATTCGACCTGTAGTCGTATCAAACAAATAAGGTTTTCTTTGCGGCGACATCTATTTACGAAATTTCAATCACGAACTTTCTCTTCCGAATGCGAAAATATTTAGTTGACACCCACCTACGTAGGGAGAAATGATTATCACAATAAAATAGAAGAAATCTGAGCTCGAACGGAAAGATTTAGGCGTTCCTTTTTCCCACGCGCCATTTGAGAGTGGAATGGTAGAGAAGTAGAATGAAAATGGTTCGATGAACGTGTGAATTGCAGAGTAACCATGTAGATGTAGATGCACCTCTAGTGCTGCCATTCATGAACAGCATTCCAGGGGTATTTTCCGACAGAATAACGCTTGCCCACATACCGTTGTTGTAACCCAACGTGCTCCACAGAGTGTCGACATGTTGCCCTGACCTCCTCGATCACCAGATTTGTCTCCAATCGAGCACATATGAGACGTCATCGGACGAAAACTCCAGCACCATCCTTAACCAACATTAACTATGGACCGACCAACTGCAACAGGCACGGAATAACATCTCACAAACTGACGTCCAGCACCTATACAACACAATGCATGCTCGTTTGCATACTTGCATTCAACATTCTGGCGGTTATTAATATACCTATTTGTCACATTTGTAATGATATATCTAACGCTTAGATTAACCTGTAATCTTGCAATGCTAATCAGTTACATATGTTACCGACACAAATGTATTCCCAAAATTACATTACTCTACATTGTAGTGTATTGTATTATATGGAACTGGGGACCTAGAAACGCCGGCCGGCCGGGGTAGCGGAGCGTTTCGAGGCGCTGCAGTCTGGAACCGCGCGACCGCTAAGGTCGCAGGTTCGAATCCTGCCTCGAGCATGGGTGTGTGTGATGTCCTTAGGTTAGTTAGGTTTAAGTAGGTCTTAGTTCTAGGGGACTGATGACCTCAGACCTTCAAACCCCATAACAGGCTACAGCAGTCCAGTCACCCCACCACCGCCCCACACCGAACCCAGGGTTATTATGCGGTTCGCCCCCAGTGGATCCCCCCGGGAACGTCTCACAGAAGACGAGTGGAAACGCAATGTTTGCGTGGTAGAGTAATTATGGTGTACGCGTACATGGAGTGTAACTGAGGCGGAATAAGGGGAACCAGCCAGCATTCGCCGAGGCAGGTGGAAAACCGCCTTAAAAACCATCCACAGACTGGCCGGCATACCGGACCTCGACACAAATCTGCCTTCCCGCCCGGAATAACGCTTTAGACCGTTTTAAATGTTGTGATTTATTTTCCGTTAGTGTCTATGAGGTCAGTAACCCCTCCCCCCCGAAATATCCACTCCATATTATTTAAAAAACAGAACTTCTATGTATTAAATAGCGTCAAACTTACGATTACTTTAAATGTGAGTTAATGTTTTAAATACTTGATCTTCAACATCTAAAACCCTTTTGGTTGAAGACGAAAGACCATACTTACGTTTGTTTTGTAATTTTGGATTATCCACTCAGAACCTAACGAAACATTCGAAATGAGTATAGTGTGGCTTATTTGCGCTCCGTTGTAAGAGGAGTCATTTTTTCAATGTTTATGACGTAGTATCCCCTGAAGTATGTGTCGTGCAGTGATACCATTTTGCAGTATATTTGGTACTATACGTGGATACTGTCTGCAAAATTCGTTGCGAACAGAATTAGTACTAAAGAAGTAACAAATTAAAGCTTCATGCAAGATGCTGAACGTTTACTATATGATCAACGAAAACGTAGTAAGCAATAAACTTTTTCCTTTCATTATTTTGTTGGGGGTATCAACCGGAAAAGTTTCAATAAGGCTTCAAACTAAAGTTTTCTGGAAGTCGCTAAGTGCTCTAATTCTCAAATATTGCTTGAATAGAGTTTGAATAATTTGCATGCAGTTAGTTACGCTGCTTCTATGTTTAATATTTGCTTAATTACGTTAAACCTTTAATGTAAGATTAAATTATGTTTAGATTGTGGCAGTATTTTAATTCTTAAGTTCGGTGAATAATTACATGAAATACTGAAAACCAGATTTTTGTTGTGTCTGGAGGCCGTTAGACAGGCAATCTGCAAGTGAGGCCAACTGACTGGGCGCCGTTTCAGTCGTTCGTTAATATCAGTTATTCCTGTTAAAACATGCACACAAACACATGTGAACATAAGAATGGTAAATTTACTGAAGTACTTCCTCATAAACAATATTTCAGTGAGCACGTTTATTTGCAACTATAGTTTACAACCCCGATTCGCACACGACGCATCAGTATCTCAGCAAAGGATACCTAGCAGTTAGTCTAAAAGACGGAAACACGCTTATTCATGGATTCGTGTTGGAACAAATACACTTCTTTCACACGCTCGCAAAAAACTTCAACGACGTAAATGCAATATAATTGCCCGAAATAAATCTCAGGTTTGAATACAAACTCCCAAGTAAAATGTACCTAACTCTCATTAATATTTTTGAGCTGTCAACATGAAAGGAAATTTCCAACATTTGATTCCTACTCTTTTTACTGTTATCTGGAAAACGGGATCATATTTCAGCTGTAGTATCATAAGAAAAGCTTCCGGCACCTCCAGGTTTGTTAATAAGTGAAGCCTCAGTAGCTTAGTCGTTTTTGACCTCCTCCAGTTACGCCGACTGGTTACTGGAGAAGCTTGCACGTACAGATTACCTTCTTGACAGTCCTCAGTAATGAATGCCCAGCACTCGACAACATGTCCACTCACATTCAAAGCTAGCGCCGAATCCCAATCTGCCTTTGCATGCCACTCCTTGCCTCAAGGGAGAGCTAGTTTTACTCGAAGCACACTGGAAAGTGATGTCAGAATTACATGTACTCCGTAAAACTCGATGCGACCACTAAACTCAATAGCAATCGACAAATGGAGAACTTAGGAAACGCTTTATCGGAGAAACGTGTCACTCTTGGTACGATATGCAATTTCATGACATATCAGTGGTAAAAGCCTCAGGACATCCTAAGACGGAAGCCTGAGATGAAATGCTAAGATGAAATTCGGAACTTGTATGAGTTCGCCGTTGTGCAGCGAATAGAGGCGTGGAGCTACGCAGTCAAGAGGAATAAAATCGTCATGCTACGTTCAAATATTTTATACACACTCGCGTTTGTCAAAGAATCTAGGACTTTTTTATTACTTTTATATTCAGTTAGTGCATAGGTTCGCATCGTTTTTCCGTAAGTTTAATAAACACAACAGGTACACATGTCAGAGACTTTTAGTCATCGATAATACAGGGAGTTACAAAAAGGTACGGCCAAACGTTCAGAAAACATTCCTCACACACAAAGAAAGAAAGAAATGAAAGTCAACAGTGTTGAGGTCAGGAGAGCGTGGAGGCCATGGAATTGGTCCGCCTTTACCAATCCGTCGGTCACCGAATCAGTTGTTGAGAAGCGTACGAACACTTCGACTGAAATGTGCAGGAGCTCCATCGTGCATGAACCACATGTTGTGTCGTACTTGTAAAGGCACAAGTTCTAGCAGCACAGGTAGAGTATCCCGTATGAAATCATGATAACGTGCTCCACTGCGCGTAGGTGGAAAAACATGGGGCCCAATTAAGACATCACCAACAATGCCTGCCCAAATGTTCACAGAAAATCTTTGTTGATGACGTGATTGCACAATTGTGTTCGGATTCTCGTCAGCCCACACATGTTGATTGTGAAAATTTACAATTTGATCACGTTAGAGTGAAGCCTCACCCGTAAAGAGAACATTTGCACTGAAATGAGGATTGACACATTGTTGGACGAACCATTCGCAGCAGCGTACTCGTGGAGGCCAATCAGCTGCTGATATTGCCTGCACACGCAGTACATGGTACGGAAACAACTACTTCTTCCGCAGCACTCTCCATACAGTGACGTGGTCAACGTTACCTTGTACAGCAGCAACTTGACTGACGCTGACATTAGGGTTGTCGTCAACTGCACGAAGAATTGCCTCGTCCATTGCAGCTGTCCTCGTCGTTCTAGGTCTTCCCCAGTTGCGAGTCATAGGCTGGAATGTTCCGTGCTCCGTAAGACGCCGATGAATTGCTTCGAACGTCTTCCTGTCGGTACACCTTCGTTCTGGAAATCTGTCTCGATACAAACGTACCGCGCCACGGCTATTGCCCCGTGCTAATCCATACATCAAATGGGCATTAGCCAACCCCGCATTTGTAAACACTGCACTGACTGCAAAACCACGTTCGTGATGAACACTACCCTGTTGATGCTACGTACTGATGTGCAATGAGTCGCATGTCAGCACAAGCACCGAAGTCAACATTATCTTCCTTCAATTGGGACAACTGGCGGTGAATCAAGGAAGTACAGTATATACTGACGAAACTAAAATGAGCTCTAACATGGAAATTAAGCGTTTCCGGACACATGTCCACATAACATCTTTTCTTTATTTGTGTGTGAGGAATGTTTCATGAAAGTTTGGCCGTACCTTTTTGTAACACCCTGTATATTCCCCTTCATTATTTATAACAGTCTGCCAATGCTGGGGTAACTTTTCGATTTCGCAGTTGTATAAATCATGTGGTTTTGAGGCGAAGTACTCGTTCAGCCATGTTCGGAGAGCATTTTAATCCGTGAAGGAATTTCCTTGAAGGCTGACAGCGGAAAAGGTGAAAACTTGAGGGTGCAAGATCAGGTGAATAAGGTGGATGCAAAATGACTTCACAATTCCCGTGTAGTGTTTCTTGTTAGTCTATCAGTACACAGGTGGGCGTTTTCATCGAGTAGCGTCACTTCACGTAGTATTCCTTGTCGTTGTTCCTGGACTGTGTCTGCAAGACGTCTCAGTTGTTGACAATAAATGTCAGCAGTTCAAATGGTTCAAATGGCTCTGAGCGCAATGGGACTTCACATCTATGGACATCAGTCCCCTAGAACTTAGAAATACTTAAACCTAACTAACCTAAGGACATCACACAACACCCAGCCATCACGAGGCAGAGAAAATCTCTGATCTCGCTGGGAATCGAACCCGGGAACCCGGGCGTGGGAAGCGAGAACGCTACCGCACGACCACGACATGCGGACAAATATCAGCAGTGATGGATGGTTACACCTCTGGGAAGCATTTGTAGTACACTACAGCGTCGCTGTTCCACCAGATGCATAACATTATCTTTCGTGGATGCAGACAGGGTCTTGTTGCTTTGTTTGGGCTCAACCATTGCTTTCTCTTTCTTATGTTAGCATAAAGGTACCATTTCTCGTCACCAGTAACGATACAGGATAGGAAGTGTAGGAGATATTCACGAGCCTATTAATGAAGAGCAAGCAGAGAGGCACATATGGTCAGCCGCTGATATCTGTGATCTTGCATTAGAGCATATGGTACCCATACACCCGATCTTTTAACATTTCCCATCACATCCAAATGTCGCACGATGATGGAGTGATCACAGTTGAGAACATTTGCCAGTTTGCGAGTGCAATGACGTGGATCATTGTGGATTGATGCGTTTAAATGATCTCCATCAAACTCCGAAAGTCTTCCTGAACGTGGAGAGTATCTAATGTCAAAACGAGCCTCCTTAAAACGAGAAAACCATTTTCTTGCCACGCTCTCTCCAGTGACATTATCCCATACATGGCGAGAATGATTCTGGCTGCCTCTGTCAGCCCTCTACTGGACTCAAACAGGAAACAATGTCGGAAAAGTTCCGATTTATCCTATTGGCACTTCATTTTATAGCGTCGACAGCTCCACTCACTATCTCCAAATGACAGAATGACGATATGTAAACTCAAATAGCAACAGTAAACTACAAATAAAAAATAACATTTGTTAAATAAACACATAGCAACCATATACAGATATGTAAAACAAAAACACTACGAACTTAAGCAGCAACCTAATAGAAGAATGTTCTGTAATATTCGAAGTTATATACGGCTAACAGCGCTCTTTCCCAGAAGTGAGTTTGCTAGATTTTGTGAGCAAGTAAGATAATATAGACGTACAAATTCCAAGAATGTTCATCTGAGCCATATTCACATTAACTGAAAAAATTGCAGAGATAACGTGATAATAAATGTTATAATAACATGCTGATATAAATAGTTTCACATATTCGTTAGCAAATGTACAGGGTTTCACAAAAAGTGTGAAAAGATTGTCATTGTGTTGTAGCGTAGGTTGTGTTGAGAAATAATTGTGAAGAAAAAAATTCCATTACGTGTGCCACTTCTGAGTTACTTAGCATTGAATGTAGGCAATCAAGTTGTTGTACGCGCAATTTAAGTCACTTGAATGCACTAAAACGCGGTAATCCACAGACATCTGTGGGCTCCTGTTACGACTTGGTGAAGTACGGATTACCAGTTGAAATGTGCGTTTCTTGGAACAGATGAATGTAGGCTAGGTGAACAGAAGCTACTTTTGTTGTGTTTGAGGGAACAACACGAAGAACATGTTTGGGGACACCGTCCCTGGCGGACCGCTTGATCTGCGAGCGCAATGGCCTGATTGGCTAACAAAAATGTTAAATAACACAGATACGGCGCAATGCATCGATTTTTTTAAATATTATTTCTCAGCACAAGCTCCCCCGCAATGCCCTGTTCTGACCATCTGGTATATAAATGAGAGCATAGTGTATATTTTGTAACAAAGTTCCCTGTTTCTTGTTTCTTTTTCTAAAAAAAAGTAACTACACGCATTTTTTAATACTACACACACTGCTTTTGTAGGACGTGTAGTAATAATGAATTTTATTTTCCGGGTATGAAGGGATCGTAACACTGCGTTAATGTAACTGGAAGACATATATTGAATGGCTACTATGCCACTAATGAATCACAGACACAGTATAATCAATTCGAATACGACAATAGAAGACTTTATGATTTACCCACATATTATCTACATGCTTTTCTTTCTGAATTGACGTCAAACTGAAAAGCGTGTAAATACTTTGGCAGGAAAAGAAACACGGTAAAATGTTGCAAAGTGTACAGTATACTCTGATTAAACAACGGAAATTGTCACAGAACTCTAGTGCTTTGTATATAGAGGATGAAGAAAAATTCGTGCACGCGGACTTCGAGAGCGATTCCTCCCATACTAGCAATACAAAACCCTCTGTAACCAAATTTCGTCTGAGGCATACTTCAGGCAGTAAATGGACATTAAAGAGTGGCACAATGGCAACACTGTAATCACTTGTGTGGTAACTAACTCTGTCAGCATAGAGTGAGAGTGCTGTCCAGTTAGTGCAGTGGGTAGCGTTTGGGGGTTAGTACGCAGGACGTCGAGGGTTCAAGGCGCATTTGTTTTTCTTTGGTAAAATTAGCCTCCGTGTTACGGTAACTGGCATCTTAATCGTCACACAGCGATTTCAAGGGTCTTCTGCGAAAAATTTGCATTTACATATTACGAACACAGATATGAAAGTACAATTGTTTTCCAGCTCAGTTTTTAAAGAAGCCATATGCACGTCATGGACGTGAATTGCTTCGCACCACTGAGTCTCCTAGATTCCAAACATCTTTTTCCGTGTATACTTCCCCAATGGTTCTATCATTTAGTATCAACAATTATTCTTGCCACGTTCAGATCCATTAGTCCATTACATTTCGTTAGGGCCTTACGTCACCAGTATGGTTAGCAATGCGCTTTACAAATCATTTCCAAAGTAAGTTACCATTTGGATGTGTTATCATCATCATATGCCTTTCAATATTGATTCTGATAAGAGTATACTGATTATTATCTCCATGCCTTACTGTTATCATTATTATTATCTTTCTTTCTTTTCTCAGACGTTATGTCTGGTCAAAAATGGAAAGTGACGCGGACCTTGATCAAGCGTGACTTCCTTTTAACTGTATGGTATATGTTACATTGCATTTAGGAACTTTCGGGTAATTGAACATGTATCAATATTTACAGATTTCTGTAGTTGTATATATACGTTTGGATGTAGCTGTATTGCATTGATGTACTGGTGGATATTATGTGGTATGATTCCTTTATTTGATAGTATAATTGGTATAATGTCAACTTTGTCCTGATGCCATATGTCCTTGACTTCCTCAGCCAGTTGGATGTATATTTTTCAATTTTTTCTCCTGTTTTCGTCTGTATATTTGTTGTATTGGGTATGGATATTTCTATTAGTTGTGTTAATTTCTTCTCTTTTATTGGTGAGTGTGATGTCAGGTTTGTTATGTGGTGTTGTTTTATCTGTTATAATGGCTCTGTTTCAGTATAATTTGTATTCATCATTCTCCAGTAGATTTTTTGGTGCATACTTGTATGTGGGAATGTGTTGTTTTATTAGTTTATGTTGTATGGCAAGTTGTTGATGTATTATTTTTGCTACATTGTCATGTCTTCTAGGGTATTCTGCATTTGCTAGTATTGTACATCCACTTGTATTGTGATCTACTGTTTCTATTAGTTGTTTGCAAAGTCTGCATTTATCTGTTGTAGTATTGGGATCTTTAATAATATGATTGCTGTAATATCTGGTGTTTATTGTTTGATCCTGTATTGCAATCGTGAATCCTTCCTTCTCACTGTATATATTACCTTTTCTTAGCCATGTGTTGGATGCGTCTTGATCGATGTGTGGCTGTGTTAGATGATAAGGGTGCTTGCCGTGTAGTGTTTTCTTTTTTCCAATTTACTTTCTTCGTATCTGTTGATGTTATGTGATCTAAAGGGTTGTAGAAGTGGTTATGAAATTGCAGTGGTGTAGCCGATGTATTTATATGAGTGATTACTTTGTGTATTTTGCTAGTTTCTGCTCGTTCTAGAAATAATGCAGGTTTTTTTATGTCGATATATCCCCTTCCTCCTTCCTTCCTGCTTAATGTGAATCTCTCTGTTGCTGAATGTATGTGATGTATTCTATGTTTGTGGCATTGAGAACGTGTAAGTGTATTGAGTGCTTCTAGGTCTGTGTTACTCCATTTCACTACTCCAAATGAGTAGGTCAATATTGGTATAGCAAAATTATTTATAGGTTTTGTCTTGTTTCTTGCTGTCAGTTCATTTTTCAATATTTTTGTTAGTCTCTGTCTATATTTTTCTTTTAGTTCTTCTTTAATATTTGTATTACCTATTCCTATTTTTTGTCTGTATCCTAGATATTTATAGGCATCTGTTTTTTCCACCGTTTCTATACAGGCCTTTCATTGTGTAAATCATGGAATTCTTTTAGATAAGCTAAATCATTACGGTTTGAGGGGGACAGTGCACAAATGGTTTAATTCATACTTAACTGGAAGAGTGCAGAAAGTTAAAATAAGTGGTTCATGTAATGTTAAAACAACAGCTGATTCCTCAAACTGGAGGACTATCAAGTACAGGGTCCCACAGGGTTAGGTCTTAGGTCCTTTACTGTTCTTGTTATACATTAATGACTTACCATTCCACATTGATGAAGATGCAAAGTTAGTTCTTTTTGCTGATGATACAAGTATAGTAATAACATCCAAAAACCAAGAACTAAGTGATGTCATTGTAAATGATGTTTTTCACAAAATTATTAAGTGGTTCTCAGCAAATGGCCTCTCTTTAAATTTTGATAAAACACAGTATATACAGTTCCATACAGTAAATGACACAGCTCCAGTAATAAATATAGACTTTGAACAGAAGTCTGTAGCTAAGGTAGAATTTTCAAAAATTTTAGGTGTGTCCATTGATGAGAGGTTAAACTGGAAGCAACATATTGATGGTCTGCTGAAATGTCTGAGTTCAGCTACGTATGCTATTAGGGTTATTGCAAATTTTGGTGAGAATAATCTCAGTAAATTAGCTTACTATGCCTACTTTCATTCACTGCTTTCGTGTGGTATCATACTCTGGGGTAATTCATCGTTGGGTAGAAAAGTATTCATTGCTCAAAAACGTGTAATCAGAATGATTGCTGGAGCCCACCACGGTCATCCTGCAGACATCTATTTAAGGATCTAGGGATCCTCACAGTAACCTCACAGTATATATATTCACTTATGAAATTTGTTGTTAATAATCCTACCCAGTTCAAAAGTAATTGCTGTGTGCATAGCTGTAACACCAGGAGAAAGGATGATCTTCACTATGCAGGGTTAAATCTGACTTTGGCACAGAAAGGAGTAAATTATGCTGCCACAAAAGTCTTTGGTCACCTACCAAACAGCATCGAAAGCCTGACAGATAGCCAACCAACATTTAAAAATAAATTTAAAAAATTTCTAGATGACAACACCTTCTACTCATTGGCTGAATTTTTAGATATAAATTAAGGGAGGGAAACAAACCATCTTAAACATTAGTGTCATGCAATATTTTGTGTAATGTAATATCTCATACAGACATCTTTTATTAACCTGACACATTCCACATGATCGTGTCGTATTCATGATCTATGGAACAAGTATTAATCTAATCTAATCGCTGTGGTTGTCCAATATGTAATATTCTGGTTTAGCGTGTTTTCCCTTGACTATGTTATTTTTCTTACATTTGTCTATTCCAAAATCCATTTTTATATCATTGCTGAATACATCTGTTGTCTTTAGTAATTGGTTGAGTTGTTGATTTGTTGCTGCCAGTAGTTTTATATCATCCATGTATAGCAAATGTGTGATTTTGTGTGGGTATGTTCCTGTAATATTGTATCGATAATTTGTATTATTTAGCATGTTGGATAATGTGTTCAGAGCAAGGCAGAACCAGAAAGGACTTAATGAGTCTCCTTGGTACATTCCACGGTTAATCTGTATTCGCTGTGATGTGATATTATTTGAATTTGGCGGATATTAAGTGTGGTTTTCCAATTTTTCATTACTATGTTTAGGAACTGTATCAATTTAGGATCTACTTTGTATATTGCCAATATTTGTAGTAACCATGAGTGGGGTACACTATCAAAAGCTTTTTGGTAATCAATGTATACGTAGTATAGCGACCTTTGTTTAGTTTTAGCTTGATATGTCACCTCTGCATCTATTATCAGTTGCTCTTTACATCCTCGTGCTCGTTTGCAACAGCCTTTTTGTTCTTCATTTATAATTTTGTTCTGTGTTGTATGTATCAGTAATTTCTGTGTGATGACTGAAGTTAATATTTTGTATATTGTTGGTAGGCATGTTATGGGGCGATATTTAGCTGGGTTTGCTGTGTCTGCTTGATCTTTAGGTTTCAGGTAAGTTATTCCATGTGTAAGTGTATCAGGGAATGTGTATGGGTCTGCAATGTAACTGTTAAATAATTTAGTTAAATGTGAATGTGTTGAGGTGAACTTCTATAGCCAGAAATTTGCTATTTTATCTTTTCCAGGGGCTTTCCAATTGTGAGTAGCATTAATTGCTTGGGTGACTTCATGTTGCAAAATTATCACTTCAGGCATTTCTGCTATCATCTTGTATGCGACTGTTTCTGCTTGTATCCACCGTGCATGCCTGTTATGCTGTACCAGGTTTGACCATATGTTGCTCCAGAAGTGTTCCATGTCTGTTATGTTTGGTGAATTGTCTATCTCAATGTGTGTGTTATCTATTGTCTGGTAAAATTTCTTTTGTGTTGAATATTTGGTTTTGTTACCTTCTATTTTCACTTTTTTGTATATTCTAAGTCGTTTGGCCAATGCTTGTAATTTCTGCTTCTTTTCATCTAATTGCTCTATCGCTTCTTGTTGTGAGATTTTACCTAACCTTTTTCGTTTTTTGTCTGGCATTTCATTTCTTATAAATTGTTCAAATGCCTCTGAGCACTATGGGACTTAACATCTATGGTCATTAGTCCCCTAGAACTTAGATATACTTAAACCTAACTAACCTAAGGACATCACACAACACCCAGTCATCACGAGGCAGAGAAAAACCCTGACCCCGCAGGGAATCGAACCCGGGAACCAGGGCGCGGGAAGCGATAACGCTACCGCACGACCACGAGCTGCGGACTTATAAATTGTGTTAGCTGTCCGATGTCTTTTCTAAGTTTTTTTATTGTGATCTGTAGCCTGTGTTGCCATGCTGGTTTTGTGGGTTTCTTCTGTGTGTTGGTTGGTTCTGATGTCTGCCTAGTGTATATATTAAGTGTAGTGAGTGCTCCTATATAAACCAGTAGTTGTAAGTCTTCCATAGTTGCATTTTCATTTATTTTGTTGTGTATGATTGTGTTGATAGTTGTTATTGTTGTTTCGACTTGTGGATTTTTTTGTGGTCTATGCAAGAATGGTCTAATGTCTGTATTTGTGTCTTTGTATTCTACATATGTCAACTGAAATCTTTCTTCTATATCTGACATGTGTGTCAGTTCGTGTTCTATTTGTGCTTGTTCTGGTGGCTGTCTTAAGATTTCGTTTTCCTCTGATTGTTTAATTGATGCGTGTTGTTCTTTGTTTGTTTGCTATGGGATGTTTGAGTCCATTACTGTATTTTCTTCTTCTTCTTCTGATTGCACATTATTTTGTTCCAGTATTTGTTGTACTTGTTGTTTGATGTTTGCTAATTCTGACTGAGGTATCCTGTTATTTTTGATTATTTCACGGATCTGATCAGCTAGTCGTTGTTCTGTTAAAAATTTTAATTCTGGGTATTTGGTAATAAATGTTGTCCATAATTGTGATCTGTATCCATTTGTGTTGGTTCCTAAGTTTGTTGCTGGGTAATAACAGAACATTAGGTGTCTGTTAACTTCATCTGACCATCTTATCCTCTGTCTTTGTTTTCCTTCTAGAGTGGTTGCAGGAAGCATATCCTGCAAAACACCTCTATTTGGATTTAAATCATTTTCCGTGTGGCTAGCAGTGCCGTTACCATTGTGGACGGGAATAGGGTTCAAGCGTCTTCCCCGACCATGACAGCGCTTGTCCTAGGCTTCATTAGTTCTGTCCTGAACCAACTAATCACACTAAAAGGGGGGTTAGCCCTATTAGTGGTTTGTTCTTTTCGTCGCCTTTTACGACTGGCAGAACATACCGGAGGCCTATTCTTTTCCCGGGCCTCCACGGGTAAGTATTATTATTATTATTACTATTATTATTAATTTCTTCGACGGAAATGTGGAAACATAACGTTCATTACCGTCATGGTAATAGCGTAATTCGAAAAATGGACGTTTCACAATGTGACGCACGTTAGGGGGGACAGCCCCTTGAGAGAAATGACGTGCTTATACTGTTTGCGCTGTTCATCAGACAAGGACTATCGCTAGCGGAGTAACACGCCCGTGACAGACTCCGTGCACATTCGCACACATGTATCTTCTTCTTGTGTTGTTCCAAAACAGTGTGGCAGACGTCTGACATACACGAACGACGAATATGTGGCTATGCTTCTGATAACCGGTCCGGTATTGCCGCTCGTAAATATGCTGCTAGGTATCCTGGTCGACGTCACCCAGATAAAAACGTATTTCGTCGTCAGGAGCTTCGTCTTCGGGAGACAGGTTCCCTGGTTCCACATCAGCTACTGCGGAGGCTATTCTGGAGGTCATATAAATGGTTCAAATGGCTCTGAGCACTATGGGCCTGCAGACCGCCGTCTGTGGTTGAAAATTCTGTAAATGGTTCGAACGACAACAGGAAGCCAACGACGACTTCATTAACACTATAACGTGGTCGGATGAAGCAGCGTTCACTCGTGACTGTGTATAAAAAACGCCCATCATTGGCGCATCATCCATACCGTGGGTACCAAGGCCGCTTTGGTGTAAACGTCTGGGCCGGAATATTTGGAGACTGGCGTTTGGGTCCCTGACCGGTAGACTGCACGAGGGTATCATGCCATCTTCTCCAACTATTTGCCTAATGCACTGGAAGATGTTCCATGCTTCTAACATGATAGTTCACCTCCACACTTTGAAATTAATGGTATTCAGAGAGAACATTCCCAGGAAAATGACTCGGACAGGTAGGTCCAGTTGTATGGCTTGCCTCTTCACCTGACCTAAATCCCGTGGATTTCTTCCTGTGGGGACACTTGAAGGAGCACGTGTATTCTACTCCGCCATAGAACTGGCGGCGAGTGTTCATGCTGCTCTTGTATCTGTAGTTGCAACCATGTTGCGAAGAATCCAGAGCTGTATGATCCAAAAGGTCACGCAGTGTTTGGGCATGCAGGGGGGGGGGGGGGGTTGCTTTGAGTATCTGTATACTTTAGTAAACGTCATACAGTAATTCATATGCAAGTTACTATTGCTACTGGTCGCTAACGTGTTACATCTTGTTGTAGCGACCCTAATTGTTAGAGGGCCCGCAGAACCGACAAGCAAGATGGGTTGACAACCCACTTTCAGCAGCGCGGAGAGAAACACGGACAGAAACAATAACAGACTTTCCAAATAAACACGGAACTACTCCGCTAGACAACATGTGGCAGTCTTCCACCAGTCGGAACTCGTATGACTGATGTAGCACTTCGCCGACGTGGATTTATAAGCACGCTTAGACGGTCAGACCGGCAGTGTTTACCAAGTCGCTGGTCCGGTACTTACGCCGGCCCTAGCCTTGTGTTCACTCGCCGTAGTGTTGCAGTAGCACGTTGTAGTTTTCGGTCAGTATTTTCTTCCATTGTCTTGTTTCCTTACCTGTTTTCTACCACAGAGTTATGCGTTTTTTTTCTGTTTATTCTACGTTTAACACTTAATGTATGCCAAGAAGGCGTCTTTTCTTTACTTGTAACAGTGTGTTCACATTGACTACTAGTTATTTCCTGCCGACCGCAGGACACTACGCATCTGTATGTAATATAAATAACCAGTAGATGTTATTTAACTGTGCAATTTACTAAGCATTTAGAAACTTATGTTGTTTTTGTAATTTCTGTCCTATGACATGCCATTTGTTTCAACTGTCTATTTCTGACTTGTCTGATCCCGTTTTTGTTATGTTACTCTTAGAAAACACTGTACTACGCAAATTTCTGACACATATAGCTTAAGAAACGGTGTATACTACAGTATTATATAGCAGAATAAAATTGGCAAATAAAAGCAAATACGCCTCGACATGGAATCGAAACCCCGACTTCCTGCGTACTAATCCAAAACGCTACCCACTCCACCAAGTGCATTGCGCTACGCCTAATCTGCTGACAGAGGTAGTTACTGTATATGTGATTACAATGTTGCCATATTTCCAATCTTTAACGTCCATTTACTGTCAGAAATATGCGCAGGACGAAATTTTGTGACAGACATTTTTGTATTGCTAGAATGTGAGAGATATCGCTGTGAAGTCCGAGTGTGGGAATTTTTCTTCACACTGTGTATCAGCTCGTCAATATATAAAACTAGTTATATGAACACGTCATTCATCGCCTCATTATCTCTGTTATTTTTATAGTCGATGTGGATGTGGTCCGACGATCATTCTTGCAACTTGGTTGTTCATATTACCTCCCTTGTTCACAAAAGCGAAAAAATTCACTGCTCAGACACAAAGCTCCCATATGACTACAACATCGAATATTACAGAACGTGCTTCTATTACAATAATAAAAAAGTTTCAGTCTTTTACAAACGCGAAGGTGTATAAAAATATTTCAATATATCACTACGTGAACTTATTCCTGTCGACTTCGTAGCTCCACGCCTCTATCCACTACACTACTGTGAACTAACACAAATTTTGACTATCTTTTTATGACTTCATATTAGACTTTCATCTTACGATCCCCAGTAGGCTTTTGCCACCAGTATGGCAGTAACTGACATTTAACTGTAAGCTTAAAAAACTGACACTAGCTGCTCCCTTACGAAAACGTTCCGTAAGTACTATCATTATCTCAACATGATCAGTGTCTTTGTCACTAGAGAGGAAACGTCACTACCGAATCAGCTTCGAGTGAAACCCACCACTCATCAACCAGCCTTTCTTTTCCCTTCGCATATCTTGCTTCCATAAAACTCGGTGCTACCTCAATACTCGAGAGCTCTCGACAAATGTGCTGGATAAACACACGTCATTTTGACGTCACTTCCCAGTAATCTTCGAGTGAAACTAGCTTCTACCTTGCCTCACATGTAACAAGCAGTAATTTCGAAGTTCGACAATACCTGATGTTTCGTCTTCCACTGTTAGAGACCCCATCAGAGCTATAACGACTCGGAAAGCTGTTACAGACTCAAAAAAGCTTAGCAAGCGGAACTGTTCATACGTATCCCCGCAATGGGTGATCAGTAACGTCATCAACAGCAGCCTAAGATGGCGGAGTCGCGCCGGCGCACTCCATGGTGCTTGTAGTCGGAAGAGTTGGCGCTGTTCCTTTTATTTAGCAATAGGACCCACAAAATGTTTAATTTCAGTTATTCTTTTCTGATGAAATTATTTCGTACTTTTGAACTTCTGTGGCCTCTCTGTACATCATGGTGTAGTAATTATTACATCTTGCTAAAGCCGCAGTGTCACAGAAACGAATTTGGTTTCCCTGTCCTAGTGTGTGATCTGCTACTACTGATTAATCCGTCTTTCACAGGCGACGATTGCACTTACGTTTCTTGAAGGGGATGTTAACGCTTCTTTTTGTAATTCTCATGTACACCTGGCTGGAGGTGTATGGGATTTTATACACTTCTGCTGTGCAAACGTTGTGCATAGGTCCTCTGCAGTTTTCATACATCGGCGACTTATTTCTATGTTTCAGCACTGTCTTAATGCAGCGTTTTCTGAGTATTTTTCTGATATGATCTGTATACTTTTTACAAATTGAAGGAAAACTTTTCCTTTAATTGGTTCTGTTTCATTATACATTCTATGCCTTTTTGGACGTAGCGCCCTATTTATCATTATGTTTGAATAGCCGTTGCTACTGAAGGCCGTTCTTAAATGATCGATCTCGTCCTCTAGTACTGTGGTTCACAGATTCTTTTAGTCCGGTCTACTAACGTTGTGATCACTCCTCTTTCCTACTTGGGATGATGATTAGAACTTAGACAAGGTATCTGTCCGTACAAGTGGGCTTCCTATAGACTTTATGCTCTGATGTTCGGCCAAGTTTGCTGATTACTTCTACATCGGAGGAAGACATTTGACTATCTTTCTCTTTTACCATAGTGAGCTTCATAGTTGAATTAATATTATTCAGAAAATTTAGAAACTCAGAGTTCTTTTTCTCCATGAGACCATACTGCGAAAGTATCATCCACCCACTGAAGCCTGCATTTTATGAATGCCTGATTGCCTGCTCGTCAAAGTATTTTCACACAAATGATTTCAATTTATTTCCCTATTCTCAAATAAAATTTAATGGCAATTTGCAATTTAAGTATTTTACATAGTTAGGCGAGCAGCTAACAGTTGGTACTACAGCCTTTAAAGCTATCACATATGTACAGTTCGTATAGGCGTAATAAATGCCGCTTGTATGTGAAGCCTTAGTATTACACATATCAAGAAAAGTTTTTCATCACGCTATTATGTCGTGCAGGTATGTTGCTTTTGTGACTGTTCCTGTGCCGATAAGAAGGTCACCCTTGACCTCATTTGTAAATATATACTCACGGTTACAACAAGCGCTACCTCAGAGTTGAAAGCCTCAGTTGAATGTATTACAGCATTTCAGTTGAAAGTAGATCACCAGTAAGGACGCACTATAAACTTTTGTGGAACAGTAGAGTTAACATCCATCGTGCTACGAAGAACATTTACGGCCAGTAATTGATTCCCCAGCGTCAATTTACGTGCAGAAGGCTCGTTAACAAGGGAAGTTGCTTGAGGTGTGCACCGGAGTCGAAGTGATGCGGAGCAGACACGGAATCGATTCCAACTGACAGGTAGTGCCCACGTTCGACATGTGCACCGAGTGATGGGTATCTAAGAGTCACAGGGACCGTGGACTGCCTGCTCCAGAGCGGAATTGCGCGTTAGAAGACACTACAGGACATCATGCATCGCATCTGTTAGGAGACGATTTCACGATGCGGATCTCGATTTCCGAGGTGAGCCCCACGTCGTACAGACAAACACCATCGCCTCCGATCCAGATGAACAAGAAATCATGCAGAGCGGACGCCCCAGGACTGGCGTTGGGTGTTGTTTACGGACGAAACTAGGATTTGTCTCTACCCCGATAATCGCAGACGACGTGTTTGGAGACAACCTACCTATACCAAGTGTCTCCAACACTGTGTCCCACACCGAGCTAGGTGGCGCAGTTGGTAGACACTGGACTCGCATTCGGGAGGACGACGATTCAATCCCGCGTGCGGCCATCCTGATTTAGGTTTTCCGTGATTTCCCTAAATCACTCGAGGCAAATGCCGGGATGGTTCCTCTGAAAGGACACGGCCGAGTTTCTTCCCCATCCTTCCCTAATCCGATGAGACCGATGACCTCGCTGTCTGGTCTCCTTCCCCAAACAACCCAACCCAACTGTGTCCCACATGTGCAACAAGGCGGTGGTGGAGTGATGTTCTGGGAAGGCATTACATGGGACTAACGCACATCTCTAGTGGCTGTTGAGGACTTATTGCTATACGGTACACGGACGTTATTCTGCAACCAATAGTGGGATCGTATAGCCGACATTTTGGTGACACTTTCATCTCGACAGACAACTCTAGTTCTCATCGAGTTGTTCTCGTCAACACGTTTCTACAGAATACTGCGATTACTAGAATGGAGTGGCCGGCCTGTTTCCCAGACATGGACCTAGTCGAACTTGTGTGGGATCGACAGCAACGAGATGATTCTGGACTTTGACCACGCCCACACACTTTGCGCGACTTAAGGGAAACTGTTGCTGAAGAATGGGACGGTTTGGACCAGGGACGGCTTTATCATGTCGTCGGTGGTACGACACGACGGATTAAAGCTAGCATCCGAGCAAAGGGACGTTCCACCACGTACTGACATTGCTCAGGAGTGCTGTGAAAAGACGTCTATGGGAAACAGAAACCTTTTTTGATGTTTTTTTTATTTTGGGAGCTGGACACACTGCAAATGAATATATACACGTGCCTCAGAACCAGTTTTTGTTTTCTGTAGCACAAATTTCGAAATAGGGGGTTGATACATAATTTTTGTTGATTTTTTATCTGTGTACAAGTAATGAATCCATTACATATCAGTACTACATTCATTACAGAGACCAGTACTGAACCCATTAATCTTCTCATTGTATTTTAATGATGTGTCAGCTGTTCTCTCCCATGCACCTATATGCCGACGACCTTCAGTTATACCCAAGTGCAAGTCCAGCAATCCAGAACACGGCAGTCTAACAAGTAGACGCTGACTTTGTTGCCCTACCATACTGGGCACACAGTGTCAGTTTCAAATCTAAGCCATCTGAAACACAAGCAGTTTTGTGCGCTCACAAAAGACTTACTATCCCTCAGTTCAAAGAAACACTTCCACCCCTAACCCTAAGGAGTACATAAATAGCGTTTCCTTCATTTGCAATGAAACTGGGAACAATTGTGCCCCATCACTTAAACCGTTCTGAACCGCAAATGCACTCTTTCAGAAGACGCCAGTCAGCTCTCTTCGTGCACTACAGACGTAAAAATGTTATTTCCTCTCGAGCGCAAAAAAAAAAAAGAAATTCGTAGAACCACAAGCACACCCAAGTATTGGTTATGATGATGCTATTCTTCAAGGACTTTCGTATGAGAACTCACATGGGATGGAATTTGTCATGAACGGTTGTGTCCGATGCGTTTGCGATATTCGTTTCTTCGACCATATTACTCCTGGCTACAAGCATTTGTAATGGGTACGCGCAGGTAAGCTCACTCCCATAAGTTATCTTCAACTCTGACTTCCATTTGAACAGCATAGTAGAGATACTTGGTCTCAACAAAGCAAATTCATCTCTATGTCATAACGTAACACTGCCATTCGCACAATATCATTTTCTACATCAGGAACATGACTTTGGAGCGATCTTACATAATATGTCGTCTGAACTCACTCTGTTTTCCCCTTCCTTCTTCTCTCCCCTCACATCCATAACACACACACCCTCTCCATTGTATACAGAGTCATCTCTCGAAACTATCTGATCTCTCTAAACCGTCAATGTCGCAATCATTTCAGCATTTCAATCCTCTGCTCTGTGATTATCCATTATCCTTTTGATGCTGTTCAACATAGATCTGGCTTTGGGATGGGCGACGTTGGGAAGTCATCGATTTCATCGTCATCGTCTATAATTTGATGGTCTATAATAACCGACACGAAAATGTTAATATTTTTAACAACGAGTTAAATGATCACTTTCTAGAATGACATAAAAATCAACATACAAATACATCTAATATCATAGCTAAATAATCATTAAAAGCAGTAGTTACTATTTCATATCTCACAATGTTTTACTTGCAGGTTGTAACGCTTTTTTTTTAATAATTGTTAATAATTTCAGTAACGATCTTGGTATAAAATGAGTCTCGCTTCTTACTCCACATTTAACGTAACAGGAAAATCTCTATTTTTTTGTGATGTCTTTCGTAACAAAACAAAGGTTAAAAAATGTGGTATTAACAACTCACTGAGATCGTTTGTCGATGAAGACGACGTTGCCACACTGCGGTATAATTTCGTAATCATCTTATTTATTTTTAATCACAGATTGCATGAAAATGAAACAGGTTTGAAGGTATTTGTTGTTCTTCATAATTATCTTTGAAAGTAGCGAATTAAAAGATTAAATTATTCGAGAAGTGGTGGAACACAAATGTTTGAAAAACCTTAATTTTGAGTGTATTAAATTCCCTATATTTATGTGGATCAAATGTAAAATTAGCTATAAAAACGCAAAGTGTGCATCCATAACAGAAGTACCATTTAGAACAGTTTAACTAAAAAAATATAGAAATTTGTGGCAAGATCTTATGGAACCAAACTGCTGAGGTCATCGGTCCATAAGCTTAACCACTACTTGATCTAGCTTACGCTAAGCACAAAACACGAACGCGCTCTCTCTCTCTCTCTCTCTCTCTCTCTCTCTCTCTCTCACACACACACACACACACACACACACACACACACACACACGCCCGAGGGAGGACTCGAACCTCCGACGGGGGCAGCCGCACGAACCGTGACAAGACGCCCTAGACCCAGGGGCGAAAAAAAAATTTTTTTTTAAATAAAATTCCAAACAGTACTGGCACGCATTGCTTGACACTTCGAAAGCATGAACCCGAATGAATAATGAATGGCTTTGGTCTACTATTAGCCATGAACCGAATGAACAATGAACGATTTTAGTCCGTGCTTAGCTACTAGCCAATGCTGTGCCACAGTTCAATCGAAAAAGACTTTCCCTCTTTCCCCCTCCTGAAGGTCACGTTTGTGAAGACCCTAACGTGTTATATTAGCATCTTCAAGAGACATATTCAGAAAAAAGTGCATTTAAATGACGAAAAAGGTTTGAAACTAATAACATATAACTTGATTTTTGTTAGCATTGATGGCCGTTATTGTATCTTTAACATCGATCTGACTATGATTCGGATCTCAGTTTCGATTATGAAACATAGATTCTGAAACTCGCAACATCAACATTTTGTAAGTGTAGATGATTATCGAGCATTCCTAGTATGGCCATATTGCCTGCTAGCTTAAAACTGAACACTCTCAGCGCTACACTGTAGTGTAGTTTGCAATATGATACGAGGTAATAAAATTTTATCGAGCTACCAACGGTGTGAAATGGTTAAATATCGACGAGCTTTCACAACTTGACATTGGCGTCGGCCGAAAGCTAGTCGATATTTAAACACTTGACACGGCTTTAAGCTCGAGGAAATATTATCAGTAAATATCGCCATGAAAGCATGCCTTCTTACAATGAAAGATATCGACTTTTGACATTGATGATATCAACGAGTCGATCTTAAGACTCAGTTTCCAAGATTTTTCAATGGACCTGGTGGTGATGCAGCCCTTAAAACAGCATCGTAGCAGCATCTTACAGTCACGTGATCAATTCACACGCAGGTCCTCACTTCAGATTGAGTCGTTTATCCCTTATGGCGGTTTATCAAATGGGTGAACACACATGCAGAAGTAATCAAATTTAGCACAATATTTCGTCAACCATGTAAACATCTGGCCTCTGAGAAGCAGCTTGGCAAGAAATAGGTGTATCATGTGCTTCTACATCTTCACACCTCGAGGTGGCAAAGTCATAGGATACCAAAATGCACAAATACAGATGGCGGTAGTATCGCGTACGATAGGTATAAAGGGGCAGTGCATTGACGAAGCTGTCATTTGTACTCAGATGATTCACGTGAAAAAGTTTCCGAGGTGATAATGGCCTCACGACGGCAGTTTGTCTGCCATGCTTAGCCACCTCTCCTATGCCTTCTTCTTTGATGATTCCTTCGATCGTTAGTATGGGGTTCTTCCTTCGTTTCTGTTACCTCCTGCAGTCCGCTTTCGCCACTTGCTACGGCGGCTTAACTTCACGCTGCCTGCAACTTTCCACATGGGTGTGAACCCTTCACTACATTGGCTTCGTGAAGCGTCCCATGATAACCTTGGTCTTCATTCGGTCTATCACCTCCAGTTTCACGCCCTTCGCATGGAATTTAGCGATAGTACTTTTGTATACACTGATGGGCCTCTGGTTGACCGTGGGCTTGGGTATGCATTCGTCATTGGCACCCGTGTCTGTCCATATCGGCTTTCGGCCCACTCTTCAGTATTTACAGCCGAGCTTTTCGCCTTGTATCAGGCCGCGGAGTATATCCGGCGATACAGCCTTCCCAATTGTGTCCTCTGCTCGGACTCACTCAGCGTCCTCCAAAGTCTCTCTGCGCTGTACACTGGTCATCTCTTAGTGCAGCGGATACAGGAAAACTGTCACTTGCTCACTCTTGGTGGAGCCAGTGTGCTGTTTCTGTGGGTCCCTGGTCATGTCGGTATGCTGACGCTGCTGCCAAGGCTGCAGTCCTCTTACCTCAGCCCGAGAGTTCCTATATTCCCTCCGATGATCTCTGCGTTGCCGTCTGTCAGGAGGAGGTGTCCCTTTGACATCGCCAATGGTCCTCCCTTCACGGGCATAAGCTCCGGAATATTAAGCCTCTTCCGGCGCCTTGGACGACCTCCTCTCGGCGGGAGCGCCGAGAGGAGATTATTTTAACTCGGCTGCGCATTGGTCACTGCCTTTTTAGCCATCGCCATTTCCTCAGTGGCGCTGCCCCGCCACTTTCTACGCATTGTGTCCAAATTTTAACTGTCCGCCACTACCTGCTGCAATGCCCTCCCTCCCCCCTGTTTTTTTTACTAATTTACGTTCCATCTTGGGTTTACCATCTGATTTATAAGTGGTTTTAGCAAACGACGTGAGGGCTGTCGCCCGCGTTTTACTTTTTATCCGCCGAAGCAATATGGTGAAGGCCATTTAATTTTTAGTTTTGGATCTCCATTTTTGTATGGCGTTTTTCTAGTCCTTTTCCCACGTGCCTTGCTTAGATGTGTCCTATTCTTTCCACTGGGATTGACATATAGTCGTTTCCCTTGCCTCTGTTTTTCCTTTCTATAGTTTTGACTTGGGGGCATATGCCCTCAGTTGTTTTTGGCACCCTAAAATAAAAACGAACAAACAAATGACGGCAATTAACAGACTTTGAACGCGAAATGGTAGCTGGACCTAACTGCACCGGGCACCGTTAGGGAATTCAGTATCCCGAGGTTCACAGTGTCAAGACTGTGCAAAGAACACCAAATTTCAGGCATTACGTCTCACCACGGGCAACGCAGTGGCCGGGGGCTTTTACTCAACCAACGAGAGCTGTGGCGTTTGCCTAGAGTCATCAGTGCTAACAGACAAACAACACTGCGTGAGATAATCGCCGAAATGCGGGTCTACTGCGAACGTATTCTTCAGGACAGCGAGGCAAAATTTCTTCTTAATGGGCTATGGCAGCAGACGGCCGGCGCTAGTGCTAGGTTTGGCTAGCTGGAGACAATTTGCTGCCATTCATGCACTTCGAGGGAATTTTTATGAATGACAATACGCCGCATCACCGGGCCAGAATTGATCGCAATTTGTTTGAAGGACATTCTCGACATTTCGAGTGAATTATTTGGCCATCCAGATCTTCCGACGTGAATCCCGTCGAACGTTTATGGGACATAATCCTGCACCGGGAAAGCTTTCGCAATTATGAACGGCCTTAGAGGCAGTATAGCTTAATATTGCTACAGCGGACTTCCACTGACTTGTAACGTCCTTACCGCGTCGAGCTGCTGGCCTACACCGGACAAAAGGAGGTCCGGCACGGTGTTGGGAGGCGCCCCATGGCTTCTGCCACCTCGGTGTACGCACTTCGTACCACCGCTAGTCGTTTCCTATCCTGTTCCACACGCAAACACAGAGAATGAAAAGCGGCTGTCTATAAGCCTCGGCATCAGGCCTAATTTCTCTCATCTTGTCTTCGCGTCCCTTGCGCGAAATTACGTTGGAAGGAGTAGAATCGTTCCACAGTCAGCTTCAAATGTCGATCCTATTCATATTCTCAGGTTTCTCGAAAAGAACGTCGTCTTGCCTCCAGGGACTCCCATTTGAGTTCACGAAACATTTCTGTAATACTCGTGTGTTAGTCGAATCTACCAGCAGGAAATCTAACATCAGGCCTCTGAAATGCTGAGACATTTTCCTTTAATCCGACGTAATGGTGACCCCAAACATTCGAAAAGTACTCAACAATGATTCACACAAGTGGGCCACACTTTCGTAAATTCTCCAAGTAAATCGAAGTCCACCATTCCCCTTCCTCACTACTGTCCTTAAGTGCTCGCTCCATTCCAAATCGCTTTGATGTTTAACAGACATGACTGTCTCAAGCAGCACAGTACCAATGCTGTATTCGAACATTACGGGATTGGTTTTCCTACCCATCAGCAATAACCCTGTAATTTCCCACGTTTAGAGCAGGCTGCCACTCATCACACCAACTAGGAATTTTGTCTTAAGTCATCCTGCAGTCACTCGACGCGTCACCAGCGAACAGCCACAGAATGCTCTTCATTCTGTCCATCAGATTATTTATGTATACAGAGAATAAGAGCAATCCTATCACACTTCTCTTGGGCACTCCTGATGATACACTTGTCTCTGATGAACACACGCCCTCGAGAACAACGTATTGCGTTTTATTTCTCAAGATGTCTTCGAGCCACTCACAAATCTGTGAACCTAATACGTCTGCTCGAACGTTCGTTAACAATCTGCGGTGGAGTACCGTATCAAACCTTCCCGTAAGCCTAGGAATATGGAATCTGCCTGTTGTCCTTCATCCGGGGTTTGCAGGATATCATGTGAGAAAGCGGCACGCTGAGCTTCGCACGAGCGATGTTTTCTAAATCCGTGCTGATCTGTGCGCATAAGCTTTTCCATTTCAGTCACATTTTTTATATTCGAACTCGCAATATGTTCAAGAATTATTCAGCGAATCAGTGTTACAGACATTGGTCTGTAATTTTGCGGGTCCATTCTTTCTGCCTCCTTCTACACAGGAGGCATCTGCGCTTGTTTTCAGTCGCTCGGGACTTGACTCTGGGTGAGAGATTCGCGATAAATGTAAGCCAAGTAAGGGGCCACAGAGTACTCTTTTTGAAAAACCGAAGTGGGATTCCATCCGGACCTTGAGACTTATCTGTCTTCACTTCTTTCAGTTGCTTTTCTATGCCAGAGACGCCTATTACCATCGGAGTCTGTGCGATGGTCACATGACGTTACGTCTCTACGATCCTCCTTTCACTATTTTATACATGCTGGATCTTGCTGAACTTTGTGGCTGGTATTCAATTAAGAATTATTGAGGTAGAACGCAATCAGCCAAAAGCATTTTAAGGATGCCTTGTTTGACTACCATGACCGGCTACGGGCAATTACGCCTGTCTTGAGGTGGATACATTTGTTTTAGCAGTGTGTCAGAATCGTCAGTAACATGTGAGCTGCTGTACTGCGTAAGAACGCTCGAGTAGCTGGCGCCACTTTATATGTTGTGGGACTGCTTGTATAAGAGCAAAAAATTTGCTGATGTGTATGCAAATGAAAGTGTATTAAGTGAGTTCCGTGCACTTACGGTGTTTTGTCTCGACTTGGTCCATACGCCTTTCTAAAGTGCCTGACTGTAAATAGCAAGCTCATATTACCCAATGCACTGTGGCACAGTTAATCTTCAAGACACTTTTAACTGCAGAAATGTGCTCGACAAGTAATGTTTTTGTTTACAAGAAAAGACTATCCACCAAGCAAAGATATTGCTGATTTTCCGACAGTCAAATGTCTCGACTACCTTACATTAAGAATAGTATAGTTATTGGGTAAATGGTTAAGTACCTTGTCACTACATAATGAGCGCCTCTTGTTACTGACAGCTGTAACGAGAACCATTTTTTTCTTCTATTGTTATAGCTGTGAACATAACTACTCTTCTCAGATGGTGTTTGAATCGTTATGACAAATTTCAGTATATTTTGAACGTGCACAAAAAATGTCAAAGGAATTGAAGAAGTTCCTAAAATTGGTCTGGGTGAACGGCAATTATTCTTTGCTGTTAGTACCTTCTACTTATGCGATGTATTACCTCAAAAAATTATAAAAAAAGTATTAATGAGTATATATATGCTAGATAGGTTAGGGTATTGATCTGTTTGCTTCCAAAACAAGCTGTGACGCGAAGAGAAAAGTTTGTGAAATTCGCTTTCTGAAAGGCACGATACTGATTTTCTTTAATTTCATGTTTCTGTCAACAGGTCCATCCAAAAATATGACACATTGCCCCATTAACTGTCTCCTGGTCATATGCCACGTACAAGGGTAATCCCAAAAGTAAGGTCTCCTATTTTATTATAAGTACATAGACCTGTTTATTTCTACAATGGTTTACATCAGTTTACAGCCTGAACATTTAGCTATTTTTCGACATAATCACCATTTATGTGAATGCAATTTGTAGACGCTGTGGCAGTTTTTCTATGCCCATGTCATACCAGCTAGCCACCATGCTGTTCAGAAAGTTTTGAACCTATTCTTTCACCACGTCGTCGGAGTTGAATCGCTTTCCAGCCAAATCTTCTTCTAACCTATGGAACAGGTGATAGTCACTGGGCACCAAGTCAGGACTATAGGGTGGGTGGGTAATTATGTTCCACTGTGACTGTTGCAGAACAGCAACGGTTTGCCGAGCAATGCGTGGGCGAGCGTTGTCATGGACAATATGTACGCCCTTGCTCAACATTCCTCTTCTCCTGTTCTGAATTGCCCGTTTGAGTTTTTTCAGAGTCTCACAGTACCTTTCAGCGTTAATTGTGGTCCCAGTGGGCATAAAGTCTACCAACAATACCCCTTCCGATCGCAAAAAACGGTTGTCATGACTTTACCGGCAGACTGTGTTTGTTTGAATTTCCGCGCCTTTGGCGAAGAACAATGCCGCCACTGGCGTGATTGTTGCTTGGTCTCGGGTGTAAAGTGGTATGCCCAGGTTTCGTCGCCCGTGACAACTGAGTCCAGGAACTTGCCTTGTTCGGCTGCAAGGCGGTGAAGAAATGCGCGGGACGCATCAACTAGTTGCCGCATGTGGTCCTCAGTCAACATGCGTGGCACCCACCTTGCGCACACCTTCCGGTAGTTCAATGTTTCCGCTAAAATTCTGTGATCGGTGCTTCGGGAAACTTCAGGAACCAACGTGCAGAGATCATCCAGGGTTATCCGCCTATCTTCACGCATGCTTTGCTTAACCTTCAAAACTGTCTCCTCAAAAACTGATGGTCTCCCGCTCCTTTGTTCGAAATTTCGGTGCGACCAGCTGCAAACTTTCTACACCACTTACGAAAATTTTTGACTTAAAAAAATGGTTCAAATGGCTCTGAGCGCCATGGGACTTAGCTTCTGAGGTCATCAGTCCCCTAGAACATAGAACTACTTAAACCTAACTAACCTAAGGACATCACACACATCCATGCCCGAGGCAGGATTCGAACCTGCGAGCGTAGCGGTAGCGCGGTTCTTGACTGTAGCGCCTAGAACCGCTCGGCCACACCGGCCAACTTTTGACATCCATGCACGACTCACCATGAAGTTCCCTCAAATGGCGATGGCGTTCAGTCGGCGCAGTGCCCTTTGCGTTTAAAAACCGAATAACTGCGCGCAATTCGCTCTTGACGGTGACATCCAAAGGGAGCTCCATTCTCAACGGCTGCCAAGCCAAGACTTAGCGCCTCAGCGCGGCGTGAGCATGTTTACACACAGCGCGTGAAGCACTCTTCATAACAGTGTGACCAACTGCCACACAAAGTTCTGTACTTATAAAAAAGATAGCAGACCTTACTTTCGGGATTACCCTCGTACACTGAAGTTAATGTGATTCTTTTGGTTGTACAGAACTGAATATTGTGTGTTCTATCGAAACTAAAGCAGAATCCTTTTTGAAATGTTCTCGGTTACTGATGACGTTGGCGTCGTCAAATGTTACACTATTTCGGAAATTCGACTGGCTGTGATCTTCTGGTAGTCCTAATGACTGACTGTCTTCCGCTGGGGGCCTTTTGTCACATACACCCTCCATCCTGCTGTCGAATTCGGGTCTACCGGGCGAGGGCTCCGCCGGCGAGGTGGGAGAGGGGGAGAATGCGCTGCTGGGACACGAATCGCGGCCCTCAGTCTGTGTGCTGCCCCTGGAGGACCGAGTTGTCTCTGGTGCTGAGGGGGTCGTGTCTAGTGGAGTGATCTGAGCTCTTCAGTAGTCCTGGATGGGTCTCTTGACACACTGCGTCCAAGATCCCCCTTAGCTAGAGGGCACAGTCACCATGTAGCCAGTTTCCAACATGCTCTTTTAAAACACACACCGAATGAGTTGGCCGATCTTAATAACTTAATGCCGTTGTACACGTTGATCAAAAGGATACGAACAGCTATTTGTGGGCGTCATACATGTTGCGTTCTGTCTTTGTCTTTATGACGGCCTGAATCATGCTGATAAAACCTCCAGTGAGATGTCTCAATGCTTGTGGAGGAATGGCAGCCTATTGTGCCTCAAGAGCAGAAGCCAGAGAAGGTAGCGATGTTGGACGCTAGGATCTGAAGCGAATTCGATGTCACAACTCATCCCAAAGGTGTTCCGTTGGGTTCTGGTCGGGAGTCGGGGTAGGCCAGTCCATTTGAGGAATGTTATTGTCGACAAACCATTGTCCCACACATGCAGTTTTGTGACAGTGTGCACTGCATGCTGATACAAGCAGTCATTGCCTCGTAATTGTTCGTCTACTACAATATGTTCACACCCTTCGACCTTTAGCGTTTTCCCAAGCGCTATAAAGGGACCACACCCTAACCACGAAAAGCAGCTCCCCTAAACGAAACACCAATCCCTCTGTATCAGACTGTTGGCACTACAAATGAGGGCAGCCAACGATGTCCAGGCTTTTGACAAACAACCCTTCCATCGGTTCAAAATGGCTCTGAGCACAATGGGACTTAACTTCTGAGATCATCAGTCCCCTAGAACTTAGAACTACTTAAACCTAACTAACCCATGCCCGAGGCAGGATTCGAACCTGCGGCCGTAGCGGTCGCGCGGCTCGAGACTGTGGCGTCTAGAACCGCACGGCCAGCCCAGCCGGCCTTTCCATCGGATCGCCACGTTGTATAGGGTGATTCGTCAAACCACATCACTCATTTCCAGTCGTCCATTATCTATGGCGCTGCTCTTTACACCGCCTCAAGCATCGTCTAACATCGACTGTAGATATGTGTGGCTCATGAGGAGCCGCTTGAATATTGTACTCCACTCTGTTTAACTCCAGACGCCCATTCATTTTGCGGGCTGGACTGCTGGCAGAAATTTGGAACTCGCGAATGATCCCCTCCTCTGTTTCATTGTGATTTTTTACGATCACCCTCCGCAGTGATTGATGGTCACGTTTCATCCGTATATGAGTTCTGCCCGGTCTCGGTTCAACTGTGGTGGTTCCTTCACGTTTCCACCTCGCAGTCACATCACGAGCTGCCGACTGGACTGCTTCAAAAGGACTGAAATGTACCTGGCAGGTTTGTTACGCAGGTGCCATCCACTCGTTAGTCCGCGTTTGAAGTCGCTGAGATCACTTGGCCAGTCCATCCTGGTGTTACTGCCTCTCTGCTGACAACACAATAGCCCCCACGTCCTTTCTGGCAGGTTCCCTCTCCTCACATGTTGCGGTCAATTGTGCCTTAGATACGGGTATCCGGACACCTGACCAGACAGGATAATTCGTGCTGTGTCCTTTGGATATGCACTGCTTTGCAACAACTGTGTGACGCTTGTGCTCCGCTCATCGTTTCTGTGCCATTCTGGTGGTCTCATCTACATATGTTTTCCCACAATGGCAACCGAAGCGAAGACCCCATAGTTTCCGAAGTACAACATCGTCCTTACGAGACGTCAACGAGGCTTTCGTTCAGTGCGGTGGCGACCTTCATACTTGGTGTTATGTTTCTGGAATATTGTTCCGGTTGTCACTCATTTGTTATCGACGTAGGAGACAAAAGCCATCGCAACAGGCTTTTTTCTTCCACTTCAGGTTGTGGTCAATGTCCCTTCGATTTTTTACTGCACTTTATTTGACAATGGTTGTGCCTGTTCTTCCGGGAAAACTGTATTTAGATGTTTCAAAGTGTATAAGACGGCGGGCAAAGGAAGTATAACCTGTCATCAGAACCGCATGAAGACGGCAACACACAGTTTACCGAAATATCGCACCGTCTGGACGACATCAGCCGGCTGGATACCAAAGAATATTTCAAAATACTCATACACCAGGAAAGCCTAAAATCACGAATAAAATAGAATGCATTTGCTGGGAACCGTTTTATAATTCTTTGACAAACATCATTAACAGTTTCTTGTCTAACTCTGCCTGTATCAGTATTAATTATAACAATTGTGTCATCTGCGAAAAGTATTAACTATGCTTGATGGCTGATGAGTCCAATGTCTTTCACGTATAAAAAGAAAAAAAGTGGACCCAAAATAGAAAGTTGTGAAACTATACTTGTTTTTTTCCCCTAGCAACTAACATTTTCTACACTTTCATTACTGTGAGAATTGTTGAGCACAACATCTTGCATTCTTTTTGTTCAGTATGTATGAGAGAACTTGACTGTTATAACATTACTTCCATAGAAATTAAGTTTACTGAAAGGACGTCATGATTTATACTATCAAGTGCTTTCAACAGATAGTAAAAATACCAGCTCCTGACATTTTGTTCCTGGCGCTCGCAAATAGAGAGGAACTTTGCAAGCCTTATTCTTAAAGATATCATTTATACTGCTACCCTATCCTGGAAATTTATTTGACATGTTGTCCAGAGATTACTTTTTGGATGTGGCTATCGCAACTTGTGGCTGTCAGCAAATTATTTGCTCTTCTTTCGAATTCCATTCCATTTTTTTAGAACTACTCGGTTCCGTGGACGGGTGACATGTAACTGTACCCACTCTGTCGTCACGAAGGTGTGCGCCCTTGTCCCTCCAGCGGCGCGTTTAGCGTCTCATCGCGTTTATAGGAACCACTCCAACTCCCTTAGACAATGGCACTATGTCATCAGTTCCCTAGAACTTAGAACTACTTAGACCTAACTAACCTAAGGACATCACACACATCCATGCCCGAGGCAGGATTCGAACCTGCGACCGTAGCAGTCTCGCGGTTCCAGACTGTAGCGCCTAGAACCGCTCGGCCAACCCGGCCGGCAAGTTTCTTCTATTGCTGGCGCCACTAAGGTTGCCGATGCCCTGTACGGTATACTTATTTCACTCTTATATTCCACAGCAAATTTTTCTTTGAACATGTCACCACAAATGCTACAGAAAACAAGAAGACACGAGCCCGTTTCGAATGACTGACAGAGACAAAATATGGAATTGAGGCGTTTTCTCCAGATTCAGTTTCCTCATTTGCGAATAATTTCATGTCTGTATGGTGAGGAAGTAGCCGCGAGTACAAGGCTGGTGTGGAGCTGAATGCTGTCCTACATGGCACTGTTCACACTCATTA